>NC_088098.1:93426722-93732587 GCF_036370855.1 Dromaius novaehollandiae
GGCAATACATTGGCCACTACTTAACTACCATATGTATAGTTGTCTGTTGCAACCACTAAATAATGAACAAGACTTAGGATAGCCCCAACTGTGCCTATAATAGGTTCAAGCCTCTTTTTTCTGCTGGAGCAGGTGGGAATTTGCATGTACTCTATCTGGTCTCTGGAATCGATCTCCATCTCTGCTCTTCTCCTTGTCAAGAGCGCTGCTAGGAAAGGATTTGTCCTGTCTTACCAGCATGATACCTGTCATTACAGCACACTGTTGAAGGGGAGCTGTTTCAATGTGCCTCAGCTGTAAAGACAGTACAGTGTTTCCTTCGGGGTGACTCCTGCATGCAGATAGACCCATGACTCTCCCTGGCTCCCCTTGCCGACATACCTGTTGCCGCCCCCAGCACACAGGGCACCCATAAGTCCTAGCTTAGAGCAGCTGGACAAATACAGTCCATCCATGCTCTTTTTCTCCAAGCTATCTCCAGCAGTTCCTGGATGAAAACACCAGACTCGTCCAGCCATAACATGTAAGCTGATCTCATCTGTGCTGTGCTGCATGGGCCCATCTCAGGGCAGTCTGAAACTCTTCGCCTTGTGTAGAAAAAACTGCTCTGGTACAGTCTTGACACATCTCATTTCCCACCCCCCCCTCACTGTACAGGGTCTAGACTGACTTGTCAGAGGCTCCAGGTCTCACTTCCAAGATTAGGCTTCGCTGTGCTGTTAGCTGCACTTGTTTGACAGCTTCGGACATAAGTGCATATTCCGTTTCTGCCTTTGTCTATGCCATAGCTCCTCCATCTGATACGTGTTTCTTCCCTCTTAATACAAGGCCAAAGCACTGTCCTCCTGCTCTGAAGCACATAGCAGAGTTCTAGCTTCTTTTTTAATTTGTTTGGGTTTTGGGGGGGATGTGCTGGTGAGCAGCATGTGTTGTTTACCTGGAGACATGCCCTCAGTACTGCATTGTAACTATGTTAATCTAATAAAATATATTTGTAATTGGAAGTTTTGGTACCTTGGCAGCAAACACTGCTAGCATTTCCATAAGCCTTTTCTCACCTGTATCTCTCTTAACACTTTCCCCATGCAAAATGATCATTCTCCCAGATACCCGCAAGAGGTCATTATTATTAATTCCATTTTACTAGTGAAGAAGAAAGAAGGGAAGTGGTTTTCCAAGTCACATGCAGTGAAGCAGTAGCACAGCTGGGAAAGAAATCAATGTCTGCTGTAAACACCTCCCACAGATAAATTCTGAAAATATGGTCAATTAGCTTGTCCGCTATGCTTAAACAGGCATTTGGTAGCGTTTTTCCATCTGCTCAACAGTGCTGGACAGCACAGGACGTACTCAGCACACAGGATATTGGGGATATGAGTGCCATTGCACCAACCTGGGGACAGATTAGTGCTTTAGTAATTTTCATTAAGATGCTATCATAATACAGTTCACTGTACACCACCTTCAGCTGCTTTACACACAGTTGTCAGAAAGGCAGAAACAAGGAACTATTTTTTTTAAAGGGTGACTAGGTCTGTTTCAAGCTCTGGCCTAGCATCTCTCAGGTGTCATGTTCAGTCTGAACTTACTTGAATTTGAACCCGTTCTTCAAGCAGCGATTCCCAGAATGATTCAAGATAGAGATGAGGAATGCGACGCATGACAGAAGACCAGATAGTAAATAACCACACAGCTATGAGGGGTGAGGGAAGTTCTACATGCAAAAATAAGACTTCTTGTTTAATAATCCAGAATTGAACTATCAAGATTTGAACTACCAGATCACAAAACCGACAACTTCTTAGACTACATCCTGCTATGAACCAAGGAGAAAAAAAAAACAAAAAAAAAACCAAAAAACCCCCAAATCTATACACAATTGCAAAAATTAACTCCAAAACAAGACAATCTCTCTCTCTTCCTCCCTCAGGTACTGCGTGAGCTCCATGCCATGGTTTTACTCGCAGGAAAGGCCATGCAGGAAAGGCCTCGCAGGAAAGGATATGCAGCAAAAACAATCAAAAGTACAGTGAGTTGACAGTGCCCTCCCTTCCCTGGTGAGTCAGAGGGACAGCTGAGAAGCCCCCCAGGGCCTTGTGTTTCACAAGACTCCGTTCCCATTATTTGGAGTAAAATATTCTACACTCCCTCATTTGGTAACTGCAATATCTCCTCCTAACCTTCATTTTCTACAACATTTTCATCTTCGTTGTTTTTTAATCCTGACTCCAACACCAGCTGGAAGAGGAGAAGTGAGCAGTGACCTTGTGCTCTGCACAGGAGCCTTCTCCACTGAAGAACCATGCACATTTTACAGGTTTTTATTTTGATACTGATATTCACATGAGAAGAGCTACAGAACACAAAAAACTCAGATAGAAAGAGGGAGCTCAGAGACTGCCATGGACTGTAAATAACTCCCAGTGCCAGGAGTCCTGCCCTGACCGTGCAGCTTGGTGGCACAAGCAAGGGGCCATGTGGTCTGTGCTCACCTTCACTAGGCTCCCCCAGACAGCAGAACCAGGTTAGCTAAGCTCCCCCATGCTGGATACCATTTATAAACAGACCAGTAGACAGAATAACCAGGAAGTATTGCTACCATAGCTGAGGAGAAGAGCCTTTGGAGACTAAGGAGAGCCGGCAAAACCCATCAGGAAGAACAGCAGCCTCCACGACAAGGTAAGAGGAGGCCATCCAGATACTCCCTGTATAGAGACAATTACTGCAGAAACACAGACCCCTGAAAAGCAGATTGAAAAACACTGGGTTAGCAGGTCTTGCACAGTGCCTGCACACCAACTCTGACAAAGCCAGAGGGCCCCAGCCTCCTCCACACGTACTTGGGGCACCTCAGCCCTGCTGCACCTGTGGGGTACGTCAGCAATAGGTGTGCTGCACCTCAGATGTGTGAAGTTTGTTGCTCCTGCACACTGCTTCTCTCGGGGAGCACCTCTGGACCCTGCCCACCTGATGACCTGTCAGGCAGCCTACCCTCGGGGGTCCCTCCTAATCTCTAACCTCTCCTCAGGCTGCCACGCAGTAGCCATCATGATGGTAGAGGGCATTTGAGGTGGGCACCTATCTGCCAAAAACCAAAAAAGACAAGACAACCCACTCCGAGCAACTCTCGGTCACTCACTCCTGCAGCACAACAGCAGAAGCAAGTGGAGAGCACCTCCATATCTCATTTCCACCCCTCATAGACCACAGGAAATAATTTTCATTTAGACTGCTATATGGTAGTGGTAGTTGTTGTAACTATTACTGCTATTCACTTGGTTGTAAGCACAAAAAGAGATCTCTGCCACAAATAAGAGCCCCATGTGCACTCCACAGCAGTTCTTACTTGGAGCTGCAACAACAGACACCTATAAAACCAGCCCAGAAAAGAAACCATAAAACCTACTCCCTCATCAGAGGCAGTAGCAGACTTGACAGCCACTGGGTCATGCAGTAGTCTTCAGGCAGGACGGCACAGAGGCTTACTGCGGAGAAGGTCAGACAGCCATCCATGAAGGAAAGGAGCCTGCTGCAAAGCAAAGAAATGATGTAGGTGGGTTTCGCCAGCGACACAGGCCCTGCAGCTTGGCAGGTGATGCTGCTCAGCTGGCACACACCACTGCACCTTTCAGCAGCTGGTGAAAGCTGCTTTCAGGCAGACAAGCCACTCAGCTGAGCTCACTGGACCCTGCTGTGGGGCTATGGGCAAACTCCCGCTTGGGGGAGGCACCCCTAGGATCTGCTGTATTGCAGCCTCTCCAAGTGGGAGCAGAGTGACAACTGCATTCCTGCTTCCAGGGGTTTGTCCTCTCTTTGCAGCTGGGACCAGCACAACCTGCTCAGGTTAGCAGCTCATCTGAAGGGGGCAGCCCAACACTACACATAACTTGATTTAAGCTTATTGCAACACAAAACCTGTTGCAGTGACTGTTACTGACATGATGGTTTTTGAATAATGCTTCTAACCAATGCCAGCATTTTTAGGAAGGATCAAAGAGCTGCAGTCAGCAGATCTGGTGATGCTCAGAAAACTAGAAATGGAAATTGTGGACACCCAGAGGACTCTGGTACCTGATTAGTTTCAGCCAAGTGTGTGATGATTTGCTCATCAAGTGATGACAGGCTCTAGCAGCCTTCAGCCTGCAAACACTCCTGACAGCGAGGAGTTTAATCTCCCAGGGAGAAAGGGCATGTCAGGTCTATCTTACACTTGCATGAGTACCCCAAATCTGAAATAACCTTTGACTGAACAATTTAACTGAACTTCTCCTTATCTAATTGTAACAATGGATTAACATAATTGTCATTTCCTGGTATCTTACCATCTAATCTGCTGCTTTAAGATCAAAGGAAGGCTTATAAAGCTGCAGGCAACTGGAGGTGCGAAGGGGTCATCCTCACCAATGGTACTTCTTCAAAGTCAGCATCAACTGCTACATATATTTTGCTCAATGACATTGAACAGGAGCTCTAAGATGCATCCCTGACCAATCTTCCCTTTCAATCTCAAATGCAACTGATCCAGTTGTGCTCCATTATTTTCAAGCGGGTTAATCTCAGCTCAAGATTAATCTCAGGCCACAGAGTAGTGGCCTTCCTCTTTCTGCTTTCATGGCATCATTCCTACCACCCTTCCTTGATTTCATATTGCCTTAACTGCCAGAATGGGAGCCTGCCAGCTCTGACGTCACCCACACCTTCCTCCAACAGGGATGCTCTTTCTCCTGGACCCAGGCAAGGAATCCTCCTGAGCCTCCTTTGTGCTTGTGGCCACACATCAATGAATCTCTGCTTGCCAGACACCAGTCACATCTCTTCCCTGAATGCCTGTGGAAATGTGAGGTAAAGAAAAAAAAAGCCCCTAGAGCCAGAGAATAAAACGAACATAATTAAAAATTAATTTCAGTATAATGATTTAAGCATCCCAGCACAACAGGCACCAGGCTGCTGTATGTTTGGCAACATAGGGAAGACCTTTCGGGTTCCCTACCTTGGGGACTGTTGTCAGTTTTAATAAGTTTTACCCTGCAGCTGTGAGCAATGCTAATTGAACAGTACAATAAAGCCTACTTTTCACTGGGCAGAAGCACACTTGCTGTAGGACCTTATGTCTCTCTCTGTCACCCTGCGCCACAGCTGAGGAGGAGATGGGATGTGAGATGCAAGTGAATCGCTCACCTTGACATGTCTCAGCTGAGAGGCAGCACCATTTCTGCCTGGCTGCAAAGGAAACAGCTGGGAAAGATGTTCAGGAGGGTTTGGCACTGGCTGAGGGGAGCATGGCGGCCAAGTCCCAGGGGCGAGTCCAGCACTCAGTCTCCACTAAGCCACAGACCTAAAGGCCACCAGCATTACTCTTTAGCCTTTTGCCTTTGTGAGCACTACAGCAGCCATTGCTAAACTTTTTGAACCACAACAAAATGCTCGTTCCTCCTCAAGACACGCACGAAACAGGGATGTAAAAAGGCATTTGCCAGTGTCTTCTGCAATTCAGTATTGGCAATGCTAGTTATGGACATACTGCACAGCTCCCAATCCTTTTTTCACTGGCTTTGCCAGATCCTAATCATCTTGTTTGCCTCTGCTCCTTCCTCCCAGATGCTCCATCTCCTGATCCCTTCCTTGAAGATTATGTCTCTTCCAAGACGTCGGCTACTTGCCAGTCTCCTGTGTCCTGTTCCCTCTCAGTTTGCCTATCGTCTGGCTTTCCTACAGGATGGCTTTGAATATCTCCTCCGATTACCTCATCAGAAGGCAAACTGGCCTTTCTCCTGAGGAAGCAGGGAGCGACAAGCACAAAGCATTGTTAGAAAGCCACTTTAATTCCATGGTTTGCAAAATATGCCCGGTACCTCAGAAAGGCAGCCAAATCAAAAGTGGAAGGTATCAGATACACAGCACCATAACGGATCAAGAAACTCTGGCCAAGAACCTTGAAAGAACTCCTTTCTCCTGTGAAAATCTTCATTGGACCGTCACATCTAAGCATCAGAAGCAGGACTGATGTTTAAGATCTTTTCTTGACCAACAAGCTGCAAATCAACCCACTCTGGAAGTATGAATGGGTGAGATGCACCCTTGTTCTGCAGAGCCACAGGCATGGACCAGAGTTCCCTTTCCCACCTCACCAGCCACCTCCTTGGCCTTGAAAAGCTTTCACAGTAGCCAGGGGAGAAGAAAAAACAGAAAGCTGGCTAATCCTGAGTTGCTTAATGGACTCAGGTGCCTCCACTTAACATTTCTTTGTATATTGCCTTATCCCTGCTACATAGCTTTGTACATTTTCAGGCTCAAGTTTGAAATAAGCCTGGTTAACCAGATAAGCCCTTCTCATCCAAACTTGCTCCCCAGAGAGCTCTGCAAGATGCTTAGACACAAACAGCTGCAGGAGAGAGCAGGCTTTCTCTGAAGTTTATGATGGAAAGGGAGCAAAGCTGGGAGCTGGAGAAGGTACATCAGAATTGTGACAAGGACATCGCATTGCATCACATCTTCAATCTTTGTTCCTTAATAGTTTAATTAAATTCAGACAGATGTAGAAATAACCAGGCAGTTTATCTGCATCTCACTGTGTAGCAGGGAAGGTATTGCCTTCCCAAGCCAATACATGGAAAATGCATGCTCTGACAGATGCCATTCACCCTGCAACACCAACACAGGAACAACAGAACATTTTGCTGCATGAAGATGTTAACTGTTATTGTGCCAGCACCAACTTCTCAAAGGGATTTAACTTCATTCTCTTTTTGTTTGAAAAGTTCCATCATGACTACAGAACATGCTGAAGGCAGGATGGTAGCATATGCTTGAACATCTCTAATAACCTGGACAAGTAAGGGCTTCACTACCAGAAAAGAGTTGAAGGTCTTAGTGAATTATGTAGGTCACCCCAGAGTACTACAAATAAAACCATTAAACTGGCCTGCACCATCATCTATTTTGCGTACATCTCCCATATCACAGAGGAAGTCTCTCTGAAATTACTGAGAGGAAGGTTTAAACATTTTATTGGAGCTATTTTTATGAAACAGCCCTTTGCCTGCCAAGACAGGTCATGAATCAAAAATCAACAGGGTTCAGAGAGAAAAAAACCCAGCAATCCAATGCTTAAAAGCACCCCTGAAACATACCTAGAACTGATTTTTCTATGTATAAAAGCACCATGATCTGAAAGCCCTCTGGACCAAATGGGTTTAGAAATAAATTGAATACTCCGCTGGAATATTTTCAGTCTTCAACAGCTCCTGCAATCCTGTACAGCCACAGAACAACAGACCTACAAACTGTCAAACAAGGCTTGACACAATCTGTCATGGACAGTGGGCCATAGGAAGAGGACAGATGGAGAAGGTGCATGTGTGGGGGAGGTGGTGACATACCTGAAAGAAAGGATAAACATTTTTGTGACAAGCAATTTGAATTTTTTCCCTTAATGCATTTTAAAGCATACCTTTGAAATTGATGAAGAGACTGTAATATTAAAATAACTCTGAAAGTAACTTATCGAGCAGAATACTGATAAAGTGGTCAGGAATGCACAGCACTTCACATTTAACACATGGCCCTGCCAATTATTCTCACCACAAACAAGAACACCAAAGATTTTTGTTCATCAAGGGGAAGGTTACACTAGAAGTCAGTAACAGGAAGGTGTTCCAGAACCTAATGTTTTTGTATCACACCATCTTGTCCCTGCTCCTTTGTATTCATCTCCTTTGAGGATGGAAGGCAGTCAAGGATGTTTCTGAAGAGTTTCCTGTGCTAAGTAAAGGTAATTTAGCACAGAAAACTTTCCACTCCTTAGTCATTTCAATTTTTGCTTCTCCATGAAAGGTGGGGAAGAAAACAGTTTTCTTTACATGTTAGGGCAAGAATATTATTTTTGAAAGAAATTAGATATCTCCTTGGAAAAAAGAACTGAAAACTTTCTAGAGTATCGTGAATGAATTTGCTTTACTTTTACAATGTGAGCTAGGAAGACTGACAGGGAGATTGAAAACTTGTGTAAAATATAACACATCAGTGTTGTTTCAGAGATAGGTAACTGCAGGGGAAAAAAACCCACTTACTGCAGCTCATTTCTGTGTTTGTTAAAGACACTGAATAGATGAAGCTTGTAGTTGACCAAATGAGATTTTACCCAATAAAAATTTGGGCAGCACACACACAAACACTATGTAGAGAACCATAACAAAAACACTGATTGGTATGACTGGAGAATGAATGGGAACACAACGGTATGGAAAGAATAGAAGGATCAGAAGGAAGAGTAGAAGGGTTATTAAGAACGACATGTGTTGATGGCACTTAGATTGGCACTTAGATTACCTTAGTCCTCACAGGGAATCCTCAACAGACCTTCTGGGTACAAGCATCTCAGTGCCTGAATGCTGTGCAGACTTGCGGTATCTTGGTGATTGTGATTATGTGGGTATGAGAGTCAGTGAATGAGATGGTTCTGTTTTAAGACAGTCAATGTCCCTTCCTGTAAGGTTTTGCACTAGGCTTTGCAACATTGTAGAAACAAACACTGCAGAAACATTGCAACATTCCAACACTACTCTACCACGGTTTGTGGCATTCCTCTTTAAAGAGGCATGAAATCTGTTTGTTACGTTAGAATTCCCCGCCCTTTAAGATAGGTGGATCCTGTCAAAGTCAAACCTTCTGCACCATGGTATTTCCCATCCTACAAACACCGTGTACAACAATGTGTCAATCCCTGTAATCATTAACAATCATAATGTTCTTTTTGGAGAGAAAGAAGATAGTCCAATAATTTATGCAGTTTCTGTGGTTGAATTATCCCCTCTAATCTCCATTTTAAGACAACACTCAAGCAGCCGTTGCATCATTTCTTTAGGATCCTGAGGAACGGAAACACAGTGCAACAGATTGGATAAAGCTAAAAAGGTAGAAGAAACCAACACCACTTTTATCTCTGCCAGAGGAAACAGGGATGCACAGGCAATGCTCACAGGCAAACTATAGACTCTTCAGACTCTGGTACAGCCAACCTGATGTGAGACCTTAAAATTTTAAGACAGCAGCATTAAAGTGATGGGAAAAGGGAATTGCAGATCAATCCTTAATTGATTTAAGGCCAATAACTTTAACTGTGGTATTTTTCTAAGCTTAATTCACATTCTTTTGCGGGGAGAGGGGAGTGAGTCTTTTTAAAGTTTCCATTTCTATTACGGCTTCTGAAGTGACTGATATGGACTCCTTCCCAATGATGGGATCCTACCCCTACATGGGTCATTGTCCTCCATCAGGCTGCTGCTAGATCAAGTTCCCAGGAGACATCATCTTGAGCGCTGCACTCAAACTCTTCAGTACACCATCTCTGTCACACCTTGAGGAACCAATTTAATGAATAAGAAAAATTTTTATTGTTGCTTTGTAACATAAGATAAATAAATCCATGATTCCAATGAAAGGGACATAAAACAACTGGATAAAAGGAATGTGACATAACTAAGCAATATTTTAAAATAGGGAGGCACAAGAATTTTTTTCTAAATGCCTTTTCCTATGATTTCCACAGCTCCATCTCACAAACATTTGCATGGTCTGCTACAATAAACCAGTGCTAGGGCAGGTGGAAAGAACAGTATATTGGTTATCAACCACACACTAGTGTGGGAGTGAAATCATAGTCCATAAAGGTGGAAGGGTACAGAGTCAAAAAACAAAACAAAAACCAACAACAAAACAAAAAAACCCCACAACCCTAGAGCAGAGTATGGATCAAAAACTTTCTCTCCTTTCTGGCTCTAATGTCACAGGCTAGGACTTCCTAAGGCAAGGCCAGGCCGAGCTGGAGGGCCTCTGCCTGTCCCAGAGAACATTCTGCACTGCATGCGGCATGAGAGAGAAGTACTCATACAGTCCTACGTGTCTCTGAATAAAACAGCACTTGCATTCAGTTCTCTTCAGCGACACCGATGCTGGCAATGGCCACAAGGATAAGTGTGTTAGACTGAGGCAGAATCTCTCATTAAGGAGTGGCATGATGGAGAGAGCCACACCACTGGGATTTTCTGGGGAAAAAAAACAAAAACAAACAAACAAACAAAAACAAACAAACCCGTAATATCCTTTGAAGCTGGAATGAGCATCCCAAACAGCTGCTGAGCTTCCTGTCAGGTAGCTGGATTCATTTCAAATATATGCCCTGCTTCTTCCTTCCTCAGTCCCACATTCGGTAATTCTGTTCTTCCACCCAAAAACCCACCAGTGAGTAACTGAAAATAAAGCTATCTATACTGGTCTTGTGAGCTGTTCAGCTCCTCCACATCCCCAGAATGCACCAAGCCAATTAATTGAAAGGGACGCTTGAATAAGATTTCCTTTCCCTCCAGGGTGGGAGGCCTTTAACTGCCTAGCAGGCCTGGGTGACCCTGATGGCAGTCCAGTTTACACAGTCCCACTGCATAAGGATGAAACCTGCAACCTTCCCCCCGTGGCAGGCTCTCCTTCTCACCATCTTCTCTGAACTCACTGGCCTGGCTTTGCATTTGCTGAGCCTTGGAGTGCCTGCCTGAAGATCAGCTTTTTCAGCTGATCCAGTTTATTGTCTCTTAGGGCATCTCGGATAGCACTGAAAAAGCTGAAGTAGTGCTGAAAGTTGTGCATCATGAGCAGGACACCAGCTAACAGCTCGTTGGTCACAAGGAGGTGATGGACATAGGCTCGAGTATGTCTCTGACAACAGTAACAGGAGCATCCTTCCAGCAAGGGACCAAAATCATCCTGGTATCTAAAAAGGAAGTAGCATTGGATAACATCAAAGGTAAGAAGACATGTTCAAGCAATAAAGAACATCCACAGTTACTATGTAGTCTCTGCAGGGACCTGAGCCCCAAAGCCCTGAGGGCTTGAGTCCCATTGCTGTAAGATGTATTGATATCCAGGCCCAGCACCAAAGACCTGAAGGACTCCAATAGCATGCAGGATCTCACTATGGAGACAAGAGGCCACACACAAGTCAGGGGATAGCTTTGACCACAACACAGCTAATAGAGGAGAGAAGCCTTATCTGTGCCCTCCCTGACAGGAAAGCTGCAGCATGAGACTCACCTTACTAGATATCACACAGTCTATGGAAGAAGCCATCAGAAACAAGGATTTACTGATTCCACTACTCACAGAACAACTTGTTTCTGTATGCAGTATTCCCCTCTACCATGAGCCACACAGTTCTCACAGAACAGGGAGAGGGGGAAGGACAAGTGGTAAAGCAGGCCAAGGCTTTTGTCAGCTATCTAGAAACCGAAGGTACCTTGCTCTGAACGTGCCAAAACTGAGTCACAAAGCATCCTCTACAATTGTTTAAAAAGATCTAGTGTCTCATGATGACTCAGGTTAGATGCGGAAGAACAAAATGATCCTCAGACAGCCTTTGCTAGACTTCTGTCTTTCAGCTGGAACATAGCTATGGCCATAGTACTTCTGCTGCTGAAGTGTTCAGAAAATCCATGGCTTTAGGTCAGGCAAATGATGGTGCTTTCATTCATACACCATTGCTTGTTATCAAGCTGGAAAGTGCTGGGCAAGTGTTCTATTCAATGTCCAGAAGTAGCTTCTTCAACGCTTTTATGTTTTGTGAGTCTCCCCATCCAGCTACCACATGCAATGGAACAGAGGACAAAACCCTCATATTTAGTGATGCAGCTGCAGATGTCCTTCTCTCAAACTCACATACCTTTTGTCCTTCAGAAATATCTCAAATGGTGTTATTGCTGAGTCAGCTCTGAAGATTTCATCCTGGTCTTTTTCAGCATTGTTTTTCTCTGGGTCCTGGGCCCTGTTTTGTTTTAAAACTGTTTAAAAATAAAAAAAAAACTTTTATCAACAGGTAGCAAGGGAAGAGAAAGGTTAGAAACCTGACACGAGATATTTCTGCTACTCTCTTGCCAGATAAAAAGTCTTGTCTCAAGTTTCCATCTCCTTCTCATACAAACTAACTGTTTTCATTTAATTATCATAGGTTAGTTGAGACAAACACAGTTTTAGACTATCAAAATGGAAAGAGACAAGGGGAAACTGATCTACTAAATCTAATGAAGTTAGAACTGAAACAGCAGAACAACTTTTTGCTGCTCTGCTGAGCTGAATTCTTAATAAAATATCAAAAATATTTCCAACCTGAACTTCATGCTGAACGGAATGCAATCACCTGAACAAATTGATTTTCTTGAGATTTTGTTAGAACAGACAGGCAACTCATCTGTATTCAATCATTCTACTTCCTAGGCTGTCATCAGGCTGAGATTTGGAATTTTTTTGAACAGCTGGAATCAAGAGGCTGGTAGCACTGATGCAGAAGATATAGATTCCACATCTGCCTTTTCAGCCATCTACCTTAAATTAAAAAAATCATCCCATAATTTCACAGGTTTGCATTTCTTTTAGGCTTGTTCTTAAGGAGGAGATACCTCTGGAAACATCAATATTATTACTGTTTGCACAATCCATGTCTACTGAGCATTATACAGACACAGAACAAAGATTGTCCCAACCCCAGAAACCTACAGTTTTAAGAATAAGGTGAGACAAGGTAAAGAACAACAACAACAAGTTATTGTTTGTCTGTTTGTTTGTTTTTAAAGGCACAAAGAAACAGGATGTTCCATTCTGTTCCGCTGGCTTTGAGTCATCCAAGCGTGAAAAGCCACTAGGTTCTAGCCAGGAGGAAAAACACAAAATGCTTTTCTGTATTAAAAACATTTGTTAAGTCCACAAAGAGATGACTGCTTGAAACACATTTGACAAAACCCATTTAAGCATCTATTTTATATCATAACGACTTATAAACACCTTATCTTTGTTCTGATATTAACTGATAAACACCAGGACAAGAGGAAAGCTGTCCAAAGAAATAGGATCCCTAACTTTGGTGAGCTAGAAAGGAGAAGGTATTTTAAGAAATATGTTATTAAAACAAACAAACACAGATTCAAACAGTTCCAGAGACCAAGTATCACAGATTTCCCACTTAAATATGTCCCACTTCCACTGCAAAGGGTAACAGAAAATTTACCAATGGTGTCAAACAAACAGTTCTACTGAGAGTTCATAAATACAGTTAAGCCTGTAAAGACCTCTGTCCAATAAGTGTTTGAGAAATACTTAAGCATATTTTGGCTAACCAGAAATTCAGATCCCAGACTGAGGCCTCAAGTTCTCTTCAGCAGATTTCCCCCCAAAATATGCAGCCTTCAAAAACACCACTTGACAGAGGCATTCCATTTTTTCCCAGTTGTTACTGAACTTCAGGGATGGAACTCAACTACAGGAGATTCTTCTAAAGCATAAACTATGCTTAGCACAATACTGACTGATACAGCCAGGACTGTAATGACTACTGAAAAGACCACCAAGAAGCTTACTTGCTGCATCAGAATTGGGATGGTAGTCATAGCTGAAAGATAAGGCACAGCCTCTCTCTGTCACTTGGAAGGGAAAGAAGCTCTCAAAAACGTCCACTCCTCTTTCAATGCACTCGAGCACCTCATCTGGTTTGCCTATACCATGGATGATTCTGTAAGAGAAGCACAAAAAGACAGAATATTCTGAGTAGAAGCAAGCAGGTATCTCAAGGAAAAGATACATGTCCAGCATACGTAGTTTAACCCAGCAGCTGCTAAACAGAAGGCAGTTGGATACAACAGTCATCATTCAGTCCTGTGCACTTCCATTTCCACACCATCAGTTTACCCAGTACATGGCCACTGGCTTTTCCCTTTCTCCTATTTGGAAGACAGCACTAATCCCTCATTTGCCAAGGAAAACCTCATTGTGTTCATTATGTTTGAAGTGATTTAGTTTTTTTACACCTACATAATCGTATTTAAGTTCAAGATCCACCTAACACTTACACCTTAAAACAGATACTTTCCTCAGTTATGTTTGTGCCTGTGGTAACTACCAGTTCCTAGATATAGGGACTCCTTTGCTTGGTAGCTGTTAGGAGACAGTCTAAAAGACTTGATCAGGAGCAGCAGTAGATGGCTGGTCAAAGACACAAGTGCTTCAGGTGACAACAATATTGTACAGCACTTGGAGGACTGCCTGGAGGAGGATGCATTAATGAGAAACGCCTTTGAAAAAGGAAAAGTTTCCTTGCTTTGTTTCTTCCTTCCTCTCTCCATTCTACCTACTTAAATGCACCTTTTCACCCTCATTGATGCCCTTTATTCTCCAAATAACATCTCCAATTTTCCAAAAGAAACGATTTACCCAATTGCCTGGGCTGTAACATCTTCTGGAACATGGCATTAAGAGCCAGGAAGAGCCCAGCTGGATTGCTATCAGTCAAATGTCTCTTAACAGAGATCCTGCTGTTAGCCAAATTTAGCTGGCAGCTTCCCTGAGGGTGGGTGAAGCAGAAGAATACAGCAGCACCCGCTCTCCCACAGGTGCATGGCTGTGCTGAAAGCAATAAAAGCTAATGTAGGGCAATGATCTAAACAGATAATTAGCAAAATACACAGGGGCTGATAAATGAAGTCACAAGGTGCCATTTTTAGTCACTTTTCTAAGTACTCCAATTAAATTGATGAGCACAGAATATGGATGGGAGAAGATTTATGGCATGAGTTTCTCATATTTCATGCTCCCACAACAAGAACAAAATAATACTCAATAGTTAAAAGAGTAGCTTTACATATGTGATCAAAACCCTGAATAAAACTTACCTTTGTATAGGTAAGGACAAAGATTCGTTCTTGCAAATGTTTTGCTGCTATTGAAAAGAAAAATAATTTTTACTACAAGACTTCAACATCTTTAGATATCTGAAAGGACCCTAAGGATTACTTTTATAAGATCATTTCACCATCATGCAAAAAGCAGTCATTTCTTGGATGAAATACATTAAGTTTGTCTTCTAAAGATTTCCATATTGGGGTAGAACACAGCTGCAAAAGAGCTCCTCCAGCCAAAACTGCAAGGGTGATTTATGAAAGCAGGATTGTCTGAAATTCGTATAAGGTATGTACAAGACCCCCTAAGGCTAACCAGCTTTTTTCTTACAGAGAGGTCAGGAACACTTGTCTTAACCAGACAAGCAAACTATTTGATAGATGAGGCAGATGCACTGGTAGCCACTAAGGTTAGCTGAGCAGATTGGACTCTAATGCTCCCAGGGGACCTTTTTAAAGTAGCTCAGCCAGACAGGATGCAACAACACAGCAAACTTCCTAATTGCCAGGAAAATTCAAACCCCAGGCACTGGTAAGGATGAACAAACCGCAACATCAGACACATGCTTTGGAATTTAATTTCCTTTTGAACACCATTAAGTCAGAGCAGTGCTCAGCTAGCAGAGGGCAGCACAGCTACAGAAAGACAACCGAGCCTGACTCATTCCCTTCAGGAAATGAAAAGAAAAGCACCTGTCCAAGAGCAGCCAGTAACAGAAGCAGTGAGAGCAATCCAGAATACAAAAATGCCAAGAAGCTCAACCCAATGCTACCAACTCCTCCACCTCTGAACCACCAGCAAGCGTTAGCGCACATTTTTTGGAAGTCTTCAGTTACTGTCAGTCAGAGTCAAATATGCTGTTCCTACTGTCCAGGCTCTGGTATGGATTAGACGGGCACAAACCACCACTCCGAATATACTACAAACCCCATATTATGCCAATCTAACAAGAGAATAGTTATTTTGGGCGAGGATGTACTAACTCTGGAAATTCACAGGCTCAGTGCCTCAGGCACTAGATCAGAGCTGGCTGCCATGTGACCATTGAAGTATTCGCTGATTCTGTCAGCACCACACTCTGCACTCCTTCAGTCCAGACTGGAGAGGGCTGGAATGATCACGGATTTTCTATAGAAATAATAGGTTCCCTGTAGAATGGGGTGATAGTAATTTCTTTTTAAGCTGAACTTCAAGTAAACCATGGCCTCAGAGGTCTAATGTGAACAGTCCAGACATATCCTGCCTGTAATTCTACCTAAACAAAATAAAGATTTGAACTCAAATCTTGATTATTCCCCAAACATGGGGAATACTCACATCTACACTGTGAGCACAGCTCAGTGCCAGTCAGCTAAAAATTGAAATAAGGGTTGAAGTCTGCAGCCTGAAGTGGCAGAGGATACGCAGCCTGGCACTCATGTGATGTATGCAAGAGAATGACTATTTCCTACAGTGATACTGCACAACAGCCTGCAGACTCTCCTCATAATAGGATGGATGGACTTTTTGGGATATCACCCACACAACTTACCTTGGTTTATCCTCCGGCAGCTCTGCTGTGACAGAAGCTATCAGCTTCAACTTGGTCTCCTTGGCCATGGCACATCCCTGGAAGCCATCTAGCAGAAAGCCACCCACAGGTCGCTTGGCAGTCTCCCTGGCTGATCTGAGCCTCTCCTCCAAGATATCTCCACCTTCAATTGCCCCAATCATTACACTTCCTTGTAGTTCCTGGTTCAGGAGAAAGCTACAAACATTAGAGAATGCTCTGCCAAAGACATCCAAAGCATCCCCTCATAGCTCTGCTACTTAAACCCCACTTTCCAAGGAACCTTTCAGAGCTACAGTGTTTCACCCCAAGTGGGATGAGCTCCCACACAACACAGTGAAGTCCAGGTGTAATACAGGGTTGGGATTAAGAGAGACCAGATTGTGCTCCTGACTGACACTAAATCGCTGAGAATTGTGCATGGTTCTTTCCACCTCCCTACTAGAGGCAGTAACTACAGATCATCTTTGTATGCTGCTTTTTGTGGACACCCCTCAGCACTACAGGAATGCAAGGTGTCTGAGCAGAATGCAAAGCAGGTTCTATTACCCTGGCTGCCAGACACCAGAGCTCACACTGGATTGCTTTTGAAGGGATACAAATATCAGCTCCTGTCACACACTCTCCTTGCCACTACAGACCCAGATATGTCCCCTTTCATCAAGGGAGGGACGTCTCAGACCTGCTGAAGGAGAGAAGGAATAGCGCTGGCAAATCCTGGCAAGTCCTCCCTCACCTGGTACTGGGTGGACTTAAGGGCAAATCAAAGCTCTAAAGGGTTAGAATATGAGTTGTCTCAGTCTGAATGAGAAGATCCTGCTTTGGCCAGGTATATGGCATGAAGGTAAGTGAAAAACATCCACTTGAGTCCAAAAGCAGAATAAAATAAAAAACAGTTCCCTGCAACTGGTAGAGAAAGGTGCCCTGGAGCAGGAGACAAGTTAGATGACAGTGGCAGAAAAAACACCCCCACTGTGCCGATCATGCCTCCAAGACTGCCAGCTGGGCATTCCCTGATAACGTGTGACTAAATCACATCCTTGGACTGGCCTAGGGTGCAACACAGACTGAAAAGCAGCTGCCTTGCAGCTCCCGCAGATATTCTGGGGACCTTACCGGTGATTTCTCCAGCAGCTGAAGGCATACATCCAGGAAGGAAAGAGACCTATCCACAGATTTCTTGGCCCTTTTCCTACCGACTTCCCCAGAAATGGTGTCTCCATCAGAGATGCACTGAAACCAGTCTGGCTTGATGGCACGTTGTATGTCCATGAACTTGGAAGCTGTCACTTCCATGCGCCCTGAATTCCCCCACAGGGACACTGTCTGTCAAGGAAGAACAGCGATAAACCTTTGTGGCAAAGGTTAACAGACCTTGAGGGTCAAAGGAGAGGAGGAGTCTAGTAAAATACCAGACACTGGAATGACACTCTGTAGATAAGCTCTCCAGGAGCACAGCTCAGATCATCAGGTGCCCTTGACACAAGGAAGGAAAGGACATTAGTGGCTGAGTCGGGATTTCTGGGATGTTCTTTCATGAAACCATCATGCACATCTGCTTCTCCCTTTTTTCCTTTGGGCATCTCCTCTTTCACACACAATGACTACTTAAGGGTGTTAGGGAGTCTGAGAGAGAGCAGCTGGCCTATCATCACCCAAATTAGCATCAGAAGTAATAAATAAATAAATAAATAACAGACTTCATTCCTCTCAAACCTGTATTGTCACTCCATGAATGGCTGCAAAGGTTGCAACAGGAAATATAGTTCACTGATATTCTGTCTACAGAAACACTACACTACAGAAATGCCAGAAGGAATGAACTAGTTCCTCTTCTGAGCAGTGAATTCTCACAATCCACATGAATATATAAGTATGTATATTTAGAGCACCCAGACACACTAGGAAAAACACAGAAACATGTTACACAATTTAATCTTAGTGCCCAGTGTTACTTTAGATCTCAAATCCAATCACCCAGGAAAGGATTGAAATACCGCATGGAGAAGAAATACACAGCCTCGAAATCCAGCAAGCTAAGAAATGGCAGGTGTTCTTTAGGACTGTAATAGAATTAGATCTCCTCATAGGTTTTTCATGTTGTGTTCATACACAGGTCCCATCTTCCATCATTACTCCCACAGAAGATTTTAGAGCAAGACAAAAGCAACTGTGCAGAATGGTTAAGTTATATGGACACAGCTGGACTAGCAAGTATCACTATTCAATTCACTTATTGGAATTCATTTACATTCAAGTGTAGTGAATTCCCTGCGACTATGCAAGAAGCTACCGTGCTTCATCCTATTCTGTGGAATCTCCATTTACCTTGTATGTGTAGCTTGGCAGTTCCTTCTGTTGCATTATTGTTAGTCTTGTGACACTGTGGCTCTGAACTTTTAAACGGGCATTCAAGCAGGTTCGAGTCTGGGCTTGAGTCATTCAGAAGTTAGTTCTTTTTGTTTGCAACTCCATTAGTAATTTTTTAAATTGAGAAAGGTTTTCAACCATCATAAATACAAGTGTTGTGAGGACTTTTTAGTAAGGTGAGAGTTTAAATGAATTCTCCTGGCATACACCAGAGACCAGATTAAACAGTACAGTTCTCATGCATGCAATTCACAGAGCAAATCTGATCAGCTGGTGCAAAAATATGAATGGAGCAATTATATTTCGTCTAGTCTCCAGTGAAAACAAAAGGATTGTGCAATTACACTGTGTCTCTGTCCATCCATCTCTCCTGATTACTTTTGGCCCTCACCAGCTAATTTCAGCTAAATTGGAGTAGGACAGAGACAGACAGACAGAAAGACAGACAAAAGTCTTTAAAGTAATTACATTTCCATAAGCTTCCCACAAAAAGTAGCAACTCCAAAGGAGAGAGACTCCCAAAAATGCAACAGCTACACACTGTTCTGCAGTAGCATGCTGCTCAGTATCTGCTGCCTCTGACATGATGAGGGTGTCTAAGAGCAGCTGGAGAAGGTAGGAAGAGAAAAAGTCAGAGCTATTAGAGCCATGACACAAAGCCTAATGAAGTCTGATTACCTACATTCTGCTCTCCAGAGGAAAAATTTGCTCTCAATAAGTAAAATAGTCATGCCACTAAAGCTCTACATAGCTTAGAGAACTAAAGAGCTCTATACCATGATTATTTAAATCCAGCCTGTGTCATACAGAGCAGAGCTTTCTGTCCCATTGCTTTCAAACTTTTGTAAGTAATGTCAGAAGAGATCCAGTTGCAGAAGGACAACTTACTGGCCTTGCAACTTGGCAACAAAAGTCCTCATCGGCTTCAAGAAAAGCAGAATCAAGCCTGCAACATCCAGGCTTAGATCACCATTAGTATCCCATAGCTGCACAGTGGTGAAACAAGCTGCAGGTAATTCCTTTCTTGCTAAGGGACAGGATTCAGTCTGGTTCCCAGAAGCAAAGAATATACACTGCCAAAACCCAGCCTGGTGGTAGTTACCCCTCTGTCACTCTGTGCCCCTTCACCAGATGCAACCACACCCAAACAGGCCTCCGGATTGACCACATCCAAGCCAGCACCAGGAACAGCCCCTCCAGGCCACAGCCATGGCAGGCAGCATGTGACAGACTGCACAGGGAACACACATGCCTGCAGGATGGAACCGGCAAAGGCCTGTGAAACTACCCACCTCTGAGCCGCTGAGCCATTTTCGTGCAGAAGTGTTACATTCTTCCCCTTTGTGAGCCTCTGGCGGATTATAAACACATACATGTAGGATTTCAAGTTTATTGCTTATCAGTGCAATCACTGTAAGCTTGTTCAACATACAAGCCAAGACATACACATTTCCTTTTACTACCATATATTAACACAACATGAAAGCCTAGACCTGTCATTCCTATCCGAATTGCCACTTAGCTGTTCAGGAACCCAGAGAACAGACTGCCAAGTAAGAAAATGTCCAGCTTCATCAAGTTGGAGGTATGAGCATGTAAATGACATTTTGCTTTGTGCAGAGAGTTATTTTTCTCTATATATGAATATCATCCTGTGGCAGTCTCAGCACATCCGCACAGATGAGTGAGACAGACTGGCAGTTTTCTTATGGGAACTTAAAGTGGACTCCTTCAAGTCTTTACAATGACTATACCTTGTTAGTGTTGTAGCCAGAGGGACAAGGAGCAACTGGGTCTTGGAGGGAGCAGTACAACACTGTGTCCGGCATACCTAGGAACAAAGAGAAAGAGGCAGAGTAGAGTTTTGTGAACAAAAACATAGCTAATGCAAAGACATGGTTTGTAAATACATGAAAGGAAATAGGGTATCCCACAAATAAGCACATGCATTCTTCTGCAGGATTGACAAAGGAAGATATTGCTCATTTGAGCTCTCAGCAACAAAGACAGACTTTTGCCCCAGCTTTATTGACTGCAAGGAGGAGAGGGCAGCAGTGACACAAACCATAAAATAATACCCTTTGGTTCTACAAGCTACATAGGTCCTTTGAGATTTTATTTATGTTTCTTCTTGATTAATGCTCCTCCTAGTATAATTTGCCAGACACAATAGCTGATTCACTTGAACACTCAACTGATACATTGGGGAAATCTGACATTTGACGCTCTAAACTGAGGAAAAGTTTCAAGGCTAAGATTTTAAATGAAAGACATCATACAGTGAGAGAACATATCAGCCACAAAAATGAGAAATGTATCATCCTCACTAGATTAGAGGTTTCAGATGTCATACAGTATGTCTCAAAGCCATGCAGTTTTCCCTTCACAAATAGTCACTGCAATTGCTAAAGCCTCTGAGAAGTCCCAGGTAAAAGTGATTTTCAAATCACTTTGAACAAAAACTGTCCCAATCCAGTCAAAGCTTCTTGAAAGTTGAGCGTCCTGTGTATCTCCCTGCAAACACACATAAACACACACACACACACATTACCTATAAATTTTGCAGCTCCTTCTTTATATTCTTCCAGGACCTCATGAAGTTCTGCCCTGCATCCAGACATAGAAACACATTAACTAAGCAAACAATTATCAAGAAAAATAGGTGCCTGCATAACCATGGCTTCCCTTCCTTTACTTACATGTTCCCTGAATTTGGGGAATGGGTCAGGTGCCAAGAGTTATCATCTAGCTACCAGGCTACCGACCCTGACCAGGCAGAGTCCTGCTGGGGAACCTCAGGCCCTAACATGCCTTCTTGGCAGGACCTTCTGGAGGACGTTACTAACACGCAGATACACGCGAGGCAGGGAAGGGGGAAAGCAGGAAGGGGGGCACACCTAACAAACAAACAAACCCTAACTCTTCCTTTCAGTTCCCACGTCGCCAATTTTAGGGAGGTTAAGCTTCTATAGAGCCGATTATTCGGGAGGAAAGAGGGTTATGAGGCTGTTCAGAGGGCCTCGGCCCAAACGCGCTCAGCGATCACGCGGCCCCCTGGGCCCCGCACCCGATCCTGTCTAAACCGCAGCGTTGCCGTGGTACTCACAGGCCGGGCAGGGTGAGCTGCGCCACGGCCGGCACACCGCGCACGGCCCGCAGCGTGTCGCGGGTGAG
Source organism: Dromaius novaehollandiae (assembly GCF_036370855.1). Classification (NCBI taxonomy): domain Eukaryota; kingdom Metazoa; phylum Chordata; class Aves; order Casuariiformes; family Dromaiidae; genus Dromaius; species Dromaius novaehollandiae. The sequence continues at coordinate 93,448,525 of NC_088098.1, forward strand.
GTGGGGCGCCGAGCCGGTGCGCGTGTAGAGCAGGCAGCCGGGCAGCGCCAGCGCCGCGGCACCGCCCCGGCCCAGGCCCGCCAGCGCGCCCAGCCGCCCCCCGCCCGCAGCGCTCAGTTCCACCCTCATAGCCGCCGGCCGCCCCGCCGGGAGCACGGTCCCGGCCCGCCACCGCCGCGCGGCCCTTCCCGCGGCCCGTACCGGCGGCCGCGCGTGCCACGGCCGCCCCAATCAGCTCACACTACATCATCGGTGTGCGACGGCGACGTCGCCATGGTGAAGCTGCCCGCGGCGCGGTGCACTGTGGGCCCGGCGGCGCCGCGCTGAGGCGGCTCTCGGCGGTGCCAAGCGCGGCCATGGCCTTCCCGGGGCACCGGCCGCAGCTGTTCCACTGGCGGCGCCTCACGGCCGAAGCTGGAGCGACGGTAACGGGGGCCCCGCGCGGCCGCTGGCGCTGCAGGGCAAGGTGGGGGGGGGGGGGGGAGCGGCCATCGCTCCGCTAGGGGCCCTCCGCCGCCGCCGCCCAATCGGGCCCGGCCGCTGGGGGTGACGCAGGGGCGCCCCGCCCGGCGCTGTCCAATGAGGGCGCGCCCGCGCCAGGGGGGGGCGGGGCGGCCGGGCGAGTTGCGCCTGCGCCTGGGGCCTCTGCCGTGGCCGCGTGCGTCAGCCGTGGGGTGGGGCGGGCCGGGGCGCGCGGCGCCCGTGCTGCGCAGCGGCTGCATCGGGCGCCGCTGGGCTGGGGGAGGAAATGCAGGTGGCTCCGAGCTTGGTGCTGTTAAACTCTGGTTCAGGAAGGAGTTAGTCAGGTGCTTGAAGCGCTTCTTTCTCTTTTTTCTGGTCTTATTTCTAGCCAAAGTTTGACTCTGACAATGTGGAGCGCTGGATCAAGGTGATGTAATTTTCACAGTGATTTACCCTGACGTCATGCATGTAACTTATGGGTAGAAGGTAAAACTTGCTGTTGAGCAGCGCTGCAGGTTATGTGTAAGTGAGACACTTACCCCAAAGCACTTTCTCTAAAACCAAGGAGAAAGAAATCAGTTGTGAACTTCCCTTCGTATTGCTTCTTTGGGTATCTTCATCCTCCCATCCTTAGCCTGGGTCCTATGGCAGGTAGGAGTGTGCATGCCTCCTCACCCAGCCTCCTAGACCTCTCTGGCAGCAGCTTGCTCTGGTTCTCCCTATTGCCAAGGGAAGAAGTTCTGCACAAGTGTGGTCTCTCTGACGTATGGGTGTTATATGTGAAAATACAATGACAAGTCAGGACCATTTACCTCACAGAGAGATGAATATAGGACAGAAAATTGTTCAGACTTTGCATACTGGCCAGATGGTTGTAACAAAGCTGGTTGATACCAGCTGTCACAGTTGGTGGCTGCTGGGGACTAACTCAGCAAGTCTCCATTCAGCCCACAGGGGCTGGCTGTTTGCAGTCTCCCAAAATGTTCTCCAGTCACTATGACTGGCACTGATTGCCAAATGAATGCTCATTACTTAAACATTTGTAAGTAAAATTTCTCCAGTCAATCAAGAGCAATAGCAGAAATGTGTTTCCAAAGAATGATATTGTTTTGGGTTGTATTCCTTTTGATGTTTGGTCTCTCTAAAGGAGAAACCTGGATATAGGAAGTTTGAAATGATTATACATCACTCCCTAGAAATGTTTTCCTTTTTTAATTTAAAGAGAGTGGAGCAAGCCTCTGAATATGCAGTCTCTGAAGCTTTTTCCATTCAAAAGCCAAGTTATCTACAAGGGCTTTGTGGTCCTGTGATGAATCTGGAAAGCATGGAGCAGCTGCAAGATCATGATGAGGCCTATGAGGAAGGTGAGCATAAATGTTGCTTACCACAAGGTGCTTGAAGGAACACTTCTTGATCCAGCTTTATTGTTCTGCTCTGAACAGGCTACTACAAAGCTTGAGATCAAAAGAAACTTTATAGTAAGGTAGATTAGAACCTTTCATCTAACAGAAACAGGCATAAGAAGAATCAAGTGCTGGAGTTCAGGGTAGATTTTAGATTACCAAAGAGAAGGATGAACTCTCTCTCCTGGAGATTTCAGGTCAAGACAAGGATAAAAACTACATTTGAGGATAAACTGTAAGGTCAAATACAAGTTACTAGGCTACAGTAAACTGGATGAAATCATGTGATATATTTTTGACATCAGGTCAGAATGTGAAAATAGAACAGCCCTGTGTAACTTTCACATCTATGAATAAGTGTGTGTTTTTGCTTTGATTCACCCACAAAATTTTCCTAATTAAGTAAATATGCCCTTTGTAATGTCTGCAGCCACAAGTGCTTTGCTGCAATCTGAAAATAAAACTGTGGTATATAAATAAAGGAGGTATGATCTCCCATTAATGCAAGAAGTACATCTGCAGTGTAAGAAACTGATAAGAGAGAGGATTTTAAAAACTATGAATTAACTGTTCTTTTAAGACTCAAAAGTGAGCCTTACAGAAGAGATGAAGTCTCTCAAGAACAACCATTCAAATAGAGGCAGTCAGCTTTTTCACTTGTAATCATCCAAGGTTCACCTAACAGCCCAGAGTACACCCACCTGCTTACACTGCAATATCTCAATGCATTTTACAGTGTGGCTCAAAAGGAGTCAGCTTTCTATCACTGCCAGAAAAGTTGCTTGTTTTCCTTGTGTTTCTTTATTTTTTTTTTTTTTTGCCCTTCTGTGCTAGTATTTCCCCCTTTACAGCTACCAGTCCCTCAGGATTGTTTTGGCCAAGAAAGGTACCAATATGAGAAGTACTAGGACTCACGTACTCCAGTTATGAGGAGCTCACATTCCCTAGTCAAAAAATTAACCCCATCCACCATGTGATAAGCTATTTTTCTTTCTTCTTTATCTTATCAAATATACTTCCTTGTTCCTGAACTGGCCTGAGAGATTATAAAAGAGAACAAAAGTGATTTGAAGTACACTAAACATTGGTTTTATGTTTTTTCAAAAAAACCCACCCCTTTTTAAGGGGCTTTAAAAAGCCCCATTGTTCATTTTGCTTTTATTGCCTTAGGAATATCAGAACACTTTCTGAATATCTTCATTTTGTGATAGTATTAGAGATCTGGAGCAGATGCTCCTGTCTAAAGGCTCTATGCCTTTACAGGGATGACTTGCACTGCAGTGACTGACAAACTCCCTGTTCTCTGCTCACTGCCCAACCTTGTCTCATGGTCGGCCCAGCTTCTTGAGGGATAGCTCCTGATGCCTTGCAGTTTAAAGCCCTGTGCTCTGCTTCAGGAACAGCTTGGCCACCATGCAAAGAGGCCGGGTGGTGAGTTGGGGCAGCAACCATGTCAGTTGTCCTTGCTCTTCAGTAGCACCTCTGAAAAATGAATTTTTACATTTATCCACAGAAGGAATTTATACCCAGCTTGTTTGTCAGGCATTTGAGTTCACTGGGAGTAGCAAATGTACCATGGGTGCATTCCTGTACTTAGTCTTAATTTAGTCCCTACTTAAGCTTGCCACTTGACTAACTTTACTTTAGACTTGTTGGTTGCTATTGGAGCAGTTGTTCTTGCAAAGGTTAAACTGTACACATGAAGCAGCCATTTGTCCAAACAGTGATTCTTCTTGTATTTAACATGTGGCAACCTTGGTCATACATGTGGGAAACATCTGAGTGTCTGCTAGTGCAAAGGTCAAAGATTTGAAAGCTATCTGACTTATGAATTACCTCATGTGTATTTTGTCTCCTTGATAAATGTTATTATAATCACACAAGTGATCTAAATGTCCAGAGAATGTTGTAGGAAAAATGGTGTGGAGAAGACTTCATTTTTCCTATGTGACAGGGAAGAAGTTTGCCACCTTCTCTTCCTGTTTTTTTTATAGACCAAGAAGATGAAAACAGAATTATTAGTCCTATTCATTTTTCTGTTGCAGATCAGCTTTCAGTCATTTTAGACAGTCTTCTCAGCATGTCATCTAGCTATCCCAGAGACAGAGTCTTGCTAGTTTAAACTTACGCATATATTTTTAAAGCAAGTAAAGTCATCAGTCTCTTTCCTCATGTAGCTCAAGAACTGCTCAGTAACTGGATAAAGTCCAAACTGCAACTGGAGTTGATGAGTGATGGCGAAGAGGAAGCTGGCTCTGTCCTCCTGGAACAGCCTTCCGCAGCCTTTCTTAAGTACCAGCGGTTTGATGGTGAGAGCACAACAAAGCAACTCTGTGACTCACTTTCTGAGGATGTGCTGGGGGAGGGAGCCTGGCCTCATGGCTGGTCAGACTGAGTGGTATGAGTCACTCTGTGGCCAGGACAGTGGGCTCAGTAGGATCAAGATTAGAGGCGAAGATTTTTTTTCTTCACAGCTCTTAGCACAGCTTGCTGTAGGACTGCATAAATGCACCTCATAAACATTTGATGTCTCCCTATGTAAAAGAGATTTTACTTCCTTTGCTCTTGAGGATTTGTGAGGCCTGTTAAATTTATGCAGCAGTTTGAGATGCTCAGAAGCAAGGCAATAAAAAGGGCAAAATGTTGTTATTGCTCCAGCATGTTTAATGGGAGACTGATAAAGAGTCTTTGGGGATAAATGGAATGCAGTCAGTATATCTGCTTTCATCAGAAATGCATGCACAGTCTTGAAAAGTGATCCCGCAGATCACAAAGCCTACCATAATTAAAGGGAGAGGGGTTTATTCATTTCAGACTAGCTTGAGATGATCTGCTTTTGTCATTTCAGACTTGTGCAGCTATCTGGAACACGAACTGGCAAGTTCTTCTGTCCAAGAATACCTACAGCATCTTTTGCAGAGTAAAGTGGTAGACTGTGGGATAGTGGAAGACCTGAGAACTGAAGACATCAAGGAAAAAGAAAAACCTGCAGATCCACGAATAACCATGGAGCTCAGACACAAGCAGGTGTGCAGGCAAGGCAGCACAATTAAAAGGAGTAAGATGGAGATCTATATGATTAGAGGAAGTACTCAGTGATAGGTCCTCAGTATTCTCTCCCAGCCTGCAGTGATCCCTGACTCAGAGGCAAATAAGCAAGGATACTCCTTGGAGATTTAGCAGAAATGTTACTTGTTTCCACATGCGTATAAGCCATTTGCAACAGCTTGCACTGTCAATTTTCATTACATCTGTTCAGATTTCCCCCCTTTCTGGAGACGGACAGGAAAAGCCACTGCAGCCCTCAGTTCTGAGTTTGCTTCTATTGACTAACGCTGGTTTAATCCCACTCTCTTGAATGGAGTTCTCTGCTAGTCTGAGAGCAGAATCAATCCAGTCAATGCCACCTATAGATAGGGTTGCTTGCTGCATGTGAAAGGTGGATTGTGACCCACCCTGACAGCTTACAATGAACCTGAAATACCTCAGCTTTTGGTGGCTGCTTTGACTTTTGCTGATTTCTTCCTTCCCAGGTGAAAGAAAATCGAGTGAAGTATCAGAAGGCATTAGAGCTTCAGAGACAAGAAAAGGCCCTTAAAAAATCAGTTCTGTTTGAGGCCAAGCAGAGAGCACAGGAGGAAGACAGAAGGAAGGCCCTGAAGGCCAAGAAGGAGGAAGATGCGATCCAGAGGGAGATGGTGAAGCTGCGAAAGGAAATGGCTGAGAAGAGACATGTCATGGCAGAAGCATGGAGAATGTAAGAGGGAGAGGGGAGCATGGGACCCATTCTGCATTGCTTCATCACATATGAAAAACTTCTCTTATCAGTTTCTCTGGCTAAATGGAAGAGGGAGTGGTGGTCCCAAAGGAAACATTTTCTGTTCTTGTGTCTCCAAACACTCCTGAAATCTTTCATTCCTTTTTTACCAACTTTAATGGCAGAGTTTATCATTAGCAGGATGATGGGTTAAAATTGCTGTTAGCTTCCTCTCAGCCATGACCAGTATACACACTGAATCAAAAAGCAGTGTCTTCACTGCTGCTCGCTCTCCCCATCAACTCTGGCCATATTCAACCTTGTCAGTGTCTAAAATGGTACAAAAGCCAGTAGACTTAAAAAATAAATAAATGAAATGCTGGCTTGCCTGGAATGGTCTGTGTTGAAAGTCTAGCACTTAAAATAGGCTTCTTCTTTTAAGAGAGAAAAAAAGAGAATCCTTGGCTGAGAATTCTGCAGAGACAGGATTTCTGCTTCTGCTAAGCTTAGATTGCCCCAGAGACGTGACCTGTAGGGATGCCATTTATTTACTTGGGCAGCCCTGAGATCCTGAATCTTCTTGTACAAGGGTTTTTCTGAAATCTCACTATTTTCATCCTGCTGCTATATTTTGGAAATGCCTCCAGACTGAATGTAATGACTGGAACCCCGAATCATGATGGGGGCTCTTCTCTGAAAAGGTTGAGTTTAATAATTAGCATCTTTCTAAGCTGTGCAGGTCATTATCTTAGAATTGGCCAAAAAGGGGGTGAGATCTGTACTGTGGTGTTTTCCTCATTGTCTGTGTTAGATTTTGACATTCTCCACCTTCCAGGGAAGGGAAAAGACAAGAGAAAAGTCAGAAGCTGTCAATGCAGGAGGTATCTATTACTTTGCCACTGCCCCTGGACTTGAAGAAAGAAGAGCAAGGAAAGGAAAAACAGAGAAAGGTTCAGGAGCTGCTGAGTAGAATTCACACCGATAACCAGAAAGTGAGCATTACCCTCTTTTATCTGAGGCTCTGAGCTACCTCTCTCAGCTACTGTTTGCAGTCCTGGTTATCAGGATTTTTTACATCTTCCAAACTCTTCTCCTGATATCAGGAAAGTAGAGGAGCAGGGAAGGAAGTATGTTGTGAGACTGGGAGCAAGAAATCTTGAGCCTCCGTCCCCAGCATGTCTGTGACTCAGTGTTCCCAGTGGGAGGTTTCACTAAGAACTGGGGAGAAGATATGGCTCCTAGAACAGTTGTGAGCACAAAGGCTTCTGTGATAGGTAAATAAGCAGATGAACAGAGGAAGCCTTGGAACCATTTGCTTTCCCTTGAGGAAAGAAGTAGAAGGGGTAAAATAGCACAAAAGGGCCTACAAAGCCCCTATTCTGTCCATGGGAAGATTTTCTTCCTGCAGGTCTTGTAAAAGACATTTTAAAGATTGTCTTGCAGGCCCCGGCGCAGGAGCAGGGAGAGGAAAGAGGAAAAGAAGTGGTGAGGTCTGGGCTGAGTTTTGTGCTGGGTCTCCAAGAGTGGCAGCCTGCTATCTTATCCACAGTTCCTGGAAGATCCCCTCCCACAGGGTGCAGGGAGACAGAGATACTGCAACAGCTCTTCTGAGGCAAACATGCAAATTTTAATAATTCCTAATAGAAAGCTAGGAAGCTGTTACTTTCGCCCTGATTACTGGCCCAGAGCTCTTACTCCACTAGTTCTGAAAAACAGCACAGGAATGGTGCTTTGAAGGGACATAAAAACACAAGGTCTCCTGGCATCCCGAGCCTACCTGCTCATTTGTTATTGAGAGATTACATTTGGAGGACCTGGTTTGGTGAAAAAAATCTATAGCAAGTGGCTTCCTTGGTTGGTAAGTTAAAGGGGGTGCTTTCTGTCTGAAATCAACTACACTTTCCCTTTTACCAAGATAGATACCTAAATGTAGGGATTTTCCATGTTTTCCTTTATATTTTTCAATATCATCATCATGAGAGTTTACAAAAGGAAGAAAGACTATCCTGCTCTCTTTCTGATACCAAGACCAACTCTGGGTTAAACTCCTAGTTGTATCAAATACCTGCAATTAAAGAAAGATCTTTTTGTACTGAATAATCTTACATGAGCAGGCTCAGCGAAGGGAATACATTTTCCATTGTGCAGATATGAATGCCACTACATAATGTTTTTAATTAATAGAGCACTTACCATCATTAATGCCTACTTATCTACATCTAGAATGTTTTATGCAGAAGAATCCCATGGCTTCTATGCTGGTTCTCCCCAGGTCTCAATTCATCTACCTATGTACTGGATTTGAACTTGGCTACTGTTTAGCAGTACACAGTCTCTCTCTCCAGCACAATCTAAGCTAAGGAGATAAGCCTAAAAGAAACCACAGAGCAATTTATGGCTGGCATAATGTGAGAAACCACAGCTTAGCTGAGCTAAGCGATAATGACGCTTTGATTATTTTCTTAAAGCAGAAAGAAGTAGCTAATACATTGACATTTCGTCCTTTTCATAAGTCTCCATTTGGAGATTTCCGTGACTGAGAGAAATGCAATTAATACAAGGCATTATGACAAAAGGGGAACAGCTGAGTCCTGTGAGTTGACCCACTTGGAAGATCAAAATGAACAGTGTCTGCAGTGACAGGGCTAGAATTATGGGGAAGATTAGATAGCAAATTGCTGTTCTGTACAATATAAATCACTCGCAGAGGCAGTGGGTCTAATTACATGATGGGGGAATGCTTTAGCTTCCTGCTGAAACAAGGGTGAGCTTAGGTCAAGTCATAACTTAGCGCTAGAAAGAGTCTTGATTTTTTTTGTCAAGTTGCAAAAAACCAGCGAGTGGTCCACGGAGATATTTGAAAAATGTTCTCCACAGAAGCATCCTTATCTGTAGAATCTTAGACATTTTCTAGATTTTGAGGCATTTCCCCTGTTTCTAGAAATGCTGTTCCCATATCCCTCACCCATTTTATTTCTTTACACTTGGTTAACTGAGTGTGTTTCACTCAAAAGCAGAATCCTATGATGTTGTCTTTCTAGTCTCTTTTTGCTTTTCATAGAAGTCCTGTACCAGCTGCATTATTTCTTTACTCTCAAGGATACTTATGGAAAGCACGGATGCTAAAAAGAATCTCATAAAGGAAAGCCAGTTAAGGGGATGGATGGAGAGGATCAGCATTTGTGTGATGGATTATAACTTTCTTATTGGTTTTATCAAACTCTCCCATGCAGTGCCTGCAACGACATTTCTCTGCTTGGTTCAAACTCATTCTGGAACACAGAATTAAAATGGGAAAAGCCAGAGCCTTTGCTGACTGGAAACGCCAACTGAAGGCCCTGCGAGCCTGGAGAAACTATAACTGGGCCCAGAAAGTGGAGCGGGAAACACAGCAATTAGAAGTTCATCTCCAAGATCAAAACAGGTAGTGACCCTACACTGTGGAATGCTTCCTCCCACAGCTGTCCTCGGACAGTGCAATCCTCAGAGGGATGCAAAAGGGGCTTGTCAGCTAACCAGCAGGAGGAAAACTGTAGCTTTTTGAGAACATTGCTACATTGCTTGCGGTCTGCCAGAGACATTTTATGGTACAGATCAAAGGATAGAGATAAACAAGATTTTGAGTACCTTCCACAAACCTGCATTGCACTCTCTCTCCCTAGGTATCTTTCCTGGAACATCTTATCATGGCTTGCTCTGCACCCAGGGAATATAAGGATCCATACTTAATGAGTATCGTTATTGCCTATTTCAGTAGCAATATAGTAGAGATCATTTTGACCAGTGCCCTTCATCAGGGAGTGTGCTGGATGAATTCTCCAACAATAGGGAAAAATTCTGTTCTTGCAGTTGTGTGGGAGGCTGTGTGGGGAGGCACTATCCCTTCCCCCCATGCAGCTGGCAAGGGAACAATACCCCTTTGACACCTATCCTGCAGCCCAAGGATGACACAGGAAAATACAAAATGTGAAGTAGAGAAGCTTATTTCAAAGTAATGGGCATCCTCTCTGCCCTCCCATTCCTTCTTGCAGAAACACCGTACAGCTTTGGAGGGTCTCCAGAGTCAAGCAGCAAAAAGGTTCAGGAAGTTGTGGGGCCTTGCGGCATGGCCTAGACTGCTGTACTAAGTGTGATTGTTTCAGGCAGGCCTGGGCAGGAGCCTCACTCCTATCATAACACAAGTGCTTTCTCTTTGAGGAAAAAACAACTGTCTGCGGAGCATAACCAGCGACGGCTTTTGCACTCCTGCTTTCTGGCAGGGCAGCACTGGAGCCAAGGAGAGGCAGAAAAGCGAGAGCTGCAGATCAAGAGAGGGGAGACAAAGAGAAAGATGGCACAGCTGCTGGAGGCAGTGTCACTGGGAAAGGGTGGCCAGGATGGGCCACCAGAGGTTAGCAAGACTAGGACAGCAAAAATGAGTCAGAATCAACATTTGCAGCAAGATAAGGTAAATCTTTTTCCCTGTAGTTTTCTCTATTGGGATCCCTGTTCTCACTGGCTAGATCAGCGCTGTCCCAATGAAGTGCTTTGGTGCACTCAAATAAAGAGAGCATTGCCTCAGAGAGAGACTTTTTGCACAGGGTGAGCCCCAAATGCCCACCTGCAACTGTTTATGAGGGAAGCCTTTAAAGATCAGAGGTGAACATGAAGGACGGTAGATGAGTTCTAAAATAAACTCTACTGCTTCCAAAGAAAACCCTTCATGTACTGTGAGCCACAATGAAGTTCCCACCCCCAGATCACTTTTGCTGAGAGATTACAGTTAAATCTTTGATGCCTGCCTAGACTGAGAAAGAATAAAACTTGACTGCATGACAAGAGATTCTGTCATGCTAGTGCAGCCCTCTGGCTTTTAAGTGTGGGGAAAAGAGCTGTTCCTAGATGTTTCATGGTAACGCACATCACAAGGAAGTAGGAGAATCAGAGGTTGCTTCCTTAAACTGGCATTTTTCATTTTTAACAACTATTTTTTTCTTTAATTTTAGGTCAAGTGCTTAGTAGGGACAACCCAGTCCAAAGTGGTGTGTGCTAACCCCTGAGAAATAAGCTCTCCTGAACTGCTCTCCCTAACAAAATAGCCAGGACATATTCCTGCCAGAGCTCTTGCCTGATCAGGATTCCCTCCTCCCAAGGAAATCCTGAGATGGCACACAGCTCCTTAACAGTTCTTTCCCACATCCTCCCTTGCTGTGCATAACTGTGCCCCCCCTGCCCTGCCTAGTGACTGGATGAAGAGTGCATAGCCGAGATTGTCCTACTTTTCAGGCATCTCACTAAAGTTTCATTAAAGAAAAACTTCTTGTGTAGCAAAGGTAGAAAAGAGCTTGGTTTTAATCGCTACCAAGTCTCTCTCTTTTCTTTTCTTTTTTTTTCCAGTCAACTGAAACCTGCCTCATACAGGGAGACCTGGACCATGCTAGAGACTGCTCTTGTTGGGATGCTTCTTACACAGCTCATCCTCTTTCCCACAGAAAAAACAAGTTTGCCTGGCAGATTACCTTAAAACATGCAACCCTGAGTGCCCAGGACCTGGCTGCGTGCAGGAATCAAATAGCCGGTCTCCCGCAGCAGTTTCAGGCACCTAGGACAAAGAGTGCCCCTGCTTATGGTAGTTGTTTTGAGCACCGTCATGCCTTCCAGCAACAACTGATTGAGGAGCAGAGGCGGCAGCTTCAGGAACAGCAAGAGCTGATCCTTGAACTGCAGGAAAATCAGAGACTGAGCAGAGCTAAAGAAGAGGTAGTACAAGCCACAGCTGTCACCCTAGCATTTAACAACCCTGTCTCACAAAACAGGGAGGAAAACCTGAAGAGGAGAAAACAGTCTGACTGCAAGAATACAAGCCCTTTGAGGTACAAACCCTTGATAAAGCAGACTCAGTCATAATGTCTCATTCCTATTCAAGTTGAGCCAGAATTTGTGGGGGAAGCTCCCAGGAACACCTCAGTCATATTAGTGGTACCAGCTGTTGCTCTTGCCTGTGGCCTAGTCTCAAGGGTAATATCAGCCTGGCCACAGTTCTCCATCCTTCTCTTTTTCTGCAATGGCTTGGTACCATGTGAAGCATGAAGGATCCACTTAGAAATAGCAACACTGGAGTGTTACACATAGGAGCAGCAGAGATTTATATAGTTAGGGAAAGAGAGAGAGATCGTCATCCTCAGTACTTCAGAAAATACAAAAGACCTAGATCCTCCCTCTAGAGGACACATCATCAATCCCATTTCAGACAGAGGAAAGGTGTATTGGGACCTGATAATGAAACTGCCGCACGGTGGAGAATGGAAACTACAAAGCTTGTTTCTTAATTATATTGAGTAGGTGTGAGATATCATTTGACTGCATTCATTGATAAGTTTCTTTACTCTTTTGTTTCACAGCCTACCTGTTTCTCATGGGCCAGAAAACACAGGGGCAGGGACCCAAAGCAGGAGGCCCTCCAGCCGGTTGACCTCAGCTCATCCCATACTGAAAGGTATCGTTCTAGGTAGCAAAGACCATTTCAGACAACTCTTCTCAATAGCTTTTCTGAAAACTCTTTCTTGGCTTCAGCCTTCCAGGATGATAACAGTATGCAAGTAAAACCCTTCACTCTTTTCACAGCTTGACCAGAGCTGGAAGTGTGAGCTGTTTTCATGCACAAGCAAAGCCCTTATAAAACCTAGAGCACTGCAAGCCCCCCCAAGTCCATGATCAGTATGCTGTGGCAGTGGTTATTCCCAATACTTGTGATAGTCTTGTCACACCAGAAACAGAGAGAAGCTGTATAGGGCTTTTTATTGTCAGTCTTATTCCCTTCATTGCATGTCCAAGTAACTGGACCAGCCAGTCACCCAAATTTGAGATTTCAAAGGGAATTAAGCACCTACCCCAGGTTTTGTGAGACAACAGTAGCTAGGCTGGGGAAGGAGGTCCCTTCCTTCTGTGAGATATCCCCCCTTCTCTGGTCATCCTGGAGCAGCATACACATATTAAACATGCAATGCTGCTTTTTTTTCTCACATAGTAAAGTGGGATCAGGTTCTGCTACATCCCCAAGTCATGTTCTTCCATATCAACCTAGGGGTGGTTGTAGTCTGCTTGAAATGCAGTCTGGAATGTGATCATGGTAATGTTTTAACAGTCTTGGGATCACCAAAGCTTTTTGGCCATGATGGCCGGGGGCTAATAGCTGCCTTTCATTAACTGAAAGTGTTCAGCTCCCACACTGCCTAATCCAAGCCATCCATCACTTTGACTTGTCTGGACTCAATATAGCTTGAGGACAGTAAGCAGTTTTTCAGAGCTCTAAAGTGCTTTTGTTTGGATATCCCAGTGAATAAGTTATCACTGGATGACTTTCCCTTGGCAGAGGATCCTGGGAGAGGTGGGAAAAGAACCTGAAGAAACTTACTGTGGTCAAAAGACTGAAATGCCCCCTGATTATCTCTTGCACCAGCCTGTGCCTCATTTGGAACCTCAGGGCAAGTGAGGACAGGTTCTCAGCTCCACTGCATGTTCTGTGAGGTCATGTCAGCACCGTAACACCTTTGCTGACAGCCAGCAAGATTGCTGCATTGCAGCTTATCTCCCAAAAGAAGTGTTAAGAAGCAGTAGTTTCTCGCTAATGAGACCAAATGCTTGTGTGTCACTGCAGCAGGGATGTTTTCTATCATGACATGCCTCTGTAAATAAGCAATGGAAGCTTACTGGAGGTCTTGGAGACCTCACTGCAGTTGGTGCTAAATCAGATGGTGTGAGCCTCATCATTCGGACAGGGAAGGCAGGGATAAAAAGCTCTGGAAACAGCTCCTTTCATAATCTAGCCTCATGGCTGTGACTCTCAATGAGGGAGAGGGGAGTGAATCTAAGTGGGGTAGTCCTGGATCCTTATGAGTATTTCTTGTTAATGGCACTGCCAGCCATAAAAGCTGGCAGAAACCGAGCCCTTTAGCGCTGGTCTCTCCCAGCCAACAGAGGGCATGCCAAGAGAGAAAAGCTGTCATCCTTCCTGTCCACCAAACTTCTGCTGTTATCCTGTAGCGCGTTTCCACTAAGCCTTACATTCTCTTCTTTCCATTTTTCTAGCTATGGAGGAGAGAGCAATTCAGCGGGCGGAACGGAGGAGAAAACTGGAAGAGGCCAAACAACAGAGAGAAGAGGAAAAACTGGTAAGGAAAGGAAAGTAGAAAATGAAACAATCTCTTTTACACCATTTCAATTGGAAAAAATGCTGTTTAAACCCCATAGAGTCAGGGGCTGGGAAAAGGCCCTTTATAAAAAAGAGGATTTTTATGGCTTGTGAGAAAGCAAATGTCCAGCACACAGTAAAACAAGCCCTGAAGTTATTCCTGCATTTGTATACAGTGACCCCACTAGCCTTGCCATATCACAGGCAGATACTTGCTGTTCATTTCCTTCCCATTGCAACTCTAAAAGTAGCCTCCCTTACCATCAACCACATCCACTACCTCTTTCGCACCTACCTCATGACCATGGCTGTCTTTGCCAAGGATGGGAAGAGTGAAAGAGCAGGCAAAGATCCACTTGATAGGAAAACCCACCATTTGCCAAGTCCAATCCCCTATCTTTCCTGTTCAGTCACATCAGGATATGCAGCTTGAGGACATACAGTCTGACCTAGTAGAAAATCCTACATATTGGTTTATAACAAATCTCTGCTGAAGCTGAAAGATACTGACAATGTTTGTGTAGTTAATATACTTAATTCTGTGATATACATCCCACAGAGGAACCTTCGAAGCTTCAGTGCATTAATCTATTCCTGAGATATTGATACAAAGTTGCATTAAGATTAGAAAGCTCAGAACTGGGGTCCTAGAACAACCAATATTCCCTCCTCCTCTAAGCAAGAAGGATGCATATGTCTATGTAGGAGGCTGAAACAAGCTTTAGAGAACATTTTAACCATAGGGTGGGCATGCAAGCAGGAAGCTAGATTTCTTTGGCTGCAGTTGCCGCAGTCAGAGAGATTAGGAAACATGGTCATAGAAATCATGCATTGCAATGTGTTTTTTCAGGCCTTTGATGCATGCACTTAAGAGCTAGAGCTTTGCAAAATGAAAGTGGGAGTAGGTAAACATTCAGAAAAAGATATTGTACCAAGTACAAGCATTGGTAAAGTAAAACAACTTCTTTGATCTTCAGTGTTTGGGGGAAAATATAATGTTTGAGCACCTGTAATGCTGCTTTTCTTGTAGAAGTAAAACTTCACAGCACAGAAATATTCCAGGGGGTCAGTACGGGCTTCAGCAATCAGGTTATCAATAAATAACTTCTCCTGAAAAATTTAAATGGTGCCCTAAAAGTGGGCAAATATTATAACTTAGGGCAAAGAAAGATGGGGATGTGTAGACAGTAGAAGGAACAGTCCTTTCTCTCCCTTCCATAGTTAATTGTCCAATACAGATCATATCTAGCATATGACAAAGTCTGCTTCCTTCTGAAGTTTTAGACACTGGTCAGTACTGGAGGAATACCACTTGCCTGGGATAGCTTAAGAGGCCCGTGTTCCTCAAAAGGTCATGTGTACTGCATTCAGTTTTATTTTAACCCATTTTCTTTTTTAAGGCCCAGCTGAAGGCTAAAGAGGAAGCACATCAGAGGAAGGAGGCTGAGGAAAAGAAAGTGCAGCAGGAGAAAAGACAAGAGGAAAGGAGGCAGCAGAAGCTGGTGACCAAACATTTCTGTCTCCCCTGCATTAGCAGGATTAGGGAGGAAGAGCCACTACCTGCTAGCACTCAGTCAGCAGCTCGCGTGATGTGAGCTGAAGGTCTTGGATACTAGAGCAGCGTTTCATACCACAGCACAGCTGTATCGACCTACCACCTTCCCCCTTTTTGGCCATCTTAGTAGAAAGGCTGTGAACTGAATATGCCGTGAAGTATGTACTGTCTCTGTCTCGTAACCAGATCCCAGCTGGTGGCTGTTCACTGCTGAGGTATATTCATAAGCCCCTGCAGTGGCAGCATGTCTGGCCTGCTTCTTTCAGGTTACTCCTTCCACATATGTCTCCCTCCAGCATACACAGCTATACCAGTCAGAAACACATGGCTTAAAAGTAAACAAGCCTGACAAAGATGCATCAAAAGGCAACTTTCCACTTGAAGAATATGGTATCCTTTCCTTGGAACCAGCAGTATCCAACAACCTAGGAATAGCCCCACTTCATTCTTCTTACTTGGAAATGAGCTGTCCTGATAACCTAAATAGCACTGCACTTGAAATTCTACAGGGATTTGACCTACAAGTACTGTTCAACTTAAATGGAGAGTTTTAGGATGTTTGACCTTCATCGCTGAGTCGCAGTCAAAAGTAATATTGTACAGTTACATAATACTCATATCTCTCTCTACTGTTTAGGCTGGAGTAAGCGGTAGGGTCCATGCTTAAACACAATCATTTTTTGTATAGATTTTCAATTCAGTTTAAAAAAACAGAAATCTGCCCTCCTGCAGCTCACAGAAACATCCCCTCCTCCCCAGCTGATGAAGGTCCAACAAGAGGAGGTATTGCTATGTCAGTGCTGTTGGTAGGCACAGATGATGTGGATGTTCTGCTACAGTAACACCAAACTGCAGCACTGAGGAAAGGCCACGTGTTCATGCAGAGTCCAGGGAAATGTCTAGAAATGCCGTCATCTTCCCTGAGGATTCTGAGCCCAGAGCAAGACAGCTTGCTCTGCTTTCTAGCACACAGCTGACTTGTTCTAGTACATTGGGTCGAGTCTGGTCTGCATTGCTAAAGATGATGCAGATTGCTATTTTCTGTCAGCCTAGGACCTCCAGCTCCAATATGACAACCTACTTGTGGTTAACACTGCTTAACATCTACTTTACCCAGAGTGAATTAAAACTACCACTCATTGTATTACAGAAAGAACTGGAAAAGCAGAGAAGGCTGGAGAAAGAGCAGCAGCTCCAGAAAAAGGCAAGCGATCACTATGAGAAGGTGCTGCTGAGAAAGTTGGGATTGCTGCCATGGAAGAGACTGAGGGAAGAAGCCAAGAAAAATCTGATGGTAAGTGCTGAGGACAAAGGAAAGGACTGGTGCCATAGGAGGAAGGGAAAAGGAATAGATGGCAATAGTTAGAAGAAAAGTTAATAGCTTCTAAAGCCAAGTAGAGAGGGAAAAAGCAAAAATTCACCCTGCGCACCCTGTCCTATATTAGTTCTTTAAACCAGTCCATCTGACAATAATCATGAAAAGTCAAAAAACCACAATGGTGGCATCCCCATTTATAGCTGCTTAAAGAAAAAGCAAAAGGACAGATAAGGGAATGATTTCAAGCTAATGAGAAGAAATTGTCATTTGTTAGCCTCCATTGGTTCACAGTACCAACTGCCAAATGATTTGATAGTGGTAACACAGTGGGATTTAGTTTAGTATAATGCATCCAAAAAAGAATCTTTGAAGTTACATGATGTGAGTCTGTTCTCTGGCACCACAGCAAAAGTAATCAGTAAGGTACTGCTAAGCCACTGGAGTTATAGTACAGTTAGCCCTGGCCCATCACAAGGGCTTTCCCTCTCCCCGAAGTCACCGCTGGAGCAGTGATGGCCACTGCTAGAAGCAGGATACCAAAGACAATAATCCAGTGGTCTGTTCTAATGTGGCCATGCTTTCAGTGCAGAAGAGCAAGCAGTAGCTTCTGAGAACTTAACGCATACATATTGCTAATGAAATGTTTCCCTACATGACTGAGTTGGCATGCCTTATTAGAGGTGGAATAGTAACACTCAACCATATCCTGAAGATTTAGCCAAAGCCCAGAGTTGAGCTGGCAAGCTTCCATTTAAGTCACTAGAACTGAAGCTACTTAAAGTATTCAGCCAAATACACAATGCCTCCGGCTGGGAAGAAGTGGAGGGATAGCAGCTGCTCCATAAGTCCATCCTGCTGTTCAATCCATGTCCTGCCAGTCCATCCTATGGACCAGGCTGGACTGTTCGCTCCTGTTAGGAGCTGCTGCTCCTTTCACAACAGGTTAGACTGCCTATTTCCAAAGGTTATTCTCTAGAAGTGACCAGCGTCACTGCTGGGGATATGTAGAGGCATGATAGGGAGATTAGTCTTGTTCTTTATGCTGCGCTCTCTTTGTGGGAACCTACCCAAAAGTTACTCCAGCTGTCAGATGTCTATGTTTTAGGGGCCCCAAAATTGAGATAATTTTCCCATGTATCCAGTTTTCTGTAACTGGGGCTTACAGAGTAACTCCAGCTGCCTTATCTCCCCCCTTTGCCCAGGTTGCACAAAGGCACCATTGCTTGGACCTGCAGAAGAAGTGCCTGATGGCTTGGCTCCAGCACACCCAGAACAGCCTCATGGAGAAGGTGTCTCGGGCTGAGGACTTCTATTCCCTCACATTGCTCAGAATGGGCTTCAGGAACTGGCTAAAGGTTTGCCTGCGCCAAATGGTAGAAATGATACGAAATCAGCCAGCTGCTGCCATACTGCCCCCTCACCACAGCCCCACTTCATATGCTGGCAGCCTGAGCTACACTGCCCTGCTTCCAGCCCCACCCTTCTGTTCTTCAGAGACCTTCTTTCATCTCTCCATCATTCTCTTCCACCCAGAGCCCTGTCCTACCTGCTGCTCCCCACCTCCACCTTTTCTCTTCCTCACTCTGCTTCCTGCTGGTTTTCTTCCACTCTTGTCCCATTATCCTTCACTGCCGTTTTCTTGACATTGCTCTGTATGGGCTTATTGAGCTGGAGCCTGGGAGAAGGAAGCTGTTCTCACCTCTTTCTCTGTCCTTGTTCCCTAGTACAAAGAGTATCTTTCCACACTGGAGGAGAGAGTGAGTACCCTCCATACAGCCTACCTGAAGAAGAAGTACTTCTGGGCATGGTTTGATCTGATCATGGAGGAAAAAAGCACATTATGGGAGGAGCTGAAGATTGCTACTGAACATAGTAACAAGTAAGTATCATCCCTTGCCAGTGATTCTTTTTACTTGGGTTTAATGTACCCTGTAAAATATTTCGGAGATTTTGATTTTGACAGAGCAATGATCTGCTCCCCACAAGCATGTGAAACACTGTCCTCTACTACTGGTATTTTGCTTCTGTGAGAGGCACAGAAACCATCAGCAGATGTTTATGGTAAGAATTTCCATGCAGCCTGCAAAAGGGAGTTTAGTCCTTACCTTTCATAGGACTTTTACATTTGCTGAAAGAGAATACAGTGAAAGGGGATAAGTGGCTGAAACTTTCTGAGCTGATCAGCAGATCTGGCCATGCGGCTTCTGCTAAGAGCTGCCTTAGGAAAATCTTTAAGTGTAATTATAAGAAGCCAAATGATTGTGCAGGAATTACACTGCATGGTTTTGTCCACAGTGGATGACTCAGTTTACAAATCCAGAGCTGACCAACTAGAAACTGTCTTGGGGAAACTTCCTGTTTCTGTCATGATCAGCCTGATTTTGCAGTGAGAAGTACAGCACATAGCTCTATTGATCATGACTGGAGCTGAATGCAGCCAGTTCACTCATTGTCCCATAACTGCATTAGCTGTGCATTTTAACAAGAGGAAAAACAATTATCCAAAGTTCAGCAGAAAACAGAATCCCATCCACCTACCTGACTTAATGAATGCATGTCAGCTGCATGCAGTCATGTATTGGCTTTATGGGTGCATAGCCCAGACAGGATCCACAGCACCTCAGAGGAGAACTAAAAGAAATTCACCTCTTATGTGGTGTAGTGAACTTGCTCTAGCTTGCTGAATCAGTAAGATCAGAACAGTACATGATTTCGCCCAACAAACCACCAGCATAATGTAGGAGTTGAGGAGAATTCAGACAAGGAAGAGACTGGATTTATTCTACATAGGACTTCACATTAGGAGCATAATCACTTATTGTTCCTCGTTATCACTTCCTCCATTGACTGGTGCTACTGAAAGGCAGCTCAGACCTTGACATGGTAAACTGCTCTTTAGAAGGGTCTGTTCCCCTATATAGGAACCAAGGGCAAGGCATCTCTGGTAGGGAGCCTAAAATCAGGTAACAATTGGAACCCAGCTGTCTATACTCCTGAGTGATTGGTCTGAAGAAGCCTGCTCTTTCCATTTGTGCTTCTCCTAAAGAAGCTGCTTTTGGAGACTCCATTTAGCCTCTAAGAAACATCTTTCATCTTCAGAGTCCCAAACAAACAAAAGCTAATGAATCCTCCCAGAGGGAGAAGCAAAATCCTCAGGGGAGAGCGATAAAAAAAAAGGCAAACTGTTATTTTTCTCTAAGATGATTGATGTATTAATGAAATAGTATGCACACAGATGTTTAACATGTCACAGCTCTGATTAGCAGCAGAAAGGACAAATCCCACAAGTATTTTAGGGGAGGTCATCCTCTTCACCCCCCAAATGGAAGAACTCTTTTAATTACCTGGCATGTTGAGCACTTCATCTTACCACTTTGTTCTTTATGTCCCCAATTGCTTTAAGGAGACTCATGCTGAGCACATTCAAGGCTTGGAGGCAGTACCCATTACTGATGAAAAAGGAAAGAGAGAAAGAGGAGAGGAAGAATCAGCTACGGAGGAGAGTAGCTGAAATTCTCCCAGACTTCCAAACATGACAGAAGACTGTGAGCACTGGGAAGAGACAAAAGGATACACTGTTCAGTGCTACCTTCCTACTGACTGAAACAAACCCAAGGGGAAGCCCTGTCTGATGCTAAGGGTAGCTCTACACCTGAGGGAAGTTCTCTGTGACCTCTGCAGTTGTCAAACTTGGTCAGACTAAACTGACGATATATGGAAACTTGCCTGTTGGTTTCACTCTGCACTTGGTCTCCAGGGAGGCCTCCCAGTGCAAAGTCTCCCTAGGAATGCCTTGGCTCATGGTAGTGAGCAGTGCTGGGGCCTAGGTAACCAAAGCCCAGTGTGGGGTGTGTTTCAGGCCAAGTGCGCTTCCACACATGGGGCTGTGGCACTGACACCAATCTGCCTTTTTCATAGGAAGCACAGAACTGAAACACACCTATTTTTTCTTAAGCAGTAACCTGGTGTTTTTCTGTTACCAGTCCTCAGTAGGTGAAGGCTTGATCAGAGAGTGAACAGACTTCCTTGTCAGCTGACCCCTGCTAAACCCTACAGTGAACTTGGCCACACAGTGAACAGGTTATAGCCAACTGTGCCAGGAAGTTTGGTTGGGAGGAGGAGAGGGAAGAGCTGTTTATCCAAATAATATTTGCTAATGGTCCAGGTCACAGCATCCATACATGGACAATCTAAAACCTGGATGCTTTTTTGAGGGAGAGTCACTTGCAGTGCTGGCCAGCTCACAAGCATAGTGCTTCTCTACTTTTGGTGACAAAGTGTAGTTCCAAACTTAAGATCCTCTATCGTCCTGTCACTTAAACTTTTTCCAGACATGCTGCCTGTAGGATTTAAGAATGTATTGTGTAAGTCAGATTTGGCCTTTTTGCTTGATCTAACACCTCCAAAAAAAAAAAAAAAAATCCAAGGAAAAGGCAGATTGTATTTTTACACAACTTAAAGCTGGCATGATTAAAATGAAGGCTTCTCATCACTGTTTAACCTTAACTTGCAGCATGGTGCAGGTACTGTAATGCAGCTAAGGTACAGTACGTTGTGTTCTTAATAGCATAAGGGAAGAATCTGGCATTATTACCCTCCTTGTTGTGATGGGGAAAAGTTCTCTCCAAAAGCATTTGGCTGCACAGGGAGCACTTAGGTAATGCAAGAATGAAGACAGTTTACTGTTATCTAACGCACTGTGTGTGCATTGGAAGTTCCCAGTAAACCCAAACCTGAAATGAGCACAACTGAGCTGTCAGTAAAAGTGTATTAGAAGCTGACTGAATGGCACTAGACAGAAGGCCAAGGCCAAGGCCCCTAGACTGGCATTAAGCACTGCTAATGAAGTGGTTCAGAATAGTTCAGATGCTCAGGCCCCAGCAGCAGGCTGCAGAGCTTTAGCTTCAGGAGTTGGTCCTGCAGAGAGCTCACAGCAATCTGGTCAGAGAGCTTCCCCTCCCACACAAGCTGAGCTGTCAAGCAGACTCCTAGCACAGTACTAAAGAACTAAGACTGTCACTCTCAGGTTGCCTCCCACAACCTCCCTCCCTTCCATTAACATTCACTGTCTCTCAAAGGCTGACTACAGACCTGACCACCAGCAAGTCAGATGAGCACATTATCCAAGTGCAGGGAGCTGAAGGTACCTCTGTGGAGTGTAGGCGAGTACAGAAGGAGACCATCTGGCCACACTAAAGGCAGATTGTGAGAGGAAGCTACAAGCTGAGAGGGGGCTGAGTAACTTGGCTTACAGGGAAGAATGGGCACTGCAGAAGGGTAGTATCTTCCAGAGAGGATTGAGCCAGCGAGGCAGAAAGGAACAGAGTTGGACAGTAAACTACTAAACTAATTCCCCAGTGCAGTTTGCAGACTTGCTTGGTGCTAATAGCAGCAATCGCCTTAGTATGTTCTCTCCCCTAGGAAATCTCTCAAATTCTCCCACATTCCAGGCACTAGTTATGCACTACATGTCTGAACCAAGCCTTCCGCTCTTGGGTTACTGATGGTCTTCACATAGAAAGGCTATTTGACTTTCTCCTTACCCTGCTATATTCCTTGTCAAACCCCTGCAAGTCTCCACCCAACCCTAAATCTGAATTCATGGCATAGGTAAAAGATAGGACACAGAGGATGAAAGGCAAGGATATAAGGGCTTTCTCAGCTAGAGAGAAGGTAGCATTATAGGCAGCTGGAGACAGGACACACTGCAAGCTTTAAGGGGAGTAGCGGGAGCATACAGAGCAGTAGAATGGATCAGCCCACGTGCAGCCTCATCTTGACTGTGGCACAAGGCTAAAGTGGGATTGAATCTACCTCCCCACCTGCTAAGAGTGCCCCACACCACTGTCTATTCAGGGGTGCATCCAGGTTACTAAACTACAGACTCTTTACAAAAAAAAGCCACAATTGCACATTTTGTCCTCTAGGCCCAGACCTCCCACTAACTTCAATATCTGCTCACCATCCATGAAAATGATGCCTCATGTGAAACAACTCCCCACCCCAAACATGAATTAAAGTCAACATTTGCTTCTGAAAACTGGCCTTTGTCTCTTGATACCCTTGAATTCCAGGGTGTTCCTCCATTCATAGTAGCTTAGATAAAGGTTCTCCTACCATCTTGGAATTGCTCTTCTGCTAGATGGTCCCAGCAGCAAGATACCAAAAGATGATCCAGGAAGAGCTGTACTTTGACACTTATTTGTGCCTGCCTACTGCTAATCCCATGCTAACATGGAACTAAAGCCCTGCCTGGATTCAGCTGTGGGATGGGGATATTATTCAGTGATCAGGCACATTCATGCTGCACCCGGTAAGGATCAACAGAGAGTTGAGAAGCCCCTTAGCTCTTCCCATTAATTCATACCTGGCTGAAACAACTTGTACCTCCTTGGCCAGTGATGCCATTCGCAGACTGTACAGGACACCCCTAAAATCCCTGGCATGATGTTAGCGTTCTGCAAATTAAAGCTCCAGCAAACAGTTCCCAGCAGGAGTGATGCACAAGTGTCAGACTGAGGAAACAGCTTCAGCTTACAACTGTGGCAGAGCTTCCCTCCTGCTTCAGCACCTGGTTAGATGCAGATGTCAATGCATTAATGCTGGCCATCAGCTCTTTCCCAGCTCAGGCTCACTTCTGCCTGCCAGCTGCTTGCTTTATCTTGGCACAAGAGGGAGGTGGCTGCCTAGCCAGACATACCTCCTGCAGTAGCAGGGAAAGGTGGACTTTTTACTTTGGTGTGACAGCAAATTAAGCACTGTGAAATGATTGCAAACTCCCTTACTCTCCATCCCCATACTCTGCCAGCACCTGTCCTGCAGAGGTCTTACCCACGTGCCTCCCTAATAAACCTTGACCCCTGGAATGTTTCCCCCCTGCCTTGGCACACTAGTCTCTTCCTTTAAAATCTCCCAGGCCCTGCTCAAACTGGGTTTGAAACAGTACCCAACATATTAAACTATTCCCTCTTGCTTATCCCAGGCTCAACCTGCTTACAGCAAACAAGACTGTAGTTAGGGACACTAGTAGTTAGCCTGGGCCCTGTGTACCTTTGTGTCAATAGTACATGAATCACTGCAGTCTGGTCCACAGGTCACATGTTCACAGGCCTGATGTATGTCACAGACTCCAACAGCAGTACAGCAAGCACCCTGGCCTTCCCCAGCACATGAGCTGCCACTCCAGACATGCCCCTGCTGTGTGGGGACAACACAGCAAGCCACAACGGAAAGGGAATAAAAGTTGGGGAGAGACAGTAGTCTCAAATGTCCCCCTCACCAGCACCAGGGTTAACGAAGCTGGTGGCAGCTGGAGCGTCAGAAGTCTGGCACCATTCTGCACACACCACTCACCCAACTACAAATATGGCTTACTACTCATGCAAGGTCCTTGTCAACAAGTGCAAACAAAGCAATCTTCAAAGTGAAATAGCTGAACAGGCAAAAGAAGTGCCACCTAAGTGAATCAAAGCAGACCTCTGGAACAGTCAGTCAGAGGTACCTGCCATCCTCCTCATTAAAAGTCATCTTGCCTTTCAACAGATGTCCGAGATACCAACAGCAAGGGGTGTGTGTCTTCCCACTATCTGCACAGAGATTATCCATGTCATTCCCAAACGTAACTTAGAATAGAGTTTAAAGAGGGGAGAGAGGTTGTTCCTTTTTGGGATTCTGGATGTATTGCATGGGCAGGTGTATGAGGGAGAACAAGATTCAACAGTGGCCAAACAGTCTATGAGCCTGATCAGACATGGACATGCAAAATCTGATAGCAAATTGCTCTTGGGATGCAAGACCCAGGTTCAAATCTCTACTAGCACAGAATAACCCCACTTTCTAGGGCAGTGAGAACTGTGAACAGGTCTCAGTTTTATCCCAACACAAACCCAAATGTCAGCTTTGCAGAACAGCAAGAACTCTTGTTTTCTACCTTCCCCTTAGTCTGTTGCTCCCTTATTCCCAAGTCCACTTCACAGCTAAATAACCATGAGATGATGGCAGCTTTTGGTCACTTGACCTGGCTGAGTGTGCTGGCATAAATCAACAGGCCACTCCACAGATTATTTCTAATAATTTATTTTGATAATTGTATTCATCTGGAAACACTGGATATGATGCAAAATGGACACACCCACCCAGCAGTCCTTTCAAAGCTCACAAATATATTTCATACCAATTTTCTTCCTAAAGCTTAGTGTGGAACACTCCCCCTCCCCCCCCCAAAGCACCCTATACCCCTCCAAGGTAAACAGTTCTTCCAGAGCCTGTCATTCTTATCGTTAAAAAGATTTTCATAAAGACTCGATCTTGAGAGGCTGAATTCCCACATTTCAGAAAGAACCTTTTTGTCCCCAGGCAAGATTTTCACTGTACAAACATCCTGGTAGTAGAAGAAAGTTTTAGAAAAAATTAAAGAGTTCTTCACCAAAAGCAATATAGGAAAACACATCCATAATAACACGCACTTCCTGCCTTAACGAGGCAATGAACATTCATATAGAAGAAAGTCATCAAGCATATGGTTAAGACACTAGGCACTGAGGCAGTACCCATTTTTATCTCTAGAAGAAATTTTACAGCAAATGGTTTAAGACACTTGAAAGCAATCTACTTTGAAGAAAAAAGCACCATCATAGCATGAATGCTGAAATGTAATTAGGAGTCAGCACCAACTCAGACTCATCAGTGACTTCTGTTATTTGAGAACGAGTGGAGAAACAGTTTACATGAGGACTATGACTTGCCTACAGAAATGCATTTAAGACGACACAGTTAAGACAGAGTGCCAAGCTACCATTCACAGGGTGCATCTAATGGTGCACAGTTCTTAGTATTGTCACCAAACAAGAGGATGCTGGTATTTATACACAGAGCAGTTAACCCTACAGTAACAGCGACATCAGAACCCTGGTCCTTTAGGAGTTGCCTTGCTCTACACAAGTCCATATTTGTAGTAAACAGCAAATTCCTTTTAAAAGGTCACAGTTAAAACAAGGTGAACTAATTTCCAAGGCTGTGTGGAGAAACACCAAGGCTAGCTATTACTGAAGTCCTCCCCTGCTTCTGACTAGCTCTGGGTCCTCTTTTCTCATACAGGGAGAACTTTTGAAGGGCCAGAATTATACCATTTTTTTCATTGTCATATATGTGCATGGTGTTACTAGTGTAAGACACTAGTCCTTGCTTCAAGGCCACACACCTAATCTGCAGGTCATCTGTCAAAAGCAGCCTGCTCCTTGTGCACTTTGCCTCCCCCATTGCTCCAACCTACCAGGCAGCATGAATCTAGGCAGCTACTAATGCAGCACCACCAGAGAAAGGGCCTGAGAACTGACCCTGTTTGCCCTAGCCACACTGCACTAGATTTTAACATTTTTCTACCTGTGGGGCCAATATCAAGACCAGTGAGAAAATGTTCAGAGAAGAAATTGCCCTTTGGAGCACAAGAAATCACAAGAATAGCCCACCCTTGATATAAATGAAAAACAGAAGTGCTACCCTTCAGAGGCACTGAAGGGCTAATTCTCAGGACTATTAAAAGGAGAGCTCTGAAGTGTGACTCTGAAGCTTGGAACTCTTCTGCCCTTTTAAATAGCAACATATCCCATTACATTGTGCTTTCCATCTCCCATGGCATTCACAAGGTAAATCCTCTCAGGAAGAAGCCAGGATGCTAAACAAAAGTAGTGGCCTTAAAGAAAAAGTCTACACTGCTATGCAGGTTATAGGCATGTGAACTCCCCATTTACTGCAGAATCAGCACTGGATTCTCCTCCTACAAAAACCCAGCCTTGCAACCATTTTTATGACCTGACTGGCTCCAGTTCCCCCTAGACAGAGTATAAAAATGAAGTGTACCGGAGCACTTTACTCCTGTTATATTAGAGAGGGCTTGACCAAGGTATAAGACGGTTAGATTAGTCCAAGTTCCTTGGTTCCTAATTTGCACTCAAAGTCCATGCTGCCTATGAGAATGCCACTGTGAGAGTCTTGCTGTGAGCAGTTCAAATGAAATCTCCCATGCCAGAGCGCACTAGAAGGCAAGGGATGAGGCTTTACTGACATACAGGCTTCATAGGCATCTCCAACAAGTGAAACACTTCCAAAGCTTGCTCAGCTCATAGGCAAACGACTAATTTTTGTGCATGTAACTGACAGGGACAGAAGGGTTGGCTACTGCCACTGCAGGGGTTTGTTTAGCCCAGAAGGTCACTATCTTCACCCTCCCAAGTGCCAGCAGGACAGAGGCCTGGGAAGATCACAAACCTGCCAACCCACAGCATCCCTGCCTCCAGGGTTGCCAAGTTCTCAGTTCATCTCAGCAGGTACCACAAGGTACATATGTGCAATGGAAATATTTGCAGACAATACATGTGGAGGCATGGTCTTTGTGTGAAGTTACTTTACTAGGGTCAGGCTCCAGCTCCAAACAGTCAGAAAGTCATGCTTTGCTGCAAGAGGAATGGTGAGCACACTCCAGCTGAGTGCCTTTTACTTCACACCAGGGCCAGGGAAGCAGTCAAAAGTCTCCTGATTGTGTTCGTTTGGAGACAAGAAGCAAGTTGTCCCCTTTTCTTCCCCCCACAGAACTGCTAACTGGGCAAAAAGAGGGAAGAGGAAAGAAAGGGCACTGAATAAATCAATAGCTGTTTCTGCATAGCTGCATTCCAAGTGCAGCTGCTCCTCAACTATCTGCTGGGTTATAGAAAGCACAGGTGCCACCTGAGAAAACCAACCACTGCAAAGTGGGACAAGGTTTTTACCTTAAACTGGAACATATAATAAGGAGCATACGTACCAACTACGGCAGATCTCCAGGGATCTCAAGGGACAGCCCCATGGCACCATGCACCATCCATCCACTCTTCAGGGATAAACGTGCAGCAGCTCACAGGGAATTTGCATCACTCAGCCAACCTGCCCCAGCTGCCCGCCACCTGAGGGGAGTTGGGGGTAAGTAGGATGTGTGCACAAGGCACATGCATCTAAAGAAGATCAGCAACTAGGACAAGGCTCTTCCCACTGCTTCTGCATCTTAGGCCTAACCCACAACTCTTGTGCCACAGTTCTAAGCTTTTCCAGCCAGGCCTATGATATTACTGTTGGGCCAAAGTACACAAAGAAGGTTAAGAGAAAAATAAATAAATAAATAAATAAAAAACCACCAAAACCTTGTGATTTCAGCTGAAGCTCGAATCCAGGCAAGAGGACAGTCACCTCAAAAAGCAGCCAGTCCAATAATTCCTCTCCATTACTCTACTGCAGATATTGAACTGTTCCTAGGCTTTCCAACTTGAGAAACCATGTGAGATCAAGGCAACTTCACAATGACTAGGTGAAAGGAAATTAGATCACTATGTTATGGAACCCCAGCTGATCAAGGAGCCACCTATCAAAAATGCCTGTAGCAGAAGGTAGTTCCCACAGACTCTCTTCTCCTTGAAGGAGAAAGGTGGTTTCTGTAAGGTAACAGTAACATCAGACAGAAGTCCATTTTCCCCTCAGAGCCATTGTTTCACATTACTTCAAAATACACCTCCTTTTGACTTGGCATATTTACCATACTGTCTCATGTCACAATCCATAATCAGAGTAGAAATATTTTGAGGGAGATAAGCCAAGCCTTCAAACCAGCACAGACTCACCTTGCGGAAAAGAACTAAGAGATGGAAGATGGCAGCATCTTCCTACCCAGTCAGAGAGACAGGGATGGAACAACAGCTTTAGGGGTAAAGATGGGGGAGAGAATCTTGCAAAGCCCTACAGAAATGTTGCTCACAAAGGCACTTAATACAAGCACTAGCATGTAAACAGCTGGATGGAACAGAAGATAGTAAAGAGAAATGCACTAGAGAGGAGAGAGCTGCTCACTGGCTGTCTGGACAGTGCTTCCACAATAGTTTGTCTGTCATCTGTATTAAAGTTCACATCATCCTCCTGATATCTCTGCAATATTGCACGTAGGTACAAGCCACAGGTTCTTCTGCAGAAACCCACACTCTGAAGCATGATATTCTGAAGTCCAGCAGCAGATTCCTCTTGATGCCAGAGTTCATGCATAACAAAAACCCAGTTCTCAAAACCTTGTGCCCTTCTTTGTCCTGCTGAGCTGCGCTGCACAGAATTTCCCATGGTGGAAACAAGCAGGCAGCTCCTTCTCTCCAGGTTTGTGCATATGGCTTACTGCTTTCTGCATCCTATTGCTGACTGACAGCATGTGAAGAACCATTCTGCCCAGGAAAGCTTCTGACATTGCCAGTGACAGGATGGGCCACCCATACACTGACCTGGGATGGAAAGGTGGAGGAGGGAGTCCTAGTGGAAAGAGCCATTCCCCTGCTAAAGGAAGTCATCAATATGATTTCCAGAAAAAAGGCTGTCACACTATGTCTTCAGCAGAGTGCTGTGGAGGGGGTGACCCCAGGCTCAAGAAATGGCCCCAGTTGCATAGGAAGCCCCGGTTATACTGGCCAGTGTCTATCACTAACCCACCCAGGAGCCTGCGTCCAGTGTTGTCACGCAGAGCCAGACGAGCTTCCCTCTCAGTCACGTTGTAGCTGATGTTCAACAGCTGGATAAGGAGGATGTATCCCATGCCAGCTGTTACAATGGCACAGTACCACACACAGGTGAACGACAGAGCAGAGCTGGCAGCAGGGAAAAAGATGGGAAGGAAGCCATTTAGTTTAGGAGCAGCTGCTTTACAGTTACTTCCCCAGTAATCACTATCCTTTCAAATCCCTGTCCACATCTGCTAGTGATCACACTTTGCTTCTTTCATCAGATAATCCTAAAGACTTTTCTCAAAATTAAAGCCTCATGGCTTGCTTAATAACAGCTCTTAGCACTTCCACAGCCCCTCCTGCACTGTCCTCTCACACTAACTAGCTCTTTTCTCTTATTGTAGGTTAGAACCCAGTGCTTTACAAAGGAAACATTGTTCACACTTCACGGACAGGGAAAAGAGGTAAAGAGGAAAGTGGAGTGACTTGCAAAAAGGTACACTGTATAACAGTGGCAGAGCCAAGCTCTGAGCTCAAGTCTCCCATGCTTCTCACCGCTCTTCCAGCCAGACAGGTACAGTAACTGTCTGTTCTGAGCAGATAAACTGACAGGGCAAACATCTAAGGAGTGGATCTATCTAGGACACAGTAAATAAAAGACTTCAAATCCCAGCTCCTCCAACAACTTTCTGCAGATAAATACAGTGCAATCTCTCTGGGTCTCAGGCTTGCCACTTTAGCAAAAGAAGTGATGCACCTCTGCCTTTCCAGACCTTTAAGGGACACTTTTCGATCAGATTAGACAGGCAACAGCACTGGCCTAGAGCACAGAATGAGACAAAATTAAGGAGCTAAGCTGCCTGTTCAGGCCTAGGTTCCCACCCCAGCTTTCTCCCAGATAGATGTCTCACCTGTAATCAGAATAGGCTCCGGGGCAGTAGAACAGTGCCACGAATGGAGTTCGGCCCCTACAGACTGTGTCCAGGGTCAACAAAATCCCATACAACGAGGTGAGCATGAAGAGGGAGAGGGCAAGGATGAATGCTTGGTGGTTCTGCTCCCCTACGCAGCTGTTAATCCTCCAAAAGGAAAGAAGAGATTACTTTGCTTAAAAGGAAAAAATATGGCTTCTCTTTCCTCCTCCCCTCCCCAAATTGTCAGAAAACCTGATTCTAAGGCTTCTCTATATGACGCAGGCTAATATTCAAACAAAGCTATAAAGGCACAAGACAGTAGACCAGTAACATGGTGGTAGTGGGCTTTTTGCCCCCTTAAGTGTGATGTCCTTAGCTGAGATACCCATATCCCACTCCTCCTTGGTTCCATGGCTATGTGCACACAGGCAGCTTTGGGTTCCCTTTCCCCAGGAGAGCACCCATGCGAGTTAACTGCAAGATTAATACTGCTGCTCAGACCAAGTAAAAAATAAACACTCCTCAAACACTCCCATTCTCCTATTCCTTCTTTCATGTCGAGCACCCCAAAAAAGCAAAAAAAGCCCAAAAACAAACAAAAAAACCCCACCCAACTGAAAAAAACAGTAGATAGCCAGAGGCAATTCTGAAATATGCCTTACAAGTTTATCAGGTATCAGGTCATCCCACTTGCAATGAACAGCAACCTTACCTTTTAAAAGAGCATCACCAAGACACAAAAGCAGCCCTGTTTGATGGGGACTGGAAAAAAAGAAGCTTAAAAAAGAGAGACAGAAAATATATAACCTCAGA
The DNA here is from genome assembly GCF_036370855.1 of Dromaius novaehollandiae. Taxonomy (NCBI): domain Eukaryota; kingdom Metazoa; phylum Chordata; class Aves; order Casuariiformes; family Dromaiidae; genus Dromaius; species Dromaius novaehollandiae. The sequence continues at coordinate 93,479,420 of NC_088098.1, forward strand.
AGTGCAAAACCTACCAGACACAGTGATGGTCCAGTCTTCTTACACACCTGCCACAGAGCCGGCAGTGCCCTGCTCGGGCTGGTCTGACCAACTGACATTTAGTGCACCAGTCCTTTTTTATCCCTTCTGGCTCCTCAGCTGACAGTCTGGAATAGCCTTTGGTCTCCCCATTCACAGTACGGCCACCGGTAGCTCCCGATGTAGTAACTCCATGGAGCCCGTTACAGCTCCCTGTAACTTTCTTGCTTGGCAAATCCATGACCCGGCATGATGACTTGTCATTGCTTGTTGGGCTGGAAAGGTAGCCAGGGTCTTTCTTGGCTCGAGATAGGGCTGCGAGCATAAGAATTAACCCACAGGTGAGAACAACCACTTGGGAATACCCCACATGGCCTCGGGGAACCACCTCCTGGAGGAACACACAGTACATGTAGCCCAGGGAGAACAGTCCCAGGCTTAAAAAGAAGAGAGTCCGCTCCTTCCTCCTGTGTGTGAGGTAGTAGTACCACAGCACCACCATAGGAAGAGATGTCAAGATGACAAGTGCCAACAGGAAGTGCAGGGCCGCAACATGGAGGAAGACAGGTAACATAAGAAGAGGTGGAACAAGGCTGATGTTGATCTTTACAGCCCCTGTAAACCAAGGGACACGGACTCGGTCTGCAATAGCATCAGCAATTCTTTCTAGTGTTCCTGGGGGCAGGGATTTGCATGTCAACCACCTGTTAGGGAAAAGCACAGATTCTTGCTAATAGACAACCATGTGCCTAGGATTTTTTCTCCTGTCATACCTCACTCTACTCTTAAAAATCTGTCATAAAGAATGAAATTCAACCACTTCCCTGCTGACTCACAGGAACTCTCACTCATTTCCCTCTTCCTTCTTTTATGTCTAATGCAGCTGGAAAGTTTCCCAAGAAGAACTGCTGAAGACTAGGATGAAGTCCTTACTCCATGAATATGAAGCCTTTTCTACCTTTAGCTTTTGTAATTCCACCCATGATTTCAACAAAGCCCCATCTTAGTGCAGAAGCCTAGCTACAGTATTATAGCATCTTCACAAAAAAGTTACCTAGCTGCTACAGCTCCTGCACGGGGCTCTTGGCGACACAAGCAATGACAGAGTCAGCTCTGTGTCGAAACACACCCAGGCTCTCTTTTGGCCTCTCCTTTAGTTTTGGGAGGATTTTACACCTGAAGCAACAGCCAGGCACAGGCACTCTCAGGCTACTAAAGGAAGCGGGCTTCATTGGGATTCATCAGGTACTGCAAACCCAGGAAAAAAGGAAAGACCAAGGGTAGACGGACTTTCCCGTGGCGGTACGGGGCAGCGCCGGAGCCGTCGGGCGCTGGTGCGTTGATAACCGCCGCGCCCAATGGTTTCCGCGGCGCGCAAGCGGCCGCGGCACCGCCCGCAACCGCCGGGCCGGGGGCAGCCCCGGCAGAGGCGGTTGAGAAAAGGGTCGCGGAGCCGTTACCTCTCGCAGCCCTCGTCCAGGTCCTCGCAGTCGCAGAAACATGCCACCAGGTGGTTCCTCTCCCCCTTCCGGTCAACGTACTCGCAGCAGCACAGCGGCTCCTCCATCGCCGCCCCCCGGCGCCCCCTTTCCTCGCGCCCTTCCCTCAGGCTCCCGTCGCCGGGACGGTGCGAGAGCCCTGGCGGCCTGGGACGCCGGCCCCACGGCCCCGCCGCCGCGGCAGCCGGCTCTCGCTGTGCCCCATGCCCAACGCTGACCCCGGCGCGGGCTGCCGCGGGCCGGCGCCGGTCAGAGCCGAGGGCTGCGCCTCAGACCGCCGCCGCAGGAGCCTCGCGCCCCCCCGGCGGCCCCGCCCCCTCGGCGGAGCCCAGCCGCTATTGGCCACCTCCCCTCCCCTCCCCCCCGCGCGCCGGGCTTCTCCCGAACGCGGAGGTGTGCGGGGGGAGCGAGGGGGCGAGCCGCCCCCCCCGGCCCGATCCACCTGACAGCGGAACAGCCCAATACCCGCCAGGGAGGGGCGGGGCCACCCGTGACGTCGCGACACCTTGTTTAAAGGGGCAGCGCAACAGGTGGCGGCGGTGGGAGGGCAGTGCTGGGGCAGGCAGGACCACGCGGCCGTTACGACGGTTACGGAGCACGCGTCCCTCTGCACCGGGAGGAACGCCAGCGGGTGCGTCCCGGCGGCACGGCAGCCTGGGGCCCGCTGTACATGGAGAACGACCACGACTCAAGCTGTAAAGGATAAAAATCTCTCAAAACAGACCATAAGTGAATATTACAGACAAGCCTGCAAGCAGCTTTACTGCACAGAGGTTGGACGTACACTGGCTGAGTAAACAGCTTCCCCACACAGCCTGCCTTTTACCTACCTCCATTTAATATTTTGCCCCAGGGAGCAGCATTTTGGGGTTAAAAGTGCACCCCCCCACACACACACACTAATATGAGGGCATCTCCCTAATATATTCCAGTGGCAAACAGAGAAGTCCAGCTGTTTGCACTATCAAAAGACAAAGATGCCTGCCAACACCTCCATATAACCCGGTCTGTAGCAATTTCACCCCTCCAGAAAGTTGCTGTTTCCCTGACCAGGTCAACTCCTGACTTTTTGATTTAATATCACTCTGTCAACTTACTCAAAGCTTGAAACTGAGAGAAAGTGTTTCCCCTTCAGTGGGCACCATGCCAGAGAAATGAATGGCCCTTCGCAGAAGGAAAATAGTGGGGACTGAAATTTCTTTGTAAGAGCTAAAAGAACATATGGTGGAAGGAAGTCCACCAAATCCTCTCAGTAGCAAAGAGATACTTATCAAAGAGGTACCAGACACTTTCCTGTTTATTTAAACAATCTTAAAAAAAAAAATCCTTAAAGATGGTGACTTGTTTTACAGGGTCCACCTGTCTGAAAAGCATATAAATATCCTGTAGGTTTCAAACCACCACCTGTTATTTTTCTCCAGAACATTTTTGATTGATGGTCATTTTTCAAGTCAACATAAAAGCTGAGATTCCATTAAACACAGACGCAGCTCTCTGCTGAGGGTGTTTACTCCTCCTCTGTAATTTGCAGATCAGTCAACATGCAGTACAACTGCCTTCACTCATTCACCCTAGGACTTCAGAGCTCTGTACTGTTCACAAGAAAAAAACCACCCTAGCACACAGGGCCAGCCATGGGAGCAGATCACAGAGCTGTAGGAATGCAGAACCCACCTTACTTCCTCCAGAAACCTTTATTCTGTGCAGCTTGAGCCAAAACAGTAAAAAGTCCAAAATGACAGTGACAACCCCTACCCCCAAGTCCTCAGTCACTCATCTTTCTTCAGACATCTTGAATTGAAGGCTGATGCAGGTATTAATTCTCAGTCCTGCTGGTCTGGGTCTTGTTCAAGTGATCAAAGCTTCTTTGGAGCATAGAAAGGGAGCTCTTTAGCTGTGAAGATAAAACCATTATTCCTCCCATAACTCTGCTGCAAGGATAAGAGGTATCCAGAGAATCAAAATGGCTCCCTCCTTTTTAAGATTGTGTGATTTCCTTCAGTGCAATTTCATCCTCTCTCTTCCTATGAACAGTTGCCCATCTTAAATGACCTTATTGTGCTATCCTAACAATTATACTCTGTATAATTTATAATTACCAACAGCAAAGTCTTAATACCCTGCTAGACAATAGTCCCAAAAGAGTGGAGTGGCTTATTTTAGTCATAGTTAATGCTCATGGCAAGTACTTTATGGAACATGGCAGCCAGGCATGAACTGTTTTAATCCATGGTCCTCCCAGTGCATTTTGGGGCACAAAGTGTAATTAGATTACTGCTAACCCTCAGAAAACAAGATAAACAGGACACTAAAATGCACCATGACTTCTAGACAAAAAAAAAAAAAAAAGAAGAGAGAGAAAAGTGTGATGAGATGAAAAAGGTGGTTGAATTCTCACTCCATTCTTTTACATGTTTCACTCAGCATGCTTTCAACAGGCATTTTAACACTTCAAATTAGGAACTGTTTGGGTGGTAAGGAGAGAAAGAAACAAAGGTCAAGGAAATCAGGAAATTCATTTCTACAGTGAAATTTCCAACACTCAAAGCTTTTTCAAGTTGTGATCAGAGTGGTTATTAATAGATTAATAGCAATTTTGTGTGAAAAGACACCTCTGAACATGAAATATCAAAAATGGCTTCTTTTTCTATCCTCCTTTAGTGCGTGGGAGAACAGAGCTAATTGCTGATGGAGAGGTACATGTGAACTCCCCCGCAGCTTCCCTAATCTGATAGTTTCCTCTGTCACATTTTAAGATTTAATACAAGAACTTAAAAATCAGTGCATCTATAGGTTATAAATAAAATCAAAGTCTGAATTTCCTGTCCTTCACTTGCTGAACTGCAAATTCAACCTAGGAGTTTAACAGTCCTGAACGTCAGGATCAGAGATAAACAACAGCATCCCACAACATCAGTTTTATATACTGTTCACAGTATGAAAGAGCCTGGAAACCACAGCATAAATCACTGGGGAGAAGGAGGGATAATTCCATAGCTATGGCACCCTTCCCCCTTCCCCCCAAACATACAGTCTGTATGTACATCTAGGAAGATCATGGAGAGTAAAGGACAGGATAAACCTGTATGAAGAAATCTCATGAGACAAGTAAATACTTAGTGTTATGCTTTGACTCTTCTTAGAAAAGAGGAGGATCATTTTTGAATTACTTCAATCTTCGCTTTGTCATGATTCAGAACTGCATCAATGCATTTCATCAATAAATTTTACTTGACAGCTTTAAGAGAACCAACGTGAAACATTAAATCTTAGTGGGGCGCGGGGGGGAAAATCCATCAGAAAGATGAACATTGCCTCTGTACCAAATTCAAGCCTAGGACCAAACTGAGGTGAAAGTAGCCACAAAACATTTAATTAGCATCACAAAACACCACGCAAAAGCTATGATCAGACAAGGGAGAAGAGTTAGAAACAAGAGTATCACCAGGAAAAAGTGGGTGACCTACCTGCTCAAGCATTTCAATTGAGTCTCTCAGCACTCCCTTCACATGCTTAACTTGTTCCTTATCATATTGAGGGATCTCTTCTTTTGATACCATTTCTGGAGATATGCTGAAAGAAATTGAGATTACACCAGAAGCACAGAACAAGTGGACCTCCATGCCTATCTACAAGCAATTTCTCCACCATTTCAAAAAAACATCCTTTCCCAAAAGCCACAGAGAAGGGGTCTGCAATTGAACTTCAAACCAAGTTGCCTTAGAGATACAGCCTCAGACCTATGTAGGCAATGGCCACCAAGGAAAGTGCATGCATTGTGAGAGAACAAAATCGCAGGCACACTTAAAAGGACAAGATCTTTCTTCTGAAGGAAGTTACTTTAACGAGTTCTGGAGATCACCCTGGGACAGTCACTGCACAACCTCCATATTCATGACCAGGTTATGTTTTTTTAAGCTTGTTTGCCAATACCACATCCATGAGAGGTAGCAATCTGAGCATCTTTAAGTCCAAATACAAGAGGCACCTAACATGGAAGTTTGAGGGGGAGGGAGGAATTTAGTAAGAGACTCACAAAACTGAAGGGTAAGAGAAGCTAAATGAGTGCTTAAGATTACATTTGAGATTATTCTGTGTGAACCAGCATGAAGTGAACAGTTTGGCTCTGTGATCAGCACTGTGATATTCACAGAATATGAGTCACAGCAGGGTGATAATTGCAAGCTGAGGTTAACTCTCCCCAAGAAACAACTTGTCAAAGAAGTTCAGTGCTGCAGGATGCAGTCAGATATGTCACCGGCTATCAGCACAGACCCCAGAGGAGCAACAAGCCTCAGCAGCTTTTGAAAACTTATTGCCAAGTTTCATTGTTCCAGATCTATTTCTTTAGATCAGACTCTGACATAAGCTGAGGAAGAAAGAAAGCAAAGACCAAACTCAACTTACTTCAAAGTGCTTTCTTCCTGAAGCTGGACATGATAGAGGGACTGAGCTGCATGTTCTATCTTTGACAGTTTGAGAAACAGCGTTATATTCAGCAAAACCAAGAGCAGCAAACTACACAGAGACGAGAGAACAAAACTAAGTCAGACCAGGCTTAAATCATTCCTCTTACAATGCTGCAGAAAGAAGATCTGGGCTACAGAGAACTAGGAAGAAAAGAGAATCCCTTCTGAGCACAAAGGGACACAGGACAGTGCCATTTCTGGGGACACATGGGACAGTGCCAACAATTCTTAGCAAGTAGCTTTGTCATAGGTTGCTATTACACGGCTTAAACAACAGCAGTGCCTCCTCTTGGAGCTTTTTAAACTAAGTGAATTCTAGAAAGTTTTTTGTAGGATCAGACATATGCCAACCAGCAAGGCAGACTGGTTTGGCAATTCACTATTTTCATTCTCTGCATGTCACTTCCTAAGTCAATCCATTCCTCTCCTATACCTGAGTGCACCCATTCCTGCATTGCAAATGAGCAAGGATCCTATTGTACTACATGCAACGTTAACATGCAAGCGAAGTATATAGTCAGATACAGATGAAGACCAAGGTGAGCTCAAGTCAAGCCACATTTTAATGCAAAAAAGTACTCACAAGATACTCATTACTACAATGATGGTGGTGGTCCTACTTAGAGCATCTCTTTTTCTTCCTAGAGGGCACGGAGGAGAAGGAGGTTAAAAAATGCTCAAGAACATTCCTAAAGGATACCTGCAGATACATATCTGCAGATCACACAGTGATCTGATATCCAGATATACAGATCACACTGGTGCACAAGATACTCCCCAACATTCACTTGATGCACTGAACATCGTTTCTGCAGCCAGCTCAGACAAGTCAGCTGGACAGTCAGACCCCTCCATCATGAGGGGCATTTTTCCCCTCAGTGATATGGTACAGAGAGCACAGCTCTGGGCCATGTTCACTGTAAGCCCAGATATCCTGAGAATGCAACAGTCCATCCCATTACTAAACACTCATTCAGCACATATGCTGCCAGTCACACTAGCAGAGATACCAGCCTGCAGTGTAGCTCTCTTCCATTTGCTCTTCTGGACATATTGGTCTTGCTATCAATGAATGACCATGTCAAATTCTTCTTTAAGTTGTCCCGCAACTACCAACTTAGCTTAGGCATCAGCCTGAGGACAGCATTACAATGGAGTAAAGAGCATTTGCTAGTCAGACAATAGGACCTGACACTAGTGGAGGACAGGTGGAAGTGTACGTGTACTCTCCAAACAGAGGAGAAGTCATCCACCACTGTGGACCAGCTTATCTTTAAATTGAGTTACCTGATTTCCTAAAACAGTCCAATACTTTTATTTCCTGCCCTGGAGAAGAGGAGTACATCAAGGCTGCAGCGTGCACCAAGGACACGCTCACCTGCAAAGGTGGAGCAGCAGTGGCAAAGCTAAGCATTTTAGAAGTAATCCCAGGGAAAAAGAATCCATTGCACATGCTGTTGATCCAAATGCTCTCTGATGCTACACTCAGTGTTGTCTCCCTTCTTTCAAAATGGGCATTTGCTCCTACTTCAGTGTTCACAATTCGACCTGTGTCATGAAATTCAGCATTCTCTGGCACACGTTAGTGCACATATGTTCCTCATCTCTGTAGGAGTGCACCATGCATGAATCCAAGTCAATCTGTTGTGCTTGGTGGCACTGGAACTGCAAGAATTGCTTCAATGACCCAGAAATTACAGAGCAAACAGAAAATGGATTATTTAATATGAAAAAGAAACAGAGTATGAGATGCTAGGGCCAAGAGGTGATGAAGCTTAAGCATCTCATGACTCAGGCATCTAGTTATTTGAAGAAATAAAACAATACATTTTTCAGCAACTTCTCAAAAATTAGGTTTATTTCTGATGCCATCTCCTTTTCAATTCTAGGCAGCTCTAGTGCAGCATTAAGAGCTTTTTTTTTTTTTTGAGGGGGGGGAAAAAGGGGGTTGGATGAGGTTTGATTGCATGAGATACTTATCATAAAGTGACAATGCCTGCTCCAAATCTATTTTATGCAAGCCTGAACATGCTAAAGCATTTGCTATCACACCAATTAGATGAAGACAGTGAGAATAATACATACACAAGTGTTTCTCTTGTACCATTTTAATTTAAAAAATAAAACTTTCTTGAACACACTTTTTGGACAACATCTGATATAAAAATTCCTACCTACTATGCTGCCCTGCGACTCTAGTCCCATGTCACCAGAGGAGTGCTGGGAAGAGCGTTTGGGAAGTGATTCTGCCAGACTCCGGTGTAAAGTGCGTCGTCTTCGTCTTAGGGCAACTAATTTTCCAGAATCTTCTATGGATTGATTGATTGCATATTCCTCCATTAGCAGATCTGATTCTGCAGTGGAAAATACAGCTCCTTAACTTTCCATTTGAAAGTGAAATCTGGAAAAAGCCTAGCGCTGAAGACTTAAGTTATAAGTGAGAAAGAGCTGGTGACAGTGAGAGAAAAATAGGTGCATCTTCTGGTAAGTGAACTTAGAGCAGGTACCTGACGTAAGTTACACTTTAACCTGTATTATCCAACCTCTTTGCTATACTGCACTTAACATACTTCTCAGATCCAATGTACATATTTATCTTATGCAGGACGTTTAGTTGATATGCTAGGCTGCAGCTGGAAGAGCACCTTCCAAGAGGCTGTTAGACTGAGACTAGGAATTGTGTTGGACTGTAAAGCCTGTAGCTACGGCTGGACAGGCTGTTAACAGGTGGCTGGCTTAACAGGGAGGTGGGAAGACAAAGATCACCAAGACTTTAGAAGTGATGCAGATGTATCCAGGGAGTCTGCCAAATGCCACTGCTTCTCTTCTCACCCACAATCAAGGAAATAATTGGATTAGACAGACAGACACACGCAGTTCAGAGTAACAGCTTTTCTCCTGCTCCTCCTGCTTCCTTCAGAAAGCAATAATTGACAAGGTATACAGGAGCCCTTGGTTAGCATTAAGCCACAAGGCTTCTCTTTGCAGATATACTGAGGAAAGGAACTTCTGACTTGAGATTCCTTTGGTGTTACCTTCTTTTCACACCATTCCTCATGGAATAAAGTTTGACAGACACAAAAACATACACAGGGAAGACAGCCTCCTTATTCCATCACAAAGAGGAAAAGCCTCACCAAGTTGTTTGAAGTTCTCCTGTATGCCTCCCCAGGTGTTCTTCTCAATTACAGATTTGACAAGGCCCCAAGGCTGTTTTTTGTACTTTACTTCTGCAGAAACCCTAATAAACAGAATGGAATAGTGAAAAGAGTGCTCTGCTAGATGGCAAAGTGATAACAGATCCCTCATCAGAAGCAGGCCTCTAGCCTATGTCCATAATCTGAAATACCAACTGGAACTGCCCTGGCTTTCCATCTGAGCAGCACTTGCACTGAAGCAGAGAGAGAAACAGACACTAGCAAAGATAACATACCTAGCTAAAGCCTCAGGAGATTAGAATTACGGAAAACATTTTGAAGTTTGTTTTCCTTTCAGACTCGGAGCAGCAGAGAAAATTTGTCCCTGCAAAGTGTTCTGACTGATGCAAAACATGTAATAGGCTTCAGATCAGAGAGTCTTGCTTTTTATTCTACATGTGTATATATGAAGTTTTACATGGGCACAGCAACAGCAGCAGGTGAAATTCAGTATTACCACTCATACACCAAATGCTAAAAGGGATCAAGTTCCTACCCAGAGTAGATGGAAATTAAACTGTCATGCTCCCGGGAAGATAGAGGGGAAGTCGTATTCCTGCCTTGTGTTCCCCAGGTTAAGCTGATCAATAATGCTTCCAGAATAGAAAGGAATTGGAGTATGAATCCTTCAGAGTGTTGGTCCTAACAACTGAATGAACCTCAAAGCACTTCATAAAGGACAAAAGGGTAAGTGATTCTGATTTATTTAAATAAAAATAATATTAAAAAGACCTTATGGAACACACTTTTAAGCTACTTTAAATATTCATCCAAATCCACCTATACCCACTGAGTTTCTAGTCTAATAGAACAGTATGTTTCAAATAAAATTTTAGACCCATTTTGAACACGGTACATAAAGACAGCTTTAACAACAGGCTGTACCTTCTGTTCTGTACATGCTTTGTATACTGCATTCTTACTCTATGGTTGTCATGTCTCAGAAGACAAATATAGCCCTCAAAGAGGAAGAATAACTCGCTAGGAGTCATTCAGAAGGGTTGCCCAAGGCCCTATTTTTCCCCTTCACCCTCTACCTTCCATGTACAGCACTAGTCTTCAGCACTGTCATAGCTTGAGATGAGCCAGAATGAAATCCAGGCTTGCCTACCTTTCTGGTTCATCAAGACACATAAGATAAGAGGTCTTACTAAATACAACCCACAAAAAGCTACTAAAAATTACACGATCAGAAAGTCTGACAAATATAGTGAACATGGAACTTGATCATATCTGGCATTTTGGTTTTGACAAATGGGAAAGGAAAGGGAAGTATCCTTTAAGGCTCCCTCATCTACCAGGAATGTAATGATGAAGACTGGTTTCTCAAGTACCCTCACTGAGAAGATAGGGATGTTCCATTTCCCCTCTCAGCTCCCTGTGGAAACCATTATCCTCTTTAGGCTCTTAGCAATGGTATCTCAGAAACCATGTATCAAAATATCTTACCTGGCTCTAATTTATTCTACTTAGACAACTGCACTCTAAAAACCACAAGGCTGTTTAGAACCCAGACCACAATCTTGGAGATGAGTTCTGTACCTTGTACAGTCAATGCAAGAGCTTGTTTCTCATTGAAGTGATCAGATCCAAGGACAGCAAATATATAACAGGCAACACTATTTTTCAGAAGAGATCTCCAACTTCAAAAGGAATCGACCTACCCTACATCATAGGCAGATCTTTTCATAAGCAGATCTTTTCATTTCAGTGACCTATAACTTGCATGCCTTGGCTTCTCCCCTCCCACTGTGTACCACTGGCTCACCGTAATCGACACTTGTGACTGGATGTGCGGCTGATATAGTATCGGTTCACAGTGTAGAAATAGTCATGGTAAGGGACATCGTGGGTCAGCACCTCTGCATCCACTTGATAAGACTCACCTTTCTGGCTCTGTTTATGCAGGACCTACCCATAAAATAAAATGGAAAGTTATATTAATGGTGTCCAATTTCTCTTTTCAGCCTGAATTCCTTAGACTAGAACAACCATCTCCAAGTGAGCTGGAGTAGGTAAAAAGCCTGAACAAGCATCATAAAAATGGTAAAGAATGGCAAGCACAGGTTGGGTGGGGAAAGAGAAGATGCCTCCAGCTAGAGCCAATATAGGCAGCAATGGTACTAACCTCCTTCCCCATTACCATTTCAAGTGCAAGATACAAGACAAGCCACTGCCTCATGACCACAATTCTGCTTCGAGCTTGAGCTGCAGACCTTTCCCAAAACACTTCATTCCATCCCACGCCCCTGCTTTCCCCCTCAATTCATACAATAAGAGGCTAATATTTCTTCGCATAGTTTGTGGGAGAAGTTTACAGTCATCTGTAAAGGCAGAAAGCCTGCCTCTCTGACTCCATTAGCATTTGCTCATTAAGGGTGAGGTGGACAGTAAACCACCCTTGGAGATGCTATATCTAAACTCCAAAGCCACATTCTGCTCCAGTGAGATCTGACAAATTAGAGAGCTGATCTCTCCCTTACTTTAGGGGACATTGAACAGACACACACAGTACCTGCTTTTCAGTCGCAGTTGTGAACTTCCCACAGAGTGGATTGTTAATTGTTATAGTGTAGGTCAAAGTCCTCAACTGATTACCACTGGTATCTCTATTCCAAGGAGTTGATACAGCATCTAGATGACAAATTATGCATGCTAAATCACATGCAAAAGTGCATCATGTGCTAAATTACCTAAAGGCATTATTTCTATCCTTTCACATCAAAGTCAACTGCAACCAGTTTAAGAACAGCAGCAGGGATAGCAGCATGGTAAACTGACTCTAAATGGTTGCAGTCTTGCAGGAAAAGGAAAATTTGTAGTTCACTGAATGAACGAGACAGGAAATACGGTAGCTGAACCTGATGCTACTGAAAGAGACAAACTTGGGGAGGAGGTGCAGAGAGTAAGCAAGTAAATGAAAATATGCCATTTCCCATCTGCTTAAGAAGTTGAATAGATTCACTTCGCATTTCCAAAAGCTTTTGCCACTTTGCCTTCAAAGCTGACACTGAATAAATATTACCCTTTTGGACTTAATTTTCTGTTCTTATGATTTCAATGAATAAAATTTACTCATCCAGAAAATTAAAGCCTGTGAGCATCATTTAGGAGGATGCAACAATTTCTTCTGTACCAGCTGTACGGATTCCACTATTTCTGTGACACAACGTGAACAGAAATACCCCACACAATGCAACTTAATATCCTACCCAAAGCTCAGGCATTATGGTTGCAATGTTGTGGTATGCTGTGAAATGAGGTTCTACGCTGAAATATGACTGATCTACACAAACAACAGGCCAGCTTTAAATATTCTCTTTCATAGTATAACATTAGAATTGCAAAATTCACTTTTAAAGCAAGGAGAAACTAAAGTTCAACTCAACCCTATTTAACATTTCTCAGAGGTTGAAAATTCCAGGATATTTTATAACATAGATAGAAGGGAGAAGCATATATTACCTACTATACTCCTGGAACTGAGAAACCTCTGCATGAAGTGGGAATTGGTGAAAAGGATTTCAAACATCTTGTCTGCAGTGATGTGGAAAACTCTGTTTATAAAAAGTCTCCCATAGAGATCATTCTCAGAGACAGTCTCCTGCACTGCTAAGGAAAGGCAGAGAGATCATGTTAAGAAAAGAGCAAAACTGTGTAAAAACTTCCTAATACTCTAAGCTTTTATTACCGCTCAAGCCCTTCCCAAGCTTGCATCAGCAATTGCCTCTCACTCTCAAAAACCTAACAAACGATGAGCTGCTGTCGCAGTTCAGCAGATTGTGTATAAAAGCAAAGCCCAGGGCTGATTTTCTAGCCTTCCCCAGTTATCTCCCTTTACAAACATACATTGATAAGTCAACATCACATGGTCCTGTCACTTAAGTTCTCCCTTCAGTGTTCTACTAATCCTATAAGAAACATTTGGGAAGATGAAAGTTCTTCATTTAATATGCGTGTCTATTGCACAAAGGACACAGGGCAAAGCAAGCAGGACAGTGAGAGCATGTTCTCATTTTTACTTGCGGCTTGTTTTAGAGTATTGCTTTCAACTTATATCTGTAGTATCCATGTTCCAGGAGACCAGCTATAGACTCACAAAAACACACCCTTTCCCAAACTGCTTCTCCCTTTGTGTCTAGCACAAGCAGAATGCAAGAGGTGCCCTGCTCCAGTTTACAGTACTGAAAAGTACACCAAGATACTTTCTCATCCTCCCCTATTTCAAGCCACTAACAAGGACCCCAATGGTTTACTGTGCCTGCAACACTGAGTTTAGCTTTTTCTGCCTCATGATGGTTGCTCTTATGACTCAGCTTTGTGGTTTTCTCAGCCACTCTTGCAAAAGATAAAGGATAGAATTATAATCCTGAAGGGAAAGTGGTGCCAGCCCCAATGCAACTTGCATGTTTTAGAAATAAGTCTATCCTAGGTTATCACCAAAAAGCCCAAGCAAAACAAAAAACCCTCACACCACAAAACCCAGAAAACATTACTGAAAGCAAATCTTAGGGAAGCGAGACAGAAGTCAGGACAGCTAACTTTTCAACTGATAGAAATGAATGCTCAGGGCTAGCAAAGGTCAACACCAGTCACCAACACAAAGGTAGCTTGAATATCATACTATAGTTCACAAGATGCCTATAGGCTAAGGCTACAGCACTTAAAACATTACTACTTTGTAGCAGTCAGTTTTGATAAATGCAAATGTAGCAACTAAACACCATACAAAATTCCCCAATGAAACTCAATTCTGGCTCCCAGCAGACTAGTATTCTAGTACTTCTTCTAGCCTTTTAGAAGGCTCTGCAATATTCAAACATCTGTCTCAAAAGAAAAGTAATCTTTGACCTAATCAGGCTTCAATGTAGGACCCCGGAAGTGAAGCTTAAGTGCCCTATTTTTATGCTTGCACAAGAGGTGGACTTCCTGCCTGTGCTGCTCTGCTTATGAAATGTCTATTCAATTGCAGGGTAGAACAGAAAGTGAGTATGTATTTTAAGAGGTCTATTAACCAATCACTGTGTAGTCAGTATTTGCTAGCATACAGCTTCTACTGCATAGAAATGTACTGCAGGGAACAAGAAATTCAGCCTTTGGTTTTCAGCCTACATTCACTGTACTTCCTCTGAGAGTTCCACCTAGTTCCACCAAAATTCAGTCTCTAGAAGAGCTGTAAGTTTGACCTCAGCTAGTAAGTCCTCAACATTATAGACCTCTACCATTTTGGAGTGCACTCCCCCCTTCCAACCTCCTACTAAGACACAAGAAACTTCAGACATTCTGGTGTTGACACGCCCTCTGACCACCCCACATCAGCTAGTTACTCTGGTTGAGATTTACTCAGCTGGCCTTTGACATGCCCAAGGAATCATCACTACCACTTAAGTGATACAAAGGCCCAGACACTACCAAGTTACCATGCATCAGATGAGCTTTGACAGCTATTTGTTTATGTGCTAGCAAATGCAAGATAATACAGACTACTTTTGCCCCATGAGGCTTAGCTGGATGACTCTTACATTTACCCACAACACCTGAGGACAGATAGTTTTTGTGTTCATCTGTTGTAATTTTATAAGCCACAGCAGATTCTTATATGCTGAAAGCCCATGCATTATTATTTTAAGGTCCAGACTTTGCTACTGGGATACTTTTCTCTTCAAGCATAGAAGTCTCTCCTCCTTGCACTAAGCCTTAAGCTATAGTGAACTCTGATCACTTTGCTCTTAAAGTGAGAGCATTCATGGTCTATAACATCTTTTACTCTGTAGACACAAAAGTTCCTGTTACCTGATTTGCCTATGTATTGACTATTTCCTAGAAATATGACTAGACAGGCAGCAAGCTGCCAACTGCTAAAAAGTATCCATTGAGAAAGATGTTTTTACATACAGTCTGTCAGCTCTTGAAAAATGCATGGTGTTATCACACAAAACAGTATTTTCAGAAAACCCAAGCTGAAATTTAGGTTGATACACCAGGCTCATCAGCCACTTTGGATGCTAGGATTCAAACAGTTGCTTTTCAGAAAGCCTGAAAATCTTTCAGACAATAGGTCTGGAATGTGCATGTGTTCGTGCTATGAATTCCACATCTGGGAAAGCTGCTGTTCACCACACACAGGAAAAGCTCAACAAGCTTCAAATCACTTCCATCTGGGCCTCTGAGTTCCTCTGCAGAAGGCCCAGATGAGTCAGTGGGCAGAAGCAGTGGCATGACTAAGAATAAATGTAAAGCTTACCCACTTGCAATTTGGGCAGAAAAAAATGCTTTAACCACTTGTCTCTGCTTCAAGTAACATGCACATTTGTCTGTTAACTTTTGTTTAAGTCACACAGGTAAACCTACCTACTTTTTAATCTATCAAAACACTAGAGCAACATCAAACATTTTACAGATTACCTAAGACTGACTCAGAAAGTGTTTATGAACAAAAGGTATCTACTTCTGCAGACACTAGTCTAGCCCCTTAACTTTTAATGTTATTCTAGCCCCTCAGCAGTATGTGATAATCAACCGCTAGCTCTCTCAGCCCAAGTATATTTATAGAGGAATCAGAGATACCATCTGATCATAAGAAAACATCAGATTATTCTAACTAAGCTAGGCTCCCAAGGGACCAAGGTCTAGAAGCAAGTGAATCACCCAGAGCATCCTAGTTCAGCATAAAGACAGCAAGTCTGTTCCCTCCCCCGCTACTGCCTTGCACTTCATAAGGTCATTTCCATCACTGCAAGGCAAGCTGTGACATACTGTTTGAATACAATACCATAATGTGCCAGTGATTGCAGAGGTTTGAAAACATCTGCAGTGCTAGACAAGATAGACAAAGTTGGGGGGAGGAAAAAAGTTATTTCTCCTCTTCAAACTCCCATTAACTGCCAACAGCTTACAAAGCTAAAAGCAAACCACAAGCAAATTAAAACAACAACAAAAAAAGCAGCATATGGAACCAACAGCAGAGACTGTCAAACAAATCAGTAGGAGGGTTGATTTCTCCAATCCACAGAGTTGGGGCAGAGAAGGAGAGAAAAAAAAATGTATATACATAGAAATTGGCATGAAGAACATGCTAACTGGAGACTTTAACAACCAGAAACACCCAAAAATCCAGTCAATAAAATCTCTTCCTAGAATGACCATGTTCTACATACAACCTATTTAAAGACTATACCAGCACAACTAACCATTATCAAGGAACTCTCCTATACTTCTAAAAATTTAGTGTAAAATTCACTGGGAAGAGGCACTAAGTTAGTTCTGTGAGAGTAACAGCTTTTCTCAGTTTACAAAGTAAGATTTAGGCCTTTTGTCTTTACAGAACTTGGATTTCTTCTCAACTCCAAAGCAACAAATACTTGATAGTTATATATCGAACATGTACTTTCAGTAGTTTGCTTAGTGTCAACAAGCAAACAGGACTACTCTTCCTTACATACACTGTATATCCAGAATTTCACATCTTGAAATAAATAGGGCTGAACTCATTTCAACCACTCCATATTTCCATTTCAGCTCATATATATCCCTGTCTGCAAGAAAAGGCAAACCATCGCTATGTCCAACTCACAGTACTGCCGCACAAGCAGTTACGCTTTCCAGCGGATCACACGTTTAGGGTGGATATTAATACAAACAGTATACTAAGTGTGTAACGTTTAGGCAAAGTGTTCAGAAATTTCATGATGTCCCCAAACATCATAAAGCTTTCTAACAGAAAACAAGCAAAAAAAAGTGTTTTCCATTTTCAAGCTTTCCCCTTTTCTTTGAAGTGTTTTATGCTGCCACACATCACAGTTGCATGTACATATATACATACATACAAATGTACGTACAAACATAGTCCCTTGAAAAAAATTAAGAATCTGCTGGTTCTATTTTGGGAATATATATTCTATGCTTGAGCTAAAATTTGTTTTTTGAAATTTAGATTTAAGCTGTGGATGCTGTTTTTTTAGCTTGACCAAAAAGCTTTTGGCATGCCCCAAGATTTATACTCAGGCCCTAAGAAACCAAACAAAAGCACCAAAATGCATTCCATGAAGCCAATGGTGCACAGAGACCCCGCCCTCCCCATAAGGAGCGTGAAAATTTCCTAGAACAAGGGCACTCATGTTGCCAAGGCTCTGATGTTCTGGCTTTTGGTGTCAGGTGGACCTTGGAGTTGGAGAATGTCAGTCTTGAGTTTGCCCCTCACCTTATTTGCCAGAAGGCCTCCGTGGGCAGCCTGAGTATGAGCCAGAGGACACAAGAGATTAATCGGCATGGGTAAACCTTTGCCATGTGGGAAAGCTAGTTTCATTTGCATGAAGGAATTCACCTTGTAAGAGTATGGGGACAACTGCAATAGAAAACAGACAGAGAAACAGAAGAAAAAAACTCTAAGCATGAAGAGGGGAATCAGAAAAGATTAATATGTTGTAGGACTAGAAAATCCTGCTCTGAATACAAAACACACTCATCTTGGCGGAGGGAGAGGAAATAAGAAAAGCAGCATGAATCCAGTTCTCTTTTAAAGAGACATTTCCAGTTTAGTATATTCTATTTGCTCAACATCAACACAGGGATGACAGCTAGTCTTTGCTACTATTATTCAGGTAAATAGCAGCAAAAAAGACTATTTTCAGTTACACTGGAGACCTTTGTCATAAAAAAGCCAAAGGAGGAAGAGTTCTCATACTAGGAGGATAGGAAAACCACAAAATATCTGAAACATCAGAAGGCTGAAGCTTACTGCTGCTCTAGGAGATATACTTGCGATGGAGGAAACAACTTGTGAAGCTTAAGTGTGTAGGTGTATGGCATATACAGCAATATGTGAGTATGCAGACTCACAAAAGTTATACAGCTTGAACATGCATTACAAGTGGAATTCAAACTCAACTGAAAACAGAGGCAATGTTGGTGAACAAAAGGAAAGCTAGCTAATTATAAATTATCCTCAGGCAAAGATCATAACCTGCAGGTGGCCAATTCAGTCCATAACTTGGCAGCACTGGGATGGCCAGGAAGGCTTCTAAGTTAATAACTTCCACAAGGACCTTCAATTGCCAACTGACTGAAGGGATGAGGTGCAGAGTTTCTTGGCTAGATTAAGAACTGGCCTCAACTGACTAAACTGTTCTACTCCTGCCAACATGTGATGAGAGTAAGTTGTACCTCTGTATGAGAGAAATACTCGGCTACATCTGAGCACACTACTGCTGAGCTTTCCTGTCCTTCACTTTGGTCGTCACCTTCACATATGGCTTTGGAATCAGCTCAAGTTGCATGTGCCTCGTACTAAAGGCATTTACAGAGTCCATTCTTGGGATATTTAACAGAACCTCCACCACAGCTTAATCACCACATACATCAGCACTTCAAACAGATATGGCCCTTTGGCACAAGAAAGTTCCCCGCAGTAAGGAGAATGCTCACCCTTAAGAGAGCTGGACCTGTCAGGGGCTTTTTTGGGACCACAGAACAAATACCCACAGAATTCAGCACAAACCTCTTTGTCATCCAGTTAAGGATGACAATCAAGGCCAGGCACACTCCAGCCTTACTCTTCCTCCAGAATATAGTATGAAACCCTGTACAAAAAACACTATGAGACATACCCTAGAACAGAAAAGTGTAGCTGTAAGAACTATAAAGGAAGCACGTAACACAGCCAAATTATATTCACTACATTACTACAGCATCCAAGCTCCTTCTGGTCTTCCACTGGGCGATGAAATATGAGGATATTAGAATAGGATCCATTGACATACTAAATCCGTTGGCATGCAAAAATGTAATCTGCTCTAAGATATCTTTAATATTTTAAGGTTTTTCATCTTCAGAGCAGGATTCAGAACATGCACAATACATTCCTGACAGCTGGAAGCTGTCTTGCCTGGACATCCTCAATTCATTCCATCGATAACATTGAAATCTATATGCCTTAAGAAAGCAGAAGCGCAAAAGAAAAAATAGGATCTTACAGAAGTTTCAGAGCAGCCTGAAATGCTTCCCCTCAGTTCCCAAGTGAAAACAAAGGAAAGGAAGATATTTGAAATTCTGGTGACAGATGCAAAGTGAAGAAACAACAAAAATCTTTAAGAAATAACTTAAACTTCAAAAAAGTGAAATTATCAGCAACTCTTCACCAGTCAAATGGGAAAGAAACAAAACTACAACTTGTTTTAGTTGTAAAAAAAAAAAACAAAACAAAACAAAAAAAACCCACACAAGCAGTGTTGAATTTAGAAATGGAAGAAGATACAAAGAGTTCTTGTTGCAGTTCTATGAAACAAGTGAAACTTGTTTGCTAGAAATGACAAAAAGCTTTCTAACTTGCACCACAAGAGAGGACGGTCATGGGAGTCACTTTGTCGTATCACTTCCCAACTGTTAATAAATTTACCTTCTTCACTGTCTGAGGCACTGCTCTTTTCTGGGAGGTTTTCATTCTCATTCAGATCCAAGGACTTTTCTGAGGACCTGCTCCTGACTAGATTAACAGGTTTTCTTTCTGAAGATGGAAGAGGGCTCTTCTTTATTTGCTTCTCACTTGGGGACTCCTCCACCTGAGATACCCAAGAGAAAGAGGCATCAATAACTACTGGCCACAAAAAAAAAAGATTAGAAAGTTACTTTCAAAGGAGAAAGCCATATAAAGGAAGCTGCAAGTTCCATCTGCTCGTTTATCACACAGTCAAGTACTAATCCCTCCCTTGCTCCCCTACCACAGCTAACCTCCCCTGCTCTTTATTTCAGACTCTTCCACTTCACCCTGGTAACAAGGCAGGCTTGCTCATCTGCACTGTCATACCAAGAGCTGCTATAAAGGGGGAGGGGGGGGTGGAGACCATTTACTCCCCACCCAGACCCCTTGCACCCACCAGAAAGTTTGGTCCCCCTTCCTGCATGAGTGCTAGCATTTATTGGCCCATTAACCTGACACAGATTATTCACTTTTTAATGGTAGGGTAAGTTTTCTGCCATTTCAGCAAAAGGTCCAACAATCCTGAGAGAAAGCACAATAAAGGTAAGCAGGATCTCCCCTTTCAGCAGGATTAAATAAGACGAATTATGTATTTGAAAAATGCTCTTGTTTTATTTGGCTCCACTAGCCTTCAGCCACACAAAAGGTAAAAGTATGATGGCTGTAGACATTTTAAAACCACACAATCTCAAAACACAGAAGCAGGACATCCTCCAAAACATCACTGAATCAAAGATGCAACTTTGAACCCAGAATTTTAATAGACATGGGCTAAGCTTACCAAAGCACACCATTATATACTCCAAGGAGTGTTTGCTAGTGAAACTTCACATACACCATCTGTGTATCTTAAGTATCACACTAAAACCTTGGCTACTAGCTAAGAGCCATGGTCATTATTTTAAACTTATCCTCAGAGCTCCCATTGCCTTCAGAGGAACAACAGCTGGAGATAAGTAGCGCGGGCCTCCAAATACTGGGTTACATGGATCATAATTAATGAGATCAGGCCTTCCCAACTAAGTAGTTCTGATTCATCTGCAATACTGTCTTCCCAAAAGATTATTCAGCACTGACTCAAAAACGCAAGCGCATTAGCTACTTAAACAATCGTGACAGCTTCCTGTACTTCTGGGACTTCCTTCAAAATAAAGACCATCTACTTTTTTTGTGCAGCTGAGGGACCATTAACAGAAGGTGGATGCTGGAAAACAGAGACAGACGTACATCTGACTGTAGTACAAGCAGGCAAAGATATTCCCTCAAGGTCAAAAGAGAAAAAGAAGACTGCATCAGAAAAGCAGATCAATTAACAAATGTTCCCATTGAAAGGAACTACCATGGCTGAAGTCATTCTCAGTTCCACAACAGGAACTAGGACAGAAACCAACATTTCTATGTCAAAATGCCATGCCAGTGAAGATGGAAGTGAGAGAGTAGCCAATTTTGGCAAAACATTTTGCCTGAAAGGTGGCACACAGATCCTGGCCACAGTATTTTGATAAAGATTACGGATCTGATGAATAGGTGGAGCTCAGACCAGCACTATAAGAGCAGCCCCACTCTGCCAGTCACAGAAAAGAAAAGTCAGGTTCAAGTCAGAAGACTGGGGAAATAGCTCCTACAAAAAAATCCCTTCAAGATTTCATGGAAAAGGGAATTTCTGCTGAGGTTTTTGAAACATCGGTGCTGCAACTCTTAAATATAGTTTTCTTGTTTCTATTCCTCCTTTTCTCTCCTCCCCCCCTTTTTTTGTGAAGGGAACACTGAAGAGTCTAATGATTTAAAGAGTCATCAACTGGAATTAAGGATGTATTATTTCTTCCTTATGTACATTTTCCTCCTGAGCTAGTCTAATACTGCTAAGCTCTGTGTCAATGTTTTTCTATTTTCAGCTATTAACAGCAGGCTCCAGGAGTGGAACTCCGTAAGGTCTCCTGCCATAAGAGAGGTGGAAGAAGGTGGCTGAAAAAACAAGCAGTAAATGGTGTTGCCTGCATTTAGATGAACTACGCTTAGAGAAGCACACATGCCATGACCAGTGTTACACGAAGACATTTTTTAGTCAGACAGCTATTGAGGACACTATTTGTTCCAAGGCAGTTCCAGTAATATCAGCCAATCCCTCCATTAAGATCTCCTTTTAAAAAGGGCTCCCAATTTCCTTTGCCTATCAGAGCAGCAAGGGAGAGGTAAACCTGTTTCCCTTGAATCTTTGAAGGATCATTAATCGGGTTTTGTGCCATCAGCGCAAGGCCTTTTGATAAAAATATTCTAAGCACTACCATCTCCTCCCATTGACCTGGTACTTCTGGAAACATACTATAATCCTGGACTCTAGAGAGAGTGTTGACATTCCTGAGAAATACAAAACACCACCTATAGCTGAACCAAGCCATGTAATTTAGTACCTGAAACAGTAAACTAAACAGTTTAGTTACCTGTTTATCAAGACGGCAGTATTACACTTTATTCAGGGCAGAATCTCAGAGTTTTTCGCCCACTTTCAGATCAAATCCCTAGACATTTCTGTTTACCAACATACCCAATTAAATTTGGCACCTAGAAGAGAGATCTCTGGGAGCAGCACCCAGTAGGTAAACACAAAATGCATCTTTTCCAGGCAGAGCAGGTATTTTAAAATGGCTTGTCCTTGTGCAGAGAAGACTGTAAAAATATCCCAGACAAAGCTACCTGGCTAGGTTTTAGTTATCCTAAACAGCCCAAATCCCAGCAGCATTCACAGTCTTCCCAAGCCTCTGCTCAAACTCGCCAAAAAACATGTTTTATTCTGCTAGGATTTCCATCAAGGTTACCCATCATCCTGCTAAGCTTTTAACATCTGACTTCTGACAAACCCTAACACCGATATTGTTTGCTGGGTATCAATCTGTAGCCATCAACTTCGGCTTCTGCAAAATCCTTTAAAGCCTCCTTAACCCCAAAATCAGTTTTAGCAAGTAAAAAGAGCCAGAAGAATTATATGATAGTCAAGGACTATTATAAGCCTCTCCTTTCCTCCCTCCCCAAATTTTCAAGAACAGAGAGAGCAATTAGGTACCCAAACCCCAATTAAGTTTAAGAGATGCCTTAATGCTCCATTTCCCCCTCCCCCTCCCAAGAGTACTTCCTCTTGGGATATCTACTAACCAAGAGAAAACGTCTGTAACCTTTTTGTAGTACAACTGTACACAGGAGCCCCAATGACTGTGCCAGACACTGAACACCTCAGATAGAACACCTCAGATACTACTAACTAAGACACTTCCTCTTCCAACCAGCTCATCAAATACACAAATTCACACATTGTGAAAGCAACACCATGGTCATTCAACTTTAATCTGCAAGGGAGGTTGGGGGGGGCGGATTTTAATGGGGAAAAACCCATCTTTATTATACCAACAGGGTTTTTTTTTTCCCTTCATCCTTTTTGAAACATTTATGAAAGTTCAATTAAAACAAAAATTTGTAGATTCAAAACAGACTAGAGTCTCCAAAAGCAAGGATGCAAAGCATAAACTACCCTCTAATAAACCTCATCTATAGGAGAGACAGAAGAAGGATACGAGGAGATATTCTTTAAAGACAAATGTCTCGGAGCAAGCGATACAGTACTGGAAGTGAACAAAAGCATTAATTTCATAAAGTACTCACTTAAAAATGCATGGGGTCCCTAGCAAGGTGGCTAAAACATGGTTTTTGTTCTACATCCAAGAAGACCAAGGCATAAGCCTCATGGCGTTCTAGCCAGCTTATGCAGTGAATTAGTGATATGACATTGACGTTTGTTCATTTCTTAAATTCAAAAGTGCAGCTTTCTTAATCTCCAAAAGTCTAAAAGATATTCCTAAAGTCTAAAGACATTCATGTTCAATTTCTGATGTGAAAGCCTTCTAGACTATCACGATTTTTCACAGACTATTTTAGAGGGCGTCAGCCCCTTGCACCTTATCCTTTTGTACAAATTATACATGCTTATCAACTACAAGCAGCAAGAAAGGCTGCGTTGCCACTTACTCCTGGCAATGTGTGCCCATTGAGCGACTCTCCTTCTGTTTGAAGAGTGGGTTCCTGAGCTGAACCAGTTGTTTTAGGTAGTTTTTCATCCTTTTCTCCAGAATCATCACAAACACTGGATCTGTCCAATGCAAAAAGGAAGATATCTTTTTGACTTCTCAGTTTTGATAGGTCCAAGTCTTTTTTTTTTTTTTTTTTTTTTTGTAAATAACTCAAACCATAGCTTTTTCAGTCAATGTTAAGACTACCGACTCATTCTTCCCACATCCAACTTATTACCCCATCAAACCATGTTCCTCACCCATTCTGCCTATAAGGTTAATAAACCCAAACACTGATGAATCGGAGAGAAAGTGAGTGCTGTGGGAAAATACTAAATATAGGTAGCCTAGGCCAAAGTTGGGAAGAAAATGTTTTAAGAAAGTTTAAGACAAAAAATTTTTCCTGCATCCCTTAAGAGTTGCATAGTAGTGTATTTTTTATAGAAAATGACTAGGAAATATTCAGTGGAACATCTCCTGAAGCCTGCAGTGAGCTTGGAGGATTTTTTTCTAACACACACTCACGTAATACAAGAGTAAAAGAGAGACAAACTACATTAGCTGCAGAAAGCTGAACACTTATTTACAGATATATGCAAAATTAAAGCCTCACTATTAGAACAAAGTGTTTGTCACAAGAAACCAGGGAAGCTTTTTTTAAAAAAAAAATACACAATTAGATTCTTCTAACTTCCTAAATCAAACTGAGCACAATACAAAAATAAGCTATCTAAAACAAACAAAAAACCCCAAACCAAATAGACTTTAAGAAAACAAAGCAAAGAGTTTCAGTCTCCATGGAAGAGAGGAGGAAAGGAAGTGTTCGAGTATTATACAGAGCCCCACCCTATACCACCCTTCCATATTGCTGAATGGCATACAGATCCTGGCTAGATATTATCACAAGAAAAGGCTGATATTTAAGATATCCTGCCCTCCCCACAAGCAGATCCAGGGAGGGCAAGTTCTTCCTATCTCCCTCCCTTAAGTGGCCTCAGCTGTGCTCCTAATACTTTAGAGAATAAACACAATTAAGTTTTTATGCATGTTCAGTTTTCTTTGCATCCTTTTATTATAGGTTTGACCTTTCTGGTAAGGCTACAGCAGCACTTTGGAAAAAGAATCTCTAAGAAAAAGGACACTGCTTCTCCATGAGTATTTCCGTTAGTTTTATAACCTCCTCTTACCGAGACTGCCCATTGTCCTCAGATGATGAGTGAAAGCTCTCCATCTCCTCGGTATTCAGGCCCAGTTCGGAGCCATAGCTCTGGTGTACCAGCTGCCAGAATTCCTGCCTGGTCAGTCTCTGAAAGAAAGCAAGCTAGTCAAGGACTGCAGCATGGGACAGTAAGGCACAGCAGCTAAAACACTAAGTTGTTTAAATTATGCCACAGCCTTTAACCTCACTTCTGACAAGGACCAGAAGCATTTAGCTATCGCATTTCAAGATTGGATTTCAGCATTTTGGGGAACTGGACTCCCATCTACTCCATGCTCAACCCATCACTGTTCAACCATTAAAGGCAAATATTAAAAAAAAGATATTTTAAAGAAAAAAAAAAATACACTTCTAGCCACCACTAACTTCTTAATTCATCACCAACATTTTCACAGTTACCTTCAAAATAGCTCCCTCTCAAATTCCATTGGAATATGGCACAAAACAAGACCAGTAGCTAGCAGACAGCAGGGACTCCCTCTTCCATCTTGGACAAACTGCTTAATAGATGTACACCTCTGTTTCCTCATGATGTTTAAAGCACTTCACAAGTGCGACAGACTAGCGTTTCAGTCGCCAGAGACAGCAGCATCTAGGGACAGTCAACTGTTCATCTTGCTGAGGTGGGATGGGAGGTACTAGATTTGGAAAAATGCCAGACTTCCCTTTACCTGAGAGGACTGCCTTAGCTCAGTAACAGTGCTAACCTGACTCTCAGCCAGCAACTCTTCTGCTCTGCTCTCCCTCTGCACCACTCTACAAATTCCCACAGCTACTGAGATATATTTATGTGTTCTCTCAGAGCGTTGGGAAAAGTTAAGAAAGTGAAAGTATGACAAACTCGTATCTGCAAAGTAAGCAACTGGTTTCAAAGTCCACTTCTCCAGGCTGTCAAGGGCTCAAAGAATAGGATTTAACAGAGCTCAGAGAACAATACTAGTAATCTTTAAAGAAACACACCGCACTGGAAAATGTGCCTCAGCCACAATCCATATTGATCAAGGGAACAGAACTTTGCTAATGAAGCAGTAACACAAGTACTGCTTACTATTTGCATGAAATGATCACGTTAAATAGCCATGCATTATTTAAAGGCCTCTTAAACGATCCTACCCTCCTCCTTGCTCCACCTGCGGCGTGTCACACTACCTGCAATTTTAGACAAACCTGCGAACAGAGATAATCCGCAAGCGCGAATGCAAACGCTCACCTACGCACGCCGGGGGCCGCGGGCACTCATGCACGCCCCCGCCGCGCTCCAGCGCCGCCCCCCGCCGGCAACCGCGGAGGCCGCCTGGCACCGCGGCGCCCCGGCCCCGCTCCCACTTCCTGCTCGGCGGCGCGGCGCGGCGCGGCGCGGCCCGGCAACGCCCCCGGCGGCTCCCCGGGGCGGGGCGGGGCGGGCCCGGCCCGCTGCGGCCCGGCAGGGCGGAGCCGGGGCGCGGCCGCGGGCGGCTCCCCGCGCCGCCGACCAGCGAAGGCCGCGCAGCGCCTGACGGCGCTGGGAGCGACGTGCGCGTAAAAAGCACCAAGCATACACATGCTACACCGGCCTCGCTGACTGCCGCGGGGGCAACGTGGCGCTAAAAACACACGGCAGCGTACTGCCACCTTGCTTTCTCCACGCGTGTTGTGGTTTGGAACAGTAGCCTCTAATAACTGCAACCAACTATAAACTGTTTTCAGGAAATGGCTAAAAACAGGAGGTAGGCATCACACGGTTTGAAAGTATGCCTTTAGGGAGTACACCTTTCAACTAGGAATTAACTGAAACAAAGCCACTTCCACTGCCATGGACTGCCCAACATTGCCACTACCTCTGTTTTGAGTCCTAAGACAATAACTGGCAGATGGCAAAGGCCACTAATTAAAGTCACTAATATGTTCTGCACCAATTTGTTGGCTAATCAGACAGCCCTTGTGCAAGGAGTTGAGTAGTTTGAGGAAAGCAGAGGAGTTTTAAGCTGTGCATTTTTAGGATCTATAAAGCTGCATACAGCATTATTCTAAAGCCAGTGTTACCAACTGCAGCTTCTAGAAACAGGATTCTTGCGCTCTGAGAGTGAAACAAAGTGCTCAGTTATTCCCAGCTTAGCTAGATACAACAAGTTGTTAAAGGTCACAGTCCAACATCACATCAGTCTTGCTCTGCTGTACCAGAGAAGATGAGCTCTGCAGGCAAAGAAGCTCACAGATATTTCCTGGGTCAGATTTCTGTTTCTGAGCAGAGACTGGTTTGAGAAGTCCTGAAGTTTAAAGAGCTAACTCTAAACATGAATTACTTTGCTCACTCAAGGTGACAGCATATGCTGGATTTTTTCCCCCCAGCTCTCTTCGTAGAGAAGCAGCTGAGACACGTCCTTGTCTTTTCAGCTAGGAGCTGGGACACCAATATTTTTGTTTCATGCCAGTCAAAGTGGTGGCGCAGAATAAGCAACACTACAGAATACCATTGACATACACACACTTCCTGCTTTTTACCTCTTCAGGCCAGACACAGAAATAAGGACAAGACACTCCATACAGGTTTACTCCAGAGACCACTGGCTGCCCTGCCACCACCCAGGCAACTCTAGTGGATCATTTTGGCTAATCGCTTGTTCACAGAATAGCAGAGGAAACTTTCCCTCTAACATGCCAAACATGCACGTCAGAATCAATCCCCAAGCCCCCTTTGATCTCTAAAACCATCCTTGTTGCACATAAACATGCGAAGAAGTGCCCCTTTTTCACCACCTTTCCACAGAAGCTGGCAGCGATGGCAGAGCTGCTGCTTCAGTACATTCGCTTCAAGAACCCCAGCTCATCCCAATTTCTGGCCCCCTCTCGCACCTCTACACTTACCTGCTGCAGCGTCTGTGGGGACAGGTGCAAATCTCTACCCACCAAAGCACAAAACAAGAACATAAATCCCGCTCTAAGGAAGAAGACTCATGGGAATTGAAACTGATTAAGTTAAGATCTTGTTCCATTAGAAATAAGGAACACTATTTGTTTGGGATTTGAATGACCTGCCTAATTAGATTTTAATTTACTCCTTCCCCTCAAACCGGAGGGATATTTGACACCTGCAGACTTTAGGGAAGAAAAACAGTGACATTTACGCCACTGCTTTATTTTCCATAATGGCCATTAGTAAAGTTGCTTTACCAATTTGGAGAGTCTGTTGCAAAACACAACTTTTGGTTGATGAACTACTATATTATTGAAAGCCTGAGTGGATGTGGAAGCAGCTATCTGTTTTATCAGGGCTGGTGTCAAATCTCTTCAGGACCTATGTTAATGACTCCTCATTTTCCATGATGCTTCCCTTTTGAACAGGAGCATTTAAGAACAGTTGTAAGAAAAAGCCTAGAAGGCTCCATTTGAGCACATTTTGCCACAGAAACAAATAAAAGTAGAATTTTCCTCAAAAGAAACATGCCTTTGAATGGGCATTTAAAAAGGAAAACCTAAGAAGGACTGTCTTAAGAGGAAGGTACCCATGGATTCCCAGAGGCACCAAAGGTGAGGGGCATCAAATGCAGAATGTTGCCCTCTGAGCAGGATTTGAAGAAGCTAAGAGCTAGAGAATTGCAACTCAGCTGAGGGGACCAGGAGTCCTACCAGAACAGTAACACAAACTTGTTGGAGAGGGATAGATAACTCCTGGAGGCACAGAGTAGCATGTAGCTATTTTTTGTTTCTCTTGCAGTGTAAGGTAAACAGCAAATCACTTTTTAAAGACAGGCTGACCTTACAGATAGCTATTTGTTCAACTGTCTGGGACACATGATACTTAAAGTACAAGGCAGAATGGCCACAAGATGGAGATCTGGGAAAGGGCGTGTTGACCCTACCAAAGACCTGAAGGGGGTCTTTGGTGAAAGCTTATAGGGGTGAAAGCTTAACATCAAAGCAGGTAGACCACTTTTCAGAGGCAAGACCACATAACACAGAATCTATGCCCAGGAAGCGTGTTGAAGATGCCAGAGCCAGTGATTGAAAATGACCCCAGGACAAATGTCAGTTTGAAGTACATCCAGTCCCAAACCCCTGGATCCAAATCCTGCAACTTGGGGATTATTTACAGGGGGTGTAAATCAGCACTGTTACAGCTGCACTCAGATTTCTACTTCTGATAAGACCAGAATGACTTTATTTCATAATTTTGCAGTTGGATGTCATCTCCAGAATTGGTAGAAGTACTCCAGAGAATAAGTAAGTTATCCATAGGCTTTAAAATATTTAACTGCTTACAGAGAAAACATTAAAATCTGCTCCTTGTAGAACTGGTTCCAGAGCATGATTTGGTATTTTGTCATGAGCCCCCAAGTTCTGATGGGCTCCCTTTGGCTGCTGGGCCTCAGGAATCCCAGGCTTCACACAGACAGGGTTGTTTTGTACCCTGTCAGAACCCCAGAGGGATGAAGTATCTTTCACATGTGCATTGCCCCCACCATGAAGAGGAGGAAAAAAAAAAAGTGCAAGACTGATTGGATGCATCAACAGCTTCCTTTCAAGAACTGCTCAGTGGACAGCTGTCACTGCAGTGGAGCCAAGGGACCCAGCTCTGGCAACTTCAGTTTCTACTCTTACCCCCTCAGTCCTCCCCTATAGCTTGATCTAGTTCAGATTAGTAGTTAAGAACCATTAAGTGGGCTGAGAGGGATTCAAATTCAGTTTGTCAGAGAATCAGATCTCACTACTGTATTGCAGAAGCAGGAGCTCACCCTAATAGAAATCCTGTTTCAGGAAGTAGCTTCCAATATAACTTTGGGGGGTGGGGGGTGGGGGGAAAGGAGGGATTTAACACCCAGTTCTCCATTTTACACCTGAAAATCCCAAGTAGGAATCCACACAAGAGACTCACCTCCTCTCTGAAAGGTGTGAAAAGATGCAAGAAAACTAATGGAAAGATTAGATAGAAACAGTTCCCAAGCTACCCAGATGCACTAAACTGACCACTGATTCCTAAAACCTGTTGGTTTAATTCAACTTATTTTACATGAATTCAACTTATTTTACATGCAGTTCATTCCTTCTACTTTCACAGTTCTCCATCCCCTCCAAATCTATCCCTTAGCCACTGCTCTAAAGCGAAAAGTTGTTGCTAATTTGACATTCCTTTGAGTTGCAAAGAGTAGAAATGCAGTGAAAATGCTAACCCTAAACAGCACAGAACTTCTCTGCCTCTGTTCTAGACCTATGGGTAGGTTTGTACACCTGAATACTCATATATTCACCCCCCCAACACTGCATCAAACTAATCAATAAGATAACTACCATTCCCAACTTTGCCAAGACAAGGTTAGTGCCAGTTACCCATTCAAGTCAAGAGGTGACAAGTCACTATGTGAAGAGATAGTTATGATGTTACAGTTAAGCAGTATTTGATTTGAGGGATAAGAGTTTCAAAGGAAACGGATGTTAATTTTGCCTTAATTGGCACTTTCCTCAATTTTCAGCTTTTGTTTTTACAAAAAGTGCCTGTAGGCTGCCTTAAAATTCATCTAACCAAAAATGTGTGTGGGAACTATATACAGAGTACTGCAACAGCTTTAAGCCTTTGGGGACTATTGTAGCACAGAGTTATATATGGATTATTTCAGTGTTTAGTTGCAACTGTGTTGAAAAATTAAAACAAGAACCATAAACAGGAAGGA
This sequence comes from Dromaius novaehollandiae, assembly GCF_036370855.1. NCBI lineage: Eukaryota > Metazoa > Chordata > Aves > Casuariiformes > Dromaiidae > Dromaius > Dromaius novaehollandiae. The sequence continues at coordinate 93,509,999 of NC_088098.1, forward strand.
ATTTGTTTACAAAAATCACATTATTTACAGTGATGCTTTGCAACAAAAGTATCATTATGTTTTTGGAAAGAAGATTAGCTTAAGTGCCACAAATTGCAATATAAATCAAGCTAACTAGCAGAATTTGCCAAAATATACTTCCATATTGTTGAGCCTGCCTTTGTTGTGTTTATTCAAGGCCAGGGGAGTTGTAATGAGTGGGTTGGCAAAGGTTCAGCTAACTTACTCAAGAAGGTGCCTTTTGCCTATTTGGTCACAAATTAGCCATAAAAAATACGAAGCAAATGCACGCCAATATAGTAATATATGCCTAAGTTGGTAGCTAAGGGAAGCATGCAAACTGCTCAGTCATCTTCAAAGGTTAAATGCTCCATCAACAGCAACACTGCAGATGGCAGTATGAAAAGGGAAAGGTGGGAATAGTTTATCTGGGATTTCAAGTACAAGGAGCTGAAAGAGAACATCAGGTTAGAATTTGGTGTAAGAAAGGAAAAGTTTATTTCTTAAGCAAAGTCTCTTATCCTCCAAAGCTACATCTGTGTATGCTAGAAAAGAGATCCTTTTGCTGTTTAACTAACCAGGGGTACCAGCACTTGCAAGCTTACCTTATCCAGCAACACATTCTGCCATAAGCGGAAGATGCTGAGGTAGCTTCTGTCTCTTGCACTGAATGATGTGAAGAAAAACTGCAGGAAAAAATAAGACACAGAAAGCTTACTTGCAGGAATTTGCTGAAGAAAACCAGAATGTTTCCTCATACTCCAAATACCCTACGGTTTTTATCAGCACTGGCTTGTTCCTCTCACTTAAACCTGGGCTCATATTTCTCATACTCTCAAAAGCATGACACACCACTTTTCATAATTGTTTGAAGCTTACAAGAGCTAGCTCCCCAGTATCCACACAGTGTATATACTATCTATATAGACACATTTGCTCTTTTGGGCAAACTGCAATCGTTTGTACCTTTAGCATAAGGAAAGACTTCCCCTTCAACTAAATGACCAGTTTAATCTTTCTCCTACTTCCAAGTGGGAGGTGGAACAAATTGAAGAGATGCATGTGCCTATTTCTTACAGGCCAGAGCCCTTTCCATCCTTCCTCCCCATGTTCCTTTTGCCAATCTTTTCACATGAGAAAACAACTAATCATTAAAAGAGGGTAACAAATTAGATGCATCATTTGCAGTACAGTATTAAAAATCTCTCTTACTCCAAAGTTTAAAGCAGAGAAAGAGAGGCTTATCTTCCTTGATGAAAGTTAGTACTTTAGAATAAATATGAAAAGAAACAGCCAATTCTGAAGCATCAGAAATTCACACAGAACAGCTACAGACAGTTTCATCCTAGCAACTGTCCTTTTTATCTCACCACAATAATTATTTTAAAGGTGTTGACAGAAGAGGCATCACGAAATAGGTTGTCCATACGAACATTCTGCTTCATACTTTTCTGTTTTTTTTCCCCAAATACACCCCCCCCAAAAATCTACAGTTCCTAACAAATAAAGTTGTGTTTTATGAGTAGATTTCTCCATGATTTGAAACCCACAGTATCATGATTCTTTTGTCCTCAGCAATTCTTTCTTCCAAGAGGACTTTAAATCTAGTGATATCACAAAAATAAATTCAAGAAAGCACATTTTGAAAGGAAAGCCACTGAAAACACACACAACCCTCCCCCAAAAGACAGAAACACACACTCCACACACATACATAAAAATTTCAGGGCACAAATCCAGAATCAGTGGGACAGACACCCCTATTTTCTGGCCCCTGGTAAAGGATTCTGTAATGAAGCCATGCCTGAACTATGAGGCTGAAATGTACAGGGACCAAGTCTTTCTTCCAATCCTAACCACACTGACAGACTTGACATGGAAACCATTACTTACACAAATTAAAAACCACAATGAGTGCTCTGCCCTGGAAATTACCTTTTAAAAGAAAAATATTTAAATACAGTTTTTTCACCTTCTCTCCTTTCGTTGCTATTTGTATAGCATTTGGAATGAGCCGAGCAGTCTTCTCCTTTGTCATGAAAGTGATATCCTTCAAGGCAATAGAAATCTAAGCAAGAACAGATTTAATAAGACATGTTAGAAATAATTGCCAAGTCTGAAAATCTACAAAACCATAGAACATGCAAGAAAAACCTCAAAACTAACACAAAGCACTGGGATAAAATAAAGCTGAGATCACAAGGGCAACTGCTGTTGTTAAGGTTAGCAGCTGGAGACAAGTGTACAAAAGTAGGAGCAAGTTACACACATATTAACACAACTTGAGAGTTATTTCCTCTTTTTCATAGTAGGATTAGGAAAGCAAGTAGTTCTTCCATTTATTTCCTTCCACTGCTAAAGCATGACACAAGGATAGAGGGCATGATCCCAACCACACACAAGCCACACAAACCTGAAAGCCGTCCCCTACGGTTACACTAGACAGACAAGAAACAGATGAGAACACAGACTATCTTGTCTATGTTATTGCTCACACAAGTTTGCAGTCTAGCCCATTTTCATGCAAGTTTATCTGTAGTCCAGACACTGCAAGAAAATCTTGCAATTTGGATGCGTTTGCCTTGCATATTAGTAATTGAAATGGTTGTTAAAAAAAGAGTGTGGTCTGACTGGCAGCAACATGCCAGGTTGGTTTAGCCTAGCACCCTTCCCTTGAAGATGTAAGAATGACTGTTTGAGCAACATGTAGCATCACAACAGTCAGTCATCTTATAAATGCATTCCCACAAGCTTGAATGCTGAATGCTGTGCTGCTCTTCAACATAGAGAAAAGAACATCAGGATGGATCTTGCTGTTCTCCTATGCATGCAGAAGGGCCTCCACTTAATTTCTCTATCCACATTAACACAGCCTGCCAAAGGAGGTCCCAAAACCTCGATCTGCCATTGTAGCTCATGAGCTCAGATTGCCTGAATATATCACTACGCTACTCTGTCAAGCAAGCAGGAGCAAGTTACCAGAATGTATGCCATTCTGGGTTAAAAAGTAATCAGTCTTTCAAGAGCTTAAACATGCAAGGCTGTGACTAAAAAAGGAGATTTCTTTTCCCTCTCCCTCCCTTCCATATCTTAAGCCTAGAGTTTAAAAAAAAAACAACACAAAAAAAACCCTCAAAAAACCCCACACCTTTCAACCATCAAATCCATCTTTGATAAAACTAAGCTTGTTTTTCAGTTAAGTATTTCCACACCTCCACTGTCCTGAGTACACATGGGCTACTCGTTGTCTGTCCTGTGTACTTCAGAGCACACAGAGCAGAATTTAAGAGATTAACGTAAGATATGAGTGTTCTGACAGCTGCAGAACATTTTGCCACATCTCCATCAATTCTAGGCCACCTTGCCTTTGTTATTCACTGACTTGTGCTATTTCTGCTGCAAATGCAACAACTGCTTGAAAAAAAATTTTAACTCATTAGTCCAATTTGACAGGAATAGAGGACCACCACCATGTCACAAACATCTAGTTTTACACATACTGACCAGAGGCTACAGGCGACAGACAGTACAAGAACTAAACTAAGGTTCAACATTGAAGTTCTCAAGCAGGGCAGCACTATATAGTGTATCACACTCCTGGCCTTACAGAAGGACATCACATGTTGAGCCCCTTTATAGAGAAACCTTTCTTAGTATGGAGTTAAGAGACAAATTGTTACACAAGAAGGTAAAAGATCAACTTTAGCATAGGAGGAGAAAGCATAATTCCTAAACTCCTTCCTAGGCTGAGTAACTGAGCAGGCTTGCTGTAGCACACAGATGCCTCCAAGATTACTCGTTTTATGAGGCAAGAGATTTGCACTTCTACTTAGGGGTAACAGGCTCTTTCTTCTTTTCAGCTCAGAGTTACCAGCACGAGATTGACAGGATAAAAGCTCCTCAACCAAATCTTAAAGCCTAATATTCTAGGAGGAAGGAGACATGGGATTCAAGTGAGAACTGAAAAAAAAATCTTACTGTGGTCTCCCATCGAAAAATGTTGCTGTGGAAACAGAGCCAGTTTTCCGAGAGATACAAGCGTCCTTGCAGCAAGATATCCTTCTGGAGCGCACAGGCATAATCTACGTAGAGAGAGCAAGAACAAGTTTATTCACTTATTGCAGTTCAGCTCAGTAGACCCAAACATGTTAATTTAGAATGAGATAAGGGTATTAAGAGTGTTAAAAACAGACAAAACCCAAAAATCAAAAAACATGCATTGCCTTCGTTCTTCAGAAGTCTGTGAAAGCACAATTGTATTGGCTTGCATCCAGATCACTGTTCTCAGAACACCCTAATGCCAGAGTCAACAGAAGCATAGGCAGGAAGACAGTATTCCACATCCCAACCCCTGTGCATTATCCTACACTTTCAAAGATGTATCAGGCAAGATCAGGAGTACATATGAAAAGTATTCACAAGTCAAACTTCAAAGAGCCTAAACAAAACAGAATACATAAACAACATTTTATACTATATCAGATTATACCATCAACTTCTACATAACAGCAGCTCATACATTGCAGTTAGTGATCATTTTCCACTAAATAGATCCTATCATTAGCTAAAGCTATCTCCAAAGTAAGACACAAAAGGCAACTTGAAACAATCCAGTTCTTCAGGCAGGGGATATTTTCAGAAGCTGGCTCTGTAATTTTTGTTATGATATTGCCTCTGGCTGAAATATTTCTACTAGGAAACAATTTCATCTAAAATGCAATTACCCATTATCAGATACCTGCTAATTAAGACAAGAGCAGAGGAGTTGGCTGCACTTTTTAAAAACTCTTTGAGAGAACTTGCATAATTCAAGGGCATGGAGACTGAAATGAAAGGAGTTTTCAGAAGTACTCAGCACTGAACTGAGCCTATTAAAAAAAAGTCAAAGCTCCCCTTAGCCATACTGCAAAGTTAAGACAATAGGCCCCATTTAGAAGCCCCAGTATAAAGGAGGTTACCTTATATACATAAAATACGCAGAGTGTATCATGAACATCCTAAATGAATAGATGCATCTAAAGCAAAAATCGGTGAGTGCATTTGTTACTTTTGAAAACCTTTTTTCTCTGTTATCTGAGCCAGAATGTTGATTTCATACACACTAAGATGAATACAGCCCTTTTCTGAGTTGCAAGAGGTACAGAAGTCCCCAATCCTCCTTACTTTATGGGAAATCTGCATGTGCAGAAGGTTTTATATGATTAAGAATTCTCTTGGATTTCCCCTGAAATACTCAAGTGGAAATCAAGTTTCTTGCAACAAGCATGAGGTATGTATATAAGCCCTTGAAGATGCAGCTGCAAATAGAATTGCATAAGCTGAAAGAAACCTAAACCAATAAACAATAGCCTATACTGTAAAAAGTTAAGAAAAGTCAGAGAACAAAACAGCTAGGAGCAGGAGGGGGAATATGAAGGGAGTTTGAGGTTAAGGACTTTAAGAGAGCAATACCTCTAAAGCTTATATTTGATGCCAGTGTTTAGGTTTTTTTACACAGGCCTAAAATCATTGCCTAATATTTATTGACTATCTTACTCCTTTTTCCTCTTGCACATACTAGCCAAATACCTCTACCAGAAGTAACAGCACTAAAAGAGAAAACAACCATGCTCCTTTCTTGCAGAACTAGAACATAAGGATTTCCTTGGAGGGTAGGGCAAGTGATGAGCAACACCAGCACCTTACCTACACACGCACACATGTATGTGTCAAAACACAAAGGAAGAGAACAACATTTCTCCTTCCAAGTTTTCAGTTCCAACAACCTAAGATGCTGCTTGTAAACAACATTTTCAGATAAATTAAAGTTAGTGGTGCTCCTTTAAACTCACATTTTGAAAGTCTAGGTTATTTCTTTTATTATAACAAAGGAATTATACTTCATATAATCTTTGTCTACAGTGCTCATTACTGTGACAGACAGTTGCAGACTTTTTTTTTTAATAGCTAAGTTAAAAACAGGAGAAGTTACAAATCTGTTGATAAACAGTAGCAAGTAATTGCTTCTTTGAGCATTGTAAAGCCTGTGATAAGTTTCTCTGCATCAAGCAAAGAAATAGCTCTTTGCTTGGCGCATGCAAAGGTCCTTCCAAAGGAATACTGCTTTTTATGAGGTTAAAAAGTAATTATATAAAGTAATGACTTTGCTCCTGACAGAGCAGGTGCTACATTGTTGGGATTAACCCATCAGTAAGTCTTTCGAAAAATCCTAGGCAGTCTGCTCATTGGAACTACGCTTCAGAGAATGTTCCATTGCTTTCTAAATCAACCCTATGCAAGGAGAAACATGAAAGTGAAGCTTTGAAGTAATATCCTTTTCTTCTATTTTAATTCTGCACTGAATGCAAGTATTTTTCAAATGCAGAAGGCATTTCAGAGGATAAAATAACTGCTTCCCTCTGAGGCTAGAGAAGGATATAGGGATTTTACTGCTCCTGTGCAAGAGAAAGCTCCAATTTCTCACATTAACCCAGAAGGAACTCAGTGTGCTGCAAGCATATACTGACGACCTCTCAACATTTGCCTTAAACATTGCATAAGATGACGAGAGATTAAAGAGACAGTCACAATGCCACTTTTGTATAAAGCACACCAATGCCCATCTCTTGGGCAGTATATTTGTTATGCAATATGCAGGCAGTGCAGCCAGGTTTTACTTGCAAAGCAGGTAATTAAAAAAGGGAGTAAGTTGCACCATTGTACGCAGAGAGGGTAGGGTTAGACACTTCCTGGTTTTGAATTTTGCAACAGAGGAAAACAGGGAGTCAGAGCTCAAAAGGAGCATTTTAGTTCCAAGAAGTTATGCACCAGCATCTGATAGTCTCTGCCACTTGCTCCCCTCCCCCCTCACATGCTCTGCTCACTGAGCTGTACTTCTGTCCCTGCAGCCTCACTGGCATCCTGTCATCCGCGTATGGATAAACTAACCTGGCGTACTGGGCTGTGAGAAAAAGCTCTCCTCATGTCCTAACCCAATCTAAAACTGGCAGCATTTGTATGGCACAGCACCAGGTAACGTACTTCATCTCAGCATGATGTACTAGCTTGGGTAGTAACCACAGCTCCATAAACTAATGTGGGGCAGAACAGGTTTGTATCTGTCCTCAGCACACCATGTTGACAAATCCATCATGTACGTCCTGCCAACCAACAGCATTAGACATCCAGACAAGATGAAGATTAGCTTGTGTTTTCTAGTGATCTCCCATGATAAGAGGGGTGTTTAATAGCTTCCACTTAAGCACTGAGTTTTGTGTCCTCATACCACATAAATGGCATTTGTCTCTGAAGAGATTCTTTTAAAAGTTACAAGCACCCACTGTTTCACCTTCAATCTCAGAAGCCACATCAACCAAGCTTATGCTCTTAGTATGAACACTGTATCTCCAGGGAGCAAGGCACAGCTCCTGCTAAGCATGATCTACCTATTTAACAGGACCACTGAAGCAACATCCCATACCTTTCTGTCCGAGTACCAAATCATTATGCCATTATGGCTGGGAATCATTCCCTCCTCCTGCAACTTCTCCTATGGCAACTGACTCAGCCATAACTAGTTGCCTCTTTGAGGTAAGAGGGAGGATTCTTTATACACTCATAGGACATAAAATGAATGGGAAGCAACAATGCTGTAAGATGCACCAAAATTGTTGCCCATGATTAAAAGAGCATAATACAAATCCAGTACTCGTGGATTTAACTCTATCTCTACTCTTATTACTCAGCAGAATCCTGTCAACACAAACTATGCTGAGCTTGTGCTCAGCGTGCACTCCAGACTGAGCCCCTGCAAGGTGGCCTTTCTTTCCAGCTTGTGACTGTCTGACAGCTGTTAGTTGTCACATCCACCACTGTCAGGAGGGGTTTTGTCACCCACTAAATGCACAAGGAAGACACCTTGTTATCTTAACAGACCTGACCTCCCTTCCCCATCCAGCTGAACTGGAAGATTCTGTATCCTCTCCTTCGCTTCTCAGCCCCCCAAACAATTGGGAGACACAAAGCAGGCAATACAAGAGAGGAGTCCAGACTTGGCTTTCACTGATGCTTGTTCAGAGACAGAAAGAGAGTAAGAAGGTCTCAGGTATGGCTAGAATTTGCCATTAAAGTAATTAAAAACAAAAAACCCCAAAACTCTACACATGAAAAAGCCACACCACACTCACTACTGTTGTAATTTGGAGTTATCAGCAATTTGGTGTGATTATATCTTACCTACTACGAGTCTCTCTGAATCTGGCAGATGAGAAAACTGTCGCTTGAATTCTTCACTCCTGTATTTGTAAGTGGAACTTGAGAGCTGCAACAAAGAATGGTAAAAGGCTGAGCTAAAAGTTTTATTTTCAGCCATCAACTGTCTTTATACTAGACCTGTAAATTTATTTTGATCAACAAAAATATCAGAAGAGTGGAAAAGAACAGGTGGTATATAAACGTGTTTGTGACTATAACTTTATGCTTCCTTATGTAACAGTATGCTTCCAGTATTTAGGATAGGATGGTCCAAACTCTTCCCTGTAGTGGGCCAGATACCTGTTACAAGGCATTATAGGCTTATGATGGCAACCTGTTCCACTCACAGGGACAGGATAGCCCCTTGCAGGGCTAAGTTTCTCTTCTAGCACAGACTCAATGAAAAGGCAGCAACCCCACAGCACAGGAGGTGACAGAGCAGACCAAGCCATTACACAGCCACCAGCCCGACACAACCTAGCACACCAGTTTCTAACTGGAGTAACATTTCAGGAATTGTAGTATGCAGTGGATTTTTTTCCACTTGCTATAATTAGACCAGGAGAAATAAAGGCCAAAGTCTCTTCTTGTGAACAAAGCAGCACCACCATCACCTCTTGATTTTTTGACCTGTTCTGTTTCACTCCATATCTAAAGAAAACACTTTCTAGGGCTCACTTAAGATTAAAATTGTGTGGTAAGCTCACAGCAGAGAAGTTAAATCTTGATGGACCTTAGCTGCTTATTCTTATAAATAAATGCCCCTGCTCCCATTCAAGTGAAGAACTTGAGCATTTTCTCCAGAAACTATTCTGCTATAAAAACCTTATTTTCATTATGTAGTAATAACAAGGTCATGTTTTCCCCTCTAAAAAGTGTCAGCTACTTAGTTTAGTGGCCTTCCTAACTAAATGCTGTACAAGTCAATGATTCAACCAGGCCACAGCTAAAACAGGAAGAAGTCACCCTCAAGCACTCCCAAAAACAAGGTATAAAAAATTCCATTAGTCTGGATTTTGCTGGGTTTTTAACAGTCTTTCTAAAGATCTCAGCAGTACATGCCTGCTTCTCTCCTTGAGCACCTTTATTGTTCCAAAACTTGATACTCATCACACACACACACCTTTGTAGCATAAAAACCACTGGCTATTTAGTTTGGGGTGTAAGAAGAAAGATAAGGAAGGGGGCAAAAGAACCACTTTTAAACACATGGCCTTGCAGCATCTTTACTAAAAGAATCCAGCTTTAGCTGATTCCTACGGTACACAAGTGGGTCCCTACCCTGTAGGAAGGACTTGTGTTTGTTTTCAAAACAATCCCAGAACAATGCCAGATTTACCTGCAGCTTGATTTTCTTTTAATGAACTAGTCCTGGTAGTGCCACTCCCTCATCTTAGTTGTGGGAACCTTGATTTTGCCATTTTCCACAACAGATATTCCTACTTCCCATAGTTTAAGACTTCCCTGAACACTCTCCTCCCCACACATGCTACCTGTGATGGTCTGTGGTCTACCTGCATTTAAGACTCAAGCTCTTTAGCTACAAGAACAAAGTAGCATTACTTCAAGATCAGGTATTTAAATTAATATAATATGTGTGAGGACAAAGTCTCCCTGACTCAGCTCAGCTTTAAACAGAAGACAAGTTCCTAAATGTTACCTTCTTTTACCCCCAATAACAAAGTCTCCATGTCTGACTGCTGGGGATTACCTGCTTGTTGTCTACCACTATTTTAAGGGTCAAAATGCAAGAGGCAGGGGGGAAGGAGATGGGCAAAAATAGATCCTTCCCTCCCCCTCTGAGGGAAGTAAGCATAAATGTTTTAGGTGCAACCAACAGGGCAACCTGTTAGACACGCCCTACTAGCCATGGGCTTCCACAGTTATATTTCAGCCATTTCTGAAATTATGAAAATTACATTCTTGGAGAGCCTGTGCTCTATTAAAGCAGATGGACTACCATTTCTCAGTCTTGTCTCATTCTACCATGAAATGCATGCATTCCACTGATCATCTGAAACAGACATCCGAGGACTGTGTCACTTTAAAGAAATTGAGTTCTTTGCAATTATGCTAAAAAAAAAAAAAGAAGAAGAATGAAAAACTAGTTGAGATCTAAAGTTTCTGCCTGTGGTTCCAGAGACTCTACAGTCTACATGTCTACACAGCCATAGCTTAGATGATTGAAGTTTGAGCTTGTGATGACACACACACCAAAAAAAAAAAAGGGGGGGGGGGGGACAGCAAGCAGCCTGCTTTAAGTGCCAAATAGACAATGTGAACTTTCTTTTGCTATCTTCAGGTCTGATTTAAGAAGCTACACTTTTAAGGAGAAACATATCTCTTGTATACAGCCTGTTTTGACAAAGGATAAGAGCTATACAGAAGTTAAGTATTTTTGTTGTTATATGACAAAAGGGATTGGGAAGGGGAGAATAGGAACACTACATTATCACAGACACATTTATATTAATGCCTGACTCAGCCAGTTCAACAGCTCCAAGCATCAAAACTCAAGAGATCTTAAATTCTACTTAGAACTGGAATTTCTCTAGAGCATAAAACCTGTTATCTCTCTATAACTTGTCTGAGAATCCCTTGTTGGCATATAAGAGAGTTCTTTGTTGAATGAGTGAAAAATAGACAATAAGAAATCCTTCTGCCAACTGTAGATTGTCCACTGACCTCTTAGGACATTTCCGAAAAGCCTGCTCTGAATCCTTACCTAATCAGCAGGAAAAAAAGAGAGCATATTGAAGCTTAAGCTTATCTTTTCCTTATTTTGTAGGAAAACTAGCTTACTTAGATCAGACTTTTATGCACTATGTGGCTTAATGATTAAGAGATCAGTCAACGGACTTGGGAAACAACGGGGACAATTTCAAAACTAGTGACACTATCAATTCCCTTAAAATGAAGAAGATAAGATGACATTTCCATTTCTATGAATACAGTATCTCTCACATCACCATTATCATACTCAAGCTGGCAGCATTTCAGACAGGTTGCCACCTTTGGGTTACAAAAACTTACCACCAAATATTGAAAGAAAGGCATAAATTAGGCTGTACTGCGTGGAGTTCAAGAGATGAAAACAGCAATTCATTTTGAACACACACACACTTCCAAGTTTAATTATACATCATCATGCAAATGCTTTGCCTGAGGATAGTCTCAGCCATTTATGGATATGCTATATTTAATCAAAGAAGACTAAGTCCAATCAACAGCATATTAGCATTCTTCATCTGAGGCCATAAAATACACCAACAGCCTACAAACAAAACAGCATCAGCAGAAGATCCCTTCAGCATCATCCAGAAAGTTTTAGATAAGACAATTATGTAAGAATCTGATACACCACTGCGAGACCTGAACCTACTGGTTGTCCTGTCTTGCTTAGAAATGCATCAAATTCCAACTAGATGGAGTCAAGGTTCCAGAAGAAAACAAGCTAACTTAAACAGCATTAAGCAGAGTTATTTATACAATGAAAGCCTGTATGAAGAAAAAAAAAAAAAAAGCGCCTCCTTGCTGCCTTTCACATTTATATCTCCAAAGCAATTCAAACCAAGGATGCCACAGATAATTTGAGCTGTTTAGTGAAGTGTGGAGAAAAATTACACTACATCTTCTCCCAAGAGTACAGCAGAAAAATGCTAGTCATTAGAAAATTATTTGATTGCACATATAACTAAGCACGCAAATAGTCAAGCAACCTCAGCAGAACAGTGTGCACATTTTAAATTTGCTAATCACAGTAATAATATCGCATTTCCTTTGTTAGTGTTTCTCTCTTGTTTTGAGACACCACAAAACCACACACTACATGACAATTTGCATTCTGTATTTTTGACATACAGGTATAAATACAAACAACTGAGAATAAGCAAGATGATCTCATCAAGAGTAATATAACTCAGCTGTCACCTGATTTTAAGAGACCCACACGAGCCTCACACTGGGCTTCAGTCTCATTATCAATTACTGCTAAGTGCTTGGGGTCTCAAATTCAGACAAGGCCATAAGGTAAGCAACCTCACCTATTCCTCCTTTATGCTCAGAAGCCTCATTTAACCATAAAAATATGGCCAGTGACATTCATGGCTTTGCTCCTGTCTATAAGCAAGAAGATCTGTGCTACTCTACCCCTATAACCCAACAATTAATTTAATGACAAAGACATCCTGTTGTGTCATTCCCCTAAAACAGGAAAGTACAGGTCAACTTCTCCTGTGAAGTTCCTGGACATTGTCTAAAACAAAATCAGAGATATCTTTTCAAGGTTAGGATCAAAGTACTTTTGAATCCTGTAGCAGCACATTACAATACCTTGGAAAGACTGTTGCATTTCTAATGAAGAATTATTTCCCTCCCCCCAGTCCCCCTTCAGATTCCTCTAAAATTCTGCTTGGCATCAGGAGAAAAAGAATGGTAGCCTCCACGACAAACAGAGTCAGAGAGGAGTTTGATCTCATGCAAAAAGGCTGCTCTACACCTTAAGTATTCTTGGAACTTATCTGGGGAGGAAGATACGAAAAACAAACCAACAACCCCCTTTTACTGAGTCTAAAGCCTACAAAGCAAGCTAGATTAACAGTCTTGAATCCAAGTCTCATTTAATAATATAAAGCAAGCAGACTTAAGATTTCACATGCTTCAAAACAGACTTATCTATAAATAACGGCAACTTCCAAGCAACTCACACTGAGATGGTGATCTCTCTGCTGAGAGTACCTGTAAAACAACCCAAGTCTGACAACCCTTTTCATCAGAGAAAAATTGGTCACACCTGTAGTTGTTTCTTCAGCCTAGAGAAGCTGATTATGACCAATCTAGTCAATAATGTAGTCTTTTTATTAAAGTTTTTTCACTATGTGAACTATTTTCAGATTGTGAGCAAGCTACCCCATACCTTCTCTAAGAAGGGATCAAGCTCCTCAAGTTTACTCGCAAAAACATTTTTTCAGACTGATTCTTATGGCTATTTGAATCTCCTCCTATTTTTCAATGTGCTTCTTGAGCTGAGAGCTCCAGAACTAGACATGGCATTGCCTAAGTTGCTGCAAACATATACAGAGCTCTGCTCCTAATCATTCCTTTCTATAAATCCAAGACTAATTTGCCATGGGGGGGGCGAGGAGGAGGAGGAGGAGAGGAACACTACACACAGTGGAAGCTCATGTTCAGGCAACCACAACAGTCTCCTGTACCTTTTCATAGTTCTAGGACAGTTTTCTATTTCCTTTAAAAACATGCGTGAGGCTATAATTTGAAAATGTCAACCTTGCTCTTCGGTAAACCTGTCACAAGCAAAAAAGCAATCCTGAACCTCTGTTACGGTGATCTACTTTTACTAACCATTCCTTAACAGAATCAGAGAAATTTAGGTTGGAAATGACTTCCAGTCACAGAGCCTGGAAAAATCAGCACACTACAATGCCTCTCTGAAGTGCCTGCACACTAATGTATGCAGCGTGGGGAACAAATAGGAAGAACTGCACTACTGACAGCATGCAGTTACAGGGCTACAAATTCAGAGATGTGGTCAGACTGGGATGCTGCAATGGATGGATTCAAGCTCTTTTGGAAGGATAGGCCACAGGAAGGCAAGGAGGGGGAGATGCCCTTTATGTGAGAGAGAAGCTAGAATGCATGGAGTTCTGCCTACGGGTGGATGATGAGCCAACTGAGAGCTTATAGGTCAGGATAAGGGGACAGACCAGCATGGGTGGCATTGTAGTGGATGTCTGCTATAGACTGCCTGCCTGGTCAGGAAGAAATAGATGAGACTTTCAGAGAACTGGAAGCTGCCTCAAATTCACTGGCCTTAGTCCTCACAGGGAACTTAACCACCCTGATACCTGCTGGAGAGACAACAAAGCAGAGTACAAGCAATCCAGGAGGTTCCTGGAGTGCACCAATGACAACTTCCTAACACAGGTGATTGAGGAACGGACAAGGAGACGCACACTGCTGGACCTCATACTTACAAACTGCAAAGAACTGGTCAGGGAAATAAAAGTCAGGGGCAGGCTTGGCTGCAGTGACCTTGAGCAAGTAGAGGTCAGGATCCTGCAAAGAGGAAGCAAGGAAAAAAGCAGGATCAAAACCCTGAGCTACAGAAGAGACAACTTCAGCCTTTTTGGGTATCTGCTTGGAAGAATCCCATGGGACAGAGCCTTGGAGGAAAGAGGGGGTCCAGGAGAGCTGCTTTATATTCAAGGCTCACATCCTCCAAGCTAAAGAATGATCCATCCTAACAAGCAGAAAAATTGAGCGAAGGCAGCAGGAAGCCAACATGGATGAATGAGATGCTCCTGACTAAACTCAGACATAAGATGTAAAAGAGGTAGAAGTAGAAGCAGGGACAGGTGACACAGAAGGAATATAGAGCCACTGCCTAAGCATGCAGGGATGAGGTTAGGAGAGCAAAAGACCATCTGGATTTGAATCTGGTGAGGGATGAAGGGCAACAAAAAAGGCCTCTAAGTATATAAGCGGTAAATGGAAGGCTAAGGAAAATACAGGCCTGCTAAAGGGGGTAAGGGCCCTAGTGACATAGGACATAGAAAAAGCAGAGGTACTGTCTTCTTCACCTCAGTCTTTGCTGCTAAGACCAGCCTTCAGGCATCCCAGGCCTCTGAGACCAGAGAGGAAGTCTGAAGCAAGGAAGGCCTACCCTTGGTAAAGGGGGATCAGGTTAGGGAACATTTAAACAAACTGGACATGCAGGTGCATCCTGTCAGGGCACATGGACTTGTGTGAGTGCTGAGCGAGCTGGCAGATGTCATCAAAAGGCCATTCTCAATTACCTTTGAAAGATCATGGCCATCAGGAAAGGTTCCAGAAGACTAGAAGAGAGCAAATGTCACTTCTATCTTCAAGAGTGGCAAGAAGGAGAATCTGGGGAACTACAGGCCAGTCAGCCTCACCTTGATCCCGGGGAAGGTGATGGAGAAACTAATCCTGAATACTATTCGCAGACATGTGAAGGACAGTAAGGTCATCAGGAGTAGTCAGCATGGATTCACTAGAGCAAAATCATGGTTAACAAACAGGACAGCCTCTGTGAAGAATGGTGGATGAGGGGTAGGCAGTGGATGTTGTTTATCTCTACTTCAGTAAGGCTTTTGATGCAGTCTCCTGTAACATCCTCAGACAAATCAATGCAGCACAGGCTAGATATGCAGAGTGGACTGAAAACTGGCTGATTGCTGGGCTCAGAGGGTTTTGAACAGCGACATGAAGTCCAATTAGAGGCCAGTCACTAGTGGTATCCCACATGGTCAATACTGTTTAGCATCTTCATTAATGACCTGGATGATGGGACAGAGCAAACCCTCAGCAAGTTTGCAGATGATACAAAACTGGGAGGAGTAGCTGATACACCAGATGTTTGTGCTGCTGCTCAGAGAGACCTCAACAGGCTGGAGAAATGGGCAGACATCCACCTCACGGAGTTTAACAAAGAGAAATGCAAAGTCTTGCACCAGATGAGGAATAACCCCTTGCAGCAGGGCAGGCTGGGGGCAAACCAGTTGGAAAGTAGCTTTGCAGAAAAGGACATGGGAGTCCTGCCGGACAACGAGGTGAATATAAGCCAGCAATGTACTCTTGTGGCAAAGAGGAGCAACAGCATCCTGGGCTGTATTAGGAATAACACTGTCAATAGGTCAAGGGAAGTGATCCTTTCCCTCTGTTCAGTGCTGGTGATGCCCTGTCTGGAGTGCTGTGTCAAGCTCTGGGCTCCCCATTACAAGACAGACACAGGCTTAGTGGAGGAAGACCAGTGAAGAGCCACAAAGATGATTAGGGGACTGGAGCATCTCTCATGATGAGAGGCTGAGAGAGCTAGGACTGTATAGCCTGGAGAACAGAAGGCTCAGGGGGATCTTAGCAATGTTTAGAAATATCTAATGGGAGGGTATAAAGAGGATGGGGCCAGACTCTTCTCAGTGGTGCCCAGAAAGAGGACAAGAGGAAAGAGGCACAAATTAAAAACACAGGAAACTCCATCTGAACAACAGAAAAAAAACTTTCTCACTGTGAGGGTGGTCAAACACTGGCACAGGTTGCCCACAGAGGTTGTGGATTCTCTATCCTTGGAGACAGTTAAAACCTGAATAGAGACAGTCCTGGGCAACCTGCTCTAGCTGATTCTTTTTGAGCAGGGGGGTTGGATCAGATGATGTCCAGAGGTCTGCTCCAACCTCAACTATGCTGAAATTCTATGAGTCCTCTTAAGCTTTACTAGCAGTAATTTACTCTTTCTCTTGATTAACAAAACCATTTAACTTGCATAGCAGAAGAACCACTCATAGGACCTCAACAGCAATACCTACTTAAGGTGAGTTACTATGTTACTAGTTACTATGGCACATACAGTACACTTAAAAATCCTTCAGGGCCAGATGTGTACAAAGCATCCCCTTTTTCCTTTTTTTTAAAAGGTGCCATTTGAACACACCTGATTATCCATGCGGTTGTGTCGAGTTAGTAGGTCATATGAAGCATGACAACCAATAAAAAACAAGTAACTGCTGTCAGGAACAGCTCAGCCACTGTATTCCATAGCCACCTGTTTACGGAAAATTCTCATACTCTCAAGGAAGGAGAAACAAGCTCATTGCCATAGTGGGATGGGAAAGAGTTTAAGGACCCAGGACTATTTTACTTACAATCATTTTCTGCTCTTCTTCATTCACCCTGAACTTCTCTGGAGAGGGGAGTCTCATAAGCACAGGGCACTCTTCCAGTGGGCCACTGGCCAGCACAGGGCTGTGCATTAGAGTCATTACGTCCCCTTCTGTGGCCCAGCCCCCCTCTTATTTGCAGAGGCTGAAGGAGAAACAGATTTTAACACTTCTTAGTGACTAAGCAGAGAACAGACCACTGGCAGTTCTCTCCATCAGAGGGATCTGTGTACCAGCAGAGTAGCATCCAGTAAGAATTTTAGTGCAGCTATGCCTTTCATCCATTAGAAACATGGCATATAAAATCCTCAAGGGCAGGCTATTAAAACACAGCACACTGAACAAATACTCAAGCTACTATATTTTCCAGGGTTTCTATTTTTTGTTTGTTTGTCCTTAGTCATGTATAAGAGATCTCATGGAAAACAGAGACCCTAGCACCCCAAGATGAGAGCTAGTGTTAAATAGTTCCCACAGATGCATGGATAAGCACAGTGAAAAATGAAAGACAGACAGTTAATTATCACTATCTGACACAGGTAGCTTCCAAAAAATCCACACAGTGAGTAAAACATCTTCACAACAAAATATTTGTCCTGAGAGAGCTTCTGAAACGTCAGACATCCACTTATGAAGTATATGAAAAACAGCCAATGCTATGAAACTGACTGAATTAGGTATTTATGAAGGGGAGACTGCTACTGTTCATTTAAAGGCTGGGTCTAGTACATCAGAAGGACTGCATCACATCACCCCAGCCTCATCTGTTCATATACTTCTGTCCCACACACAGCACCTCCATAGCCCGGCCCTGCCCAGCTCCATTCCAGACCTCAGCCTAATAAAGCCATTATTGGCCTGACATGCAACAACACTGCTTTTCTGAAAAGCATTTCTGTTGGACTGCTGAATAGAAGGGCCTGTATCACAGCTGTTTATCATGTGGGGGGACATCAACTCAGCTAGACTAGAATTCCGCTCAAAAGTCAGATCGTCTCCTGCACCTCACCAACCACCTTCTCTTTCTGAGATCAGGAGAGAAGGTTTCATACTTGAGCTTTGCCTATAACTTAAAAAAAAAAAAAAAAAAAAAAAAAAAAAATCATGTTGGCGCATGGTTTGGAAAACAGTCTATGAAGTCCACAACCAAAGTCATAACAATTAGGACAGTGACAGACAAGAAAATTTAGCATCATATGATATATTAAAAATTAGGTTGCTGACACTAGGTTATATAATTAGACATAGAACAAAACTTACATTTTTGTGAAGCATTTTTAAAATAGGCTTCCTTCCTAAGCAGGAGGGAAGCTCAAAAAAAATTTTTAAAGTTCTCCAAAGAAATATTGTCACATCTTTCACCTTTTGAACATTAAATCACACAACTACTTTGAAATTTAAGATTTTATATAGATAGATAGATAGATAGATAGATAGATAGATATATTCCTTAGGGAAAACAGGGGAAAAAAAACTTAGAGAAGAGTGGGAAGAATTTTGTTTCAAAATGTTTCAGTTTAGAACATGTGAGGACCTCTCCCAAGTTTCTTCAAAAACCCACTGGAATTGGCTCAATTTCACAAGCCACCACATTTCAGTGAAATAGGATTCATCTGAAGCTGTTCCAGACAGGTCTATATTTAACCTCATGGGGCTCTATTCTCCACTCAACAGAGGTGAAGTTTAACTATACACATTACCAGATGACAGCTCAGGATACAGTTATCATGAGTACCCTCTACCCAGAGGGAATAGAGCCTATTCAATAATGCATCTTGTGAACACGGGAGAAAAAATACTTTAAGCATACAAAAACTAAGCCTGCTGGCAATGTGTTATAGCTGAGAATGCCTTCTTTCAAGCCTCTTGTCATTAGGAGCATTATAGACTTCCTCCTTGAAATAAAAAAAATTACAGCTTGAAAATATCCCCTGCTTATGCTGAAGCAACTGCTTTGTAATACTAGTATTTTCTTTTCACAAATAAGTATTCTAAACCATTTATAAATGGTGAAGCCAATGTACTTTCATAACAACACTTACTTGGATATAAAGTCTCAAGTTTGACATGTACAGTGAGGAGCAAAGCATATGCTCTATTTCAGAAATAAAATTGATTGAGGCATGAAACTAATGTAAAGATAGAAGACATATACCCTACACACGTACCTCTCCTAGCTGGCTACAGTCTGTTTCAATCCATGCAAATCCCCAGCCAACATTTCGGCAGTCTCCACAGCTCCCTCTCTCTCACCCACTTGTTTAGAGCTGGTGCTGGATGCAATCCAGCAGAGCTTGCTAGCATTCTGCCAGACTCTGTGTGCATGCCAACTTGGAAAATAGGCAGAAAAAACACTAGCCATGCAAAACAAGCACACAAACACTGCAGTGAGTGGTCAAAGTAGAAAAAAAGCACAAAAAGTAGAGGTGTGGAGTTGCCTAGCTCCAACCTAGAACAACTCTCATCTAAACTGATTTTTGGGAGGCAGACTGAACTAGCATAGGTCACTTCAAGTTCATCAAAGTCCCCAAAGGGACAGCAAAGGAAACTAACATCACCAGGGAAACACCAGCTCTGAAAGGAACACAAGCCCCAGTGCTCCTCCTCTCTGCATCACTGAAGTCTCTGAAGGCTGCAGCCCCAGCAGCTACTGCACACAAGTCTCCAAGATAGAGCATATCTACCCCAGTTAACTCAGTGCAGGCCCAAAGCTACTCTCAGGCAAAATTTGGCCACCATCTGCTTTGTAAGGCTTCCAGCCCTCGCTACAGGACCACCTCAGGCTGAGGTGGCTAGAGAAGCAGGGATCAGAGCACAGTCCACGCAGGCCCAGGATCCCAAGAGGAGCACACTACTGTCTACCCCTTCAGCAGCTACCCAGGGCTCAGTTCTTCCTAGATACAGAGCAGACACTGAGGCAAGAGATGCAGGGCTCCACACACCCCTGTCAGATCTCTTGGCCTGCACTGAGAGGGCAACAGGGAACAGGTCTACTCTGTTTACCTTGTTCTGTCCCTTTGTCTGTCCTATCCAGGGGCCCTCTCCTGTATTTATGTGGATAATTAAGTGAAGCCCAAGCTCTGACCTCCATTTGCATGGTGGGGGACATTCTGGAAGCAAGGAAAACTATCAAGGAAACAGCAGGCTGCACATGAACATCACCCAGCACAGACTACAGGCCACTCTCTCTGGTGGGGAGAGACTGTGGAGCCCCCCCTTCCCTGCACAGCACCACCCATGCAACCCCAGCTGCAGGACTTGTGGTAGCTAGAAGCTACCACAAAATACACAGTAAGGTTTCAAAGAAACAGAAGAGGCAGGTGTCTCTACACTACATCCACTTTGCTCACTCAAGGCCCAGCCTCCTACACAACATCAGATCCCCTCGGGCACTTGGCTGAAGATACAGCTAATGACTCATTAGACAGTAGAGAAGAGAAATCCCTCTCCTAGCTTCCTCAGTAGGGCGGTGCTAAGAAAGGATAAGAAAAAACATTTCAAAGCATTTTCATCACTTATGTCACCAGATTCAAGTCTGAATATCTGAAAGGAGAGGATACTAGAATGCAAGATGCCATATTTACAGTTATTTTGCCAGTCACAATTGCTCACTACTATTAAGAAGACATCTACGTGCACCTGCCTGGGTGGTGGCACTTTAGATGGCCCACATTTCTTTTGTCAAGATCAGCTACATACGTAAATAACAGGAACTGGTTGCACCAGAAGAACAAGACAACTCTTCCACCTTCCTAAAGCAAAGCTGGGATACATCACAGCAAATCTCAGTGCGCTAAAAGGGACACTAGGATATTGGGAGACAAATCTACATAGAAAAATATTTGTTGGCAACTTCCTTCCATCAGAAAGACTAGAGGATCCAAAGTGATCTGAAAAACACACCTACCAAAGCCTGAGTACCACTGTGACTCAGATAAGCATCAGAAGTGCCATGAGGACAGAGTGATTTGATGGCATTTTCAGTTTATAAGATAATAATTATCTTCAGCTGATTAAACACTTGAGTCTGGAAGTTTGAACCACTTATTAGCAGTAAGGCTAAAGATTTCAGTTTCAAATATAACTATTATTAAAACTGCGATAAGGCATCCTTGAGTTTGAGTAAAGCACCAGCACTGAAGTTTTAAATAAGCAGGTCAAACAAAAAGTTCAAGTAGTTTTGAAGCTTCCAAGGAAAAAATGCCCTCCCTAGCTCTGAATTGGAAACTAAGGTGCTTTTAGTTTCCAGTCGGTGTGATGGGACCATCTCAGATTTACCCAACATCTTCATCAATACCATCCATCCACAGGTGGCAATAAAATTCTGTGAATCTGGTGGAAAAATTATGCCTACAGTGCCTCTGCCAGAGTCCATGTTTCATACTGTCTCTCCAAGACATTAGTACAAGTCAGATTCATGAGGGTATTAAGCACTTTTGATTTTAGAGAGAATTTCTGGATCTGAACCTACCCCCCCAATTTCAAAGATTCAGCATTCAATTAATCCTTTGGGGGGGGGGGGGAAGGAATCTGTTGCACAAAAGTGTAAAGAGTCATGACATATCAAGTTCTAAAATAATATGAATAAACCAAGCGCATTTGTATAAGCTCTGAAGTTACTATTTTAAAGTTGTGTAATTTTGCAAAGCAGTTGGAAAGAGCCTTTCACCCTCCCAGCACAAAACTTTCCATAGTTTCCTTTAGCTCAGACTGTTTGTCTGCTCTACAATTTAACTCTAAATCCTCTAATTACATTGTCCAGGTTTCAACAACTGTAAGTGTACTAACTAATATGATGTAAGAACAATTAAAAGCTCAGTCAAGATGATTTCCTTTAGATTAAAAAGAGACATTCCTTTCTGAACAGCAGCTTCATGACTCATTTCTTCCTACACCATAAGTGTGAAACAATTAGGCAATGTTATTTGTTAAGGACATCTGTTCCTTCACCTGATCTTTCAGTTCAGGCTGCATAAGTAACAAAAAAAAAAAAATTCAAATTGCTTGTCCTTAGATTTACTTGATCCATTTTATAAATAGGAAAAAGTTCCAGACGCTTTTCAGGGAAAAAGCTAGCACGACAAAGTAACTATAAGACGTATTTCTGAACTCCTGGCTTTACTCACCTGCAACAAATTCTGAACAAGTTTACTTAGTACAAAAATAGCCAAATACACAAACAAAAAAAACCCAACATACCTCAGTTGCATAGTCCCTCCTTACTTTGCCAGAACTGGTCTCTGGCATCTCTGATCCCTATTTAAGTTTAGTAACAGTCCTTACATATTGATCAGAAAAAGGTTGTGAGGGAAACAAAAACACTATTGGCAGTGAGAGTGATAGACAATGTATGTTGAAAAACACTTGTAGAAGTGTATTAGACAAACTGTATCAGTAGTTCAGCAGTTAATTCAATAGTGACTGTAGCTGACTACATGAACCGTACTGGTATAAGATACACTGGTTCTCTCATTAAGGCTATGAGGAGCCCTACTGTGTTTGAAGTTACACAGAAAATAAGACTTACCACGCAATTACCCCCAAATTAGTTTTCTTTCCAAATATCTCATTTGATCTCTTCCTTTTCTACCTTAGAAACCAAATCCAGATTTTACCCAGTCATTTCTATATTAAAAACTGCCACTAGATTTGAAGGAACCATTCTCAGATAACATACACATAACTTTTCTTCAATTTTATGTAAAAATGTAATGCAAAGGCACAACTTCTGGGAGACATTTTTAGCAATACAAAGCCACATACACACCACAGTTTATAATCCTGTATCTTCACTCACTCTAAACAAGGGACAATACCTTGAGTCCTAGTAGGTATGAACAGCAGAAAACAAAAGGAGAAGCTGAGCTGAAGTCCTGAATGACTTAACCGGTCATTCCCTAAGCTTTTCTTTTTTTTTTTTTTTTTTTGGGAGGGGGGGCGGCGGGGAGGAGATTTGCGAGGACAAATACATGATCTGAGAGCATTAGCAAAGTTAAAGCTCTTAGATGAATATGGCAAGCTTAGACTGTATTGGTTCTACAAGCAACTTCAACAGAAAATCACTACCTAAAAAAAGGCTACTTATGCAATGTAATTTCTAAAATACTGCTGATATCGCTAAGAAATCTTGACATAACTTAATTAGTGCATAGCCATCTGCTACACAGAATGAGACGACATATAAGTTCCAGAGTAGCCATTAGCATAAAAAAGCCATATATCCTTGTCTAGAAAGCTCTTATATTTTTCTGAAAGGCAAGCATATGTCTCAAGTCTTCTAGACCTGCATGAAAGATTTTTTTTTAAAAAAAAAAAGCTCCTGAAGAATTCTCTACCCCCACTTACTGTTAATTATTTCATGAAATTATACCATTGAACAAATACATCCACTACAGTTCTGTTGATCTGTCTTCCCCCACTCCCCCTTTGCAAGAAGCTGAAAGTTGATGGCAGTCACATCTATGCCAGTGCTCAGTTTGGAAATGCATCAACAGCAATAAGGAGAGATTCACAGTGCGAAAAATAAAGTGAGAAAAAAAATTCACCTAGTAAGCCGTGTTCAAGGGCTATTCTGAATTACACACACAATTTGTCTTTTCTCACCCTTTTAAAATGCTGCTTCTATGTAACTAGTATTACCACAGGGCTAAAAAGCACTTGCTCCAGAGATTCCAGCTAGGTAACCAATAACCAAAACATACCAGTGCTGCAAGAACAGCAATAGCTATTTATATCAAAGTTATAATACTTAGAGGGAAAAAAAGAGCTTAAGTGTACAGAAGATTTTATTCTCTTTGCAGACCCATAGCATTCATCCAATTCCTATCCTCCTTATTAGACCGTTTCATGCTAGCAAGTAGAAAAAAATGGCTAAAAATTCTCCTTTGATGCAACAAACAAGCCATGATGTCGGTCTCCTTCACAAGCCAAGCTTTTGGAGGTATGCGCGGGGGACTTTCTTAAGAAGATACCAAGTGCACAATATACAAGATAAAGCAACTGACAGAGGACCTTAAACACTAGTCTGCCAAAACATAAATTAGCAAGCTTAATAACTCATATTCCCAGAGTAAATATGAGTCCTCAGAGGAAGATGTAAGGAGCATTCAAACACCTCTAGATGAAATTAATATCTTATCTAATGCTCACTCCTCTGCGCCAGAATATGTCAACTTGTCTGTGCTGCATTATATTCTACATTGTAATGTATATATAATCTGCAGGTTTGAGTTATCTATCATATTCCTAGCATACATATTCTCACATGCTCCAACAGATTAGCCCTTTCTTGTTTAAATTAGATCCACGTTTTTGTCATCTTTCAAAGTCCTTTTCCAAGTCTTGTACAACCTTACTTGTTCTTGTACTATGGAAAAGAATAAAGGCCTCCCATTTTACTTTTCCCTGCATCATTTGTTTGGATCTATTGTATTCCTTCACACTAACCAATTCTTTAAACTGCCATCCCATTCACATTTCCTGGTGGGTTTTTTTTTTAAAGCACTTTTATTATCTTTCCAAATTCTTGAACACAGCTTCCTGAGTTTTATTAGCAACTTTCTATTTTCTGAGATAGCCATTTGATTTCAAGAACTCTTTCCACATACCACTTCACAACAAGGGAAGGACTTTTTAAAAATTCCTTCTTGCTTGCCAAGAGACATGGTTTCTACTGTAGGCATATGAGAACCTTCTTCATCTATTTATTAATTAAAAGAAAAAGTCAGCCTCCAGACTCCAGTGTCCTCACTTTTGATGCAAGAATCCTTTTCACTAGCTTCCTCAAACACCTTACCTTATTCACCATAGTAGGTGTCACCTAAGGTTTTCATAGGTTTCTTCTTCCACGGATATTAATTATATTACAGTATGAAGACTGTAAGAAGGATAAAAAATGAATTGAACTTCTAGAAACTATATTTCAAGATTTAACTGTTAAGTTGAACACACCTTTGATTTTCTTCATTTCTATTTGTGGATGCCAAAACCAGAACCATTTAATCAAAGGTAGATGGAAGCTCTGCCAGTTCCACTAAAAAGGCAAAAGCTCTGAGAGTAGGTTTGCAGGCCAGATTTTTTCCCCCTTCCACTGAAGTTAGATGTCTAATTTTGCCCACCTCTAGTGAAAAGGCTTCCAAATAAAACTTAAAAATATCCCCAAATCAACATCTTACAGGACACCTATGAAAAGGACATTTCAAAGAAACACTGCAAGCACTACCAAACCCTGTAAATCTTGTAAGGACAATTAGTGCTACCAATTTAAGAGTCATTTACACAAGAACATTCATTCATTCTCAAAATGCTTTAATAAAGCTCTCAAAAGTATTATCATTTCAGAGATAGGAAAAAAATCAGTCATAGTAGGATGAAGCAATTCTTTCTTCCTTCCCTGTTCCTTTTTTCTGTGCTTCCCTTCTCTGCACTCACCATAGTCAGTAAAGAGTTTATATCCCAGAGGCTCCCAGTCCAAGTCTGTGGCTAATCATATGCGCTCACAGCACGTATTGAGCATTCATGATACCTGGCCTGACTTTCAGAGGCATGGCAGAACTGCCTACTCCCACTCAAATCTGAAAAATTGAAGTCAAACCAGTCAGGCTCTAACATCCACACTTGTTTTCCAGCATCAGAGAAACTTACTTAGTACTTCAGAGTACTTACTTAGAAGAAATGGGTTCTTAGAGCAAGCCAAGAATATTCAGACACACACAGCCTCTCAAAGCTAACAGCCCAGGAATCAAAACCAACATCCAGACAAGATCACAGGCTAGTGTTACTGCTGTAGCAATTCCTCAGTTATACTAACTTAAGAGCGGGAATGAGCACAACAAATCCGTACCTGCCATGGGACACTAAGATCATCCTTGGTAAAATGTTAATGACACATGCTTTGTGTATTAGAACAAGCTGCCTTGTGTGTTACCACCTATACATTTATTATGACTCAGTATTTAGGGAATTCTAATGATTTGTTTATATACTCAGCAGCTGCTCATCAACCATGTAAGTTATTAAAACACATTTTCTATCTAGAAGAGTAGAGAAAAGCACCAGTGACATAAGATTTTAATTAGAAGATTCAAATATTTTTGCCTCTAATCTGTGACATTCTGCCTCTTGCCACTGCTGCATTCAGTCCCCTTAAGATTAAGGAAGTGAATGCCTCAATACCACAGCTCCCTATAAATAAAAGCACAGAAATAGATTAATAGAGGTTTTTAAGACTAATCAATGATATAAGCGGTACAGTTAGTACCTTACAAGCCACAGCAGTATCTCACAAAAGGCAAGTGTTTACACAGTTCCTTTGTTTTAAGTACAAGGTCGTATTTACAGAACTAGATAAACATGAACTACAAACAAATACTGAGGTTGTTGAGGTACAAGTCATAGGCAGAAGGCAACCTTTTAATCACACTAGATAACACCTTACGTTTTCACAGTAACTTTCACTGCACTGAAGAATCTCGTCCCTCTAGAAGTTACAGGCATGCATCATTACTGGAAGCAGAAAACAGCACCATAAAGACACACAATATGCTGCACTGCATATGCATATAAAATTCTATTCAAAGAAAATTTTAACCTTAGGCATGCATCTCAATCCTAAAATTAAGAAGTCAATAGCACAGCTACATCCTGCATATATTACACTTCACTAACTTTATTTCAGGTAGCAAAACCCAGCCTTTCCTTGGTAAGTTTGGCAGACTGCCAGTCCAACAAATTGACCCCAAGATCTTAGCAGGTTTCTTTCTCACATGAACTACAATCTGCATTAATGGATGTAGATGTACCTTTGAGGGGAAGCCAGTTTACACAATCTAATTTGGCCTCTAACAAGAGCATAGCTGACAGTTACTACGTCTGTCCAACCTGATTTGCCATCGATTCAGGTACGCAGATGCAGTTGGGCACAGGCAGAACAGCCATACGTAGAGTCTTTGTTACTGCAGGAACACTGGAGAAACACTGAATGATCTAAATACTCCCTAGCAACCTAATTCTAAGATCTACTACTAAGATACATTCCACCTTTCCCTTTATTAACTTCAGGTTACTATTGTTTAGTTTAAAAGCATACATGCGTTCTGGGGGAAATTTATGCGAGGACCTGAGATGCAAAGTCAACATTCTGATCGTTAAGCTATACATTTAGCTTGAACAGGATAGATAAACAAAGACATAGAAGCTAGGTTTATAAATATGGAGTTGGGATATCTGATTCCATAGTTCTGTTCTCAGATCTGCCACTGATTCCCTACGGCCTTTGCCAAGTTACTTAATATATGACAATCTTTTACCTGCTAAGCACAATGAACACACTCTGGTAAGCTCACAAGGATGAGGACAGGGTAGTCCAGATGACATTCCTATGCACAGACTGAAGCATGCCACATGATGCAGAACATGAGTCATTTTGTCAAAACTCTGATGAGCAGAACCCAAACCTCTTGCAAGATCAGGTGTTATCCTGTCTATGTACGCACAAGTGTTCCCAACTCCTATTTAACAGCAGCAACCCATCCACTAAGCTAACAGCAAAACACACACCCTAGGTCTACACTCATACCTTCTCTCATGGCAAAGCAAAAAACACATCAAAAAGCACTGGGAGAATATTTGAGACAGTGCTTACTATTATACCCTCCACTTTGAGTGGGACAACATCCCAAAGAGGAGCAAACTGAGACCCCTCCTTCTGCTCTTTCTAGTCTCAAATCCTGTTCTTTACATAGGACATGTGAAGTTTATTTACTTTTGAGGAAAATGCGTATGATTGCTTGACAAAAAGCAGACACTAGGAAAGCACACCAGAAGAGCTACCCAACAGTAAGAATCAAAATTCAGCTCTAACTGAGAAAAAGCACCGACAGTGACTTCCTAAAGGCATAAAGACATATTGGATAGGCTAACAAACTACACAAGGAACTGGGAGACAGGACTAGGTACCTAAGCCACTAATTTGATACATGACATCAGGTACAGAACTTCCCCCCTCTCAGTCTCAGCTTACATTTCAGTAAAGCGATAATGATAAATTATCTACCACACAACGTGGGCAGGGAAGGCTTTATTAATTATTACAAAGCAATTTGAGAGCTATGGATGTAAAGCTAGCACATACACATGTACAACTCCCCTCCCTCCCCTCCACCACCACAACAACAAATTAGAAGAAAGATAAGACACGTTACCCAAAAGCTCCAGTCAGCACTCCAACTATACTGAGCAGGAACCTGCATTTTCTCTGTGCACAAACCAAGAGTCTCCTCTGAATCTGCAAGTAGCTGGCTAACAAGACCATGATCCACTTCATGAACTTCCTGTGAACAGACAAGCAAGGTATGTAATCTGACAACAGAGAAGAAAGGTGCTGAAATAAAAAGACAGTTAATCCATTTACCAACTATATGTTAGATGAAAACTTTAAGTGCTAGATTCACAGAGGTGAATGCCACGGAAACAGTTCCCACTGACAGCCTTTTCACCAATTTTACACTTTTTACAGAGTATATTATATTTATTATTCACATTTGCAGAGTATATTATTTCCACAGTAGCACATCAACTTGCACATAGAAACTGCATAGACGTTTAAAACTAGAGTAGTGTAAACACAAGACATCAGTTTATAACATGCATGACAGCTCCAGAATCAAAGGGACCTCTCAAAAATTGAGCAAAGTCATGTACATCTAACACCTGCCTGAAGACTGACATATGGTATTATATAGAGATATATTAAATAAGTTATGCTAAATACTATAAATTATATTTTATGAAAAAATATGAAAACAGACACCAGAGGCAAACAGTTCTGTTAACATTACTTGTTATAAAAACCTCTTCTGTAGCACTTTCTGTTGACACACAAAAATTTTCTTCATACGGCAGATCAGTCTTGCTTTACTAAGGGAAACCGAGCCATGGAAAGGGAAAGACATTTGCCCCAAATCACCCAGGAAACTGAGGCAAAACCATTCCAGGGTCCTGACCAATAACTAACACTGCCCATACTACCGAATGTGTCAGTAAGAAATGCAAAATTGTGTTTCCAGTTCAGAACAGCTCGAAAAACTGAGTTGAGGTCGACACGCTTGTGCCAAAGGCCAGAGAGGGGTGCAGAACACATCTCCAGGGCTCTTCTAAAGCCAAAGCCAGGGAAACAGCCCAGACCGGGGGATGCTCTGACAAGGCAGCTCAGACACATCTGCGGGTCAGAGCGTGACAGGATACAACCCTGCCCACCAGGTGAGGCAGAAAGCAGAGCTGCTTTCACCTCTCTGAAGGGATGCTTCAGGCTGTGGGGTGGGAAAGAAACGCCAGTTTCTGGATGTTTTCCTTACATAGATATACAGACTCACTACAGTTTTAAACAGCTATTATTTACCTTTATTCACCACCATTCCCCACACAGTGCACCAACTTGTCAGTGCAAGTGCGGCCCTCCCAACCCTCTACGCGGTTACAGTTGGGAGTTGCCAGCTCTTCGCTGGCACAGCCGCCGGCACCAGGAGGCCCAAACCCGGCTCTGGGCAGGGCAGCCCGGCCGGGTAAGGCCCCCGGCTCCCAAGCACCCCACGCTAGCCGCGGCTCGCCCTGAGCGTCCCCCTCCCACGGCCACCAGCGCCCAGGCCAGGCCAAGCGCCAGCGCCCCGGGGGCTGCGGTGAGCCGCACCCCCCGCGGCCGCAGAAGCTTCCAGACACGAGGCGCTGCGCCGCCGGGGGAAGCCGCGGTGCGCCCGCTCCCGAGCGCTGCCCTCCGCGGGCCAGGCTGCGGCCTCGCCCCCCCTCCCGGCCCGGCTGCCCCCGCCGCGGGGCGCGCACAGGAAGGAGCGGGGCTGCCCGCTGCCCCTCGCGCCACCTACCTGCGCAGCCCGCCGCCGCCGGCCGGCTCGCCCGAGGGGCAGCGCGGCGGCGGGCCGCAGCGGGCCAGCGGCTGGGGCATGGAGCCGCCCCGGCAGGGCTTGAGGCGAGCCGCGAAGGGCGGGAGGAGGGCCGAAAGCCGCGGGAGCGCAAAGCCCGGAGCGGGCAGGCGGCAGCACTTACCATGGAGGGGGGCGAGGGCGGCGCGCGGCCGCTAACTGCCTCAGCAGGGCGCGCGGCGGGGCCGCGGCCGCCAGTTAAAGGGGCAGGCGCCGGCCGGGGCGCAGGGGCGTGGGGCGCCGGCCCGAGGCGAGGCTGCGGCCGGCTGCCGGCAGGGCGGAGGAGAGGGACCGCGTGCCGCGGGTCGGGGCCGGGGGACGCCGGGAGGGGGCACGGGCTCGCCGGCCCCCAGGGGAAGCCTGCAGGGCGCTGGCGTGGGCAGAGGGATGACCTCCGGGCGGGGCGCGTCTCTGCGGCACCCTCAGCCTGGGAGATGCCTCTGAGGCTTTCCAAAAGGGCTCAAAAAAAGGTCGCAGAGCTGCTGGGGAAGAGTAAAAAGTCTCAGAGTTGATGGAAACCCTGAAAAGTGTAGCAGAAAAACTCCTGCCTGCAGGGAAGCTAGAGGGAACCTTGCGACCACTCTCCCTCCCCACAGCAGGATCCGTGGAAAAGTCCACAAGAAAATCCGCACTGGTATTTCTGATCCCCACCACCCAGGACTGCTCTTACGGGAACAGAGTGAGAGGTTTCCCAAATCGGCCCTCACAACCTGCCGCACTCTTTCATCTTTCACTCTTCTTTCCCATAATCCTATTTAAATAAAGGAACATCAATAAAAATAATTAAAACGCAGCTTCAGTCGTGCTATTTGTGGTGGTTCGGTGACGCAAAAGGAATTGATCCCAGGCTTTTTTTAACAAGTCTCTTAAGCAGCCAGTTCTTTGGAGAAAAAAGTCCTCAGCAAATATGGGGGGGGAGAGATACCAGATTCCTTTTTAATGTCAAGATATTATGTAATCCATCAATCTGACAATGAGGTTTGGGATTAAGTGGAAAACACATTTTAAACGCTACTCCAGAGGGCCACCTAGAGGACAAACAAGGGAAAACCCGCCTGCAAGTGTAAGTGTGTAAGGTGTGCCAAACCTGAACATTTTCAAACTACCCCCTTGCTGAGGAAAGCTGCTTTCCGAGGACCTCCTGAAGGTCAAACGCCTTATTTCCATCCCCATCATGTGCGTGCATTTCCTAGGCATGTGCAACAGGGCCGGGAGCTCGGGTTTTTCTGCTCAGCCCCTCATGAATTGCTCTACGTGTCTCCAGTGCGCCTGGCATTGCCCAGAGGATATGAAGCAACCAGGTCTGTGCCAGAGAGTGAACAAACACAGGGAAATCATCACCAACTCAGAAAGGAGACAGCAGGGAGCAGGCTGGGACCTGCCCTGCAGTCCAGGGTGTCTTCAGATGCAAGCAAGGAAGGGAATAAAATAAAGGAAACACACAGTAAGAAGAGAGTGAATGATTTCTAAAATGCCATTCCACTGAATTCTGTATTAACACATCTATATATATCTCAGGCAGTTAGCCTGCTTAGAAAGGGAAGACAAGATTTCAGCCATCTCCACTTCAGGGAACTTGTCTCAAGAAACTCAAGCTCGCATTTGTAAAGCAGCTGAGCAGCTCCAAGTACTTTCTGTCAAAGGTGTGAGCGCTCCAGATTTTGAATGCTGGGCTTCAAGTTTTCCTCAACCAAATAGTGTCCTTCAAATTAGCAGACCCAACTGAAGCTATGATGACCTGCACCTTTGTGCTCTTGAGTCATATCACAGGAAATAAAAGCACTGTGATATGAAAATAAAATTCCTGTCTTGCTCACTGGCTGGTTAATAGGCAAAGGGCAGGGATAACAGGGCTGTGGAGGGAGGGTACAGCAGGGAGGGATGCAGCAGGCCTTGGTGGCACTGCAGGTAAGGCAGGGCAGAGAACTTAGTGGCTCACCCAGAGCATCGCTTCTTTTAACATGGTAAATATGGTGCCCAGAGCTGAATGTGGGGCTACAGAGAGCTGAGGAAGTGCAGTGCTACCAGCCGGGAGGAGCAGCTGAGGGCTGGTGCGCTGGGTCAGGGCTGCTTCAGATGGCTGGGGCGCCAGGGGTCTGTTAGACGCCCCCATGGGCGCCTCGGCCCTCCCAGCACCAGCCACCATTTTGTGCCGCTCTCCTCCTGCTGCCCAGCTTCCCGCATCGCCCCAGTTCCCCCTGCACCTCTCACCCATCCCCTTGTGTCAGGCCCGCAAACGCCCTCCCTGCACCCACCCCCCAGGTGGCTGTTAGCTGCCCACAGAGGCGACTTGGCCCTCCTGGTCTCACCCACCATTTTATGCCGCTCCCCTCCTGCTGCCCAGCCTCCCACATCACCCCAGGTCCCGCCGCCCCCCTGCCCATCCCCTCGTGTCGGGCTCCTGAGTGCAGCCCCCCTCCAGGCCTCACGGCAGCACTGCTTTCCCTGCCAAGCATGGAGGCTGTCTTAGGATGAGCAGTGGGTTTCTCTCACCACTGCCCCAGAAAGCAGGCCGAGACCCTTCCCCCTTCCTCAACGGGAAGCACTGGGCCTTGCAGCCCACCGCTACGTTGGTGAAGGTGACAGAAGTCCCCGTGACTGAGGTCCCCCGCAGCCATGGGCCCAGACAGGACCGTTGTGACGCTGCCAACTGTAAGTCTTTGCGTTTTACAAAAAAGTGCTAAAAAGAATGCACATTTTATTTCTTTATGTTGTTGTTTGCTCTCTTGATTTGGACCCCTGAAATTCAAATTTTTTTGCAAGCTTTTCTCGACAACACTCCGGGGATGAGATTAATTTTCTTTTTATCCCAAAGTTGAGATTCTTTCTTAACCACACTGTGTTATCTAAGTGTGAGAAGCTTCACATTCAGATGATGACTGCTAGCAACACAAAAAAATGCCTTCATATTGCCTGGGTTAGAAGTTGGCTGGACTGACAATTTTGCAGACATGTCCTTTTTAATGGAAGATTCATGAAAGAATTATTATTACAGGATGAAATGAATATAGCCAACAATTGCAGGAGTAACTGCAGTATGTCCATCAGGACACATTTAAGGATTTGTTAGGACTGCATCGAACAGTTGGTGTTTAAACCAAATGCTGTTTGCAATTCCTTTGATCCAATGCCATCTTCCCATGTTGACTTCTCTGATATGCAGTCATAGCCAGTGACTAAATCACCCTCATTTCGGTTGATCTGCCAAGTGCCTTTGACTTCATTAATTATTCAGAATTTTCAAAATCTTGCTTGTTCTTGACTCTGCTAACTTATTTCTTTCATAGATCTCTTCAGTATTTCCTTCAGAAGAGCCTCATGATCCACCTTTCAACTTTGTGCTGAAGTGCTGTGTTCCTCTGCTCTTCATCCCAATTCCCTTCTTCACACATACTTTATTTCTGAGTGATCCCTTCCTGGTAATCCTGGATACTCCCACTCTTTCAATTCATTTAAAACAGGGAAGAAATATTTGCCTTGCCTCTCAGGTTCTTTAGCCGTCCTCCCCTCTGGCCTACCCTACTCTCTCTGATACAGGTGTCACCATGTCAAAGCCAGAACAACAGATGGCCACCCAGAGAATGTGTTGTGCCTCTCAATGTCACCTGGTCAGCAGATTTTTGGAAGCCAGAAGTGGGATTTCCTGAAATACATAGTTATTATGGAGCATCCACACACCAAGATGTAAATCACTGAATGAATGAACAGAGTATTCAAGAAAGCCATACAACATTGGCATTATGACAGTTTCCCTCATGGTGGGGGTTTGGGATTTTTTTGGTCCTTTTTACTTCTAAATACAAGAAAAGTAGTAACATGCCTGCTTCTCCTAACAGAAATGTATTGTGTTTGTGTTTCAACAGAAGTGGAATGGTGTCTTTGGATATTAAAGTACAATTTGATTTACCTGAAGGGTCCTGTAAGATAAGCAAAATCATTAGGTAAAGCCAGCTGGCTTCTAGAAAGGTCTACCATAATCTCTAATCCCATATCTGAGGGAAGAGATGTCAGCCAGCTAGCTGGAAAGGGCCATGCTCAGTACAGCTATAACACTGCTGGCAGGACTGGATGTTACAGCAGAGGAATTTGGCTGCTGGAGCTGTTCCCACCAAGGAGCGTTGTGCCTGTACCTTTGTGTGAACCCTCACTTTCATCTCCAGAACACACAAGCTAGTTTTGCAGTGAGGCCGTCTGTTTTAGCTGTTTTGCCCTTCACCTGGGTGGCATAGACAACCTTTACTTATAATAGAGTTTAAGTAATCAATTTTTGGTTAATCAGGATTTCTTCTTTTCTGGGAAAAAAAATCCCAAAACTTTGGGAATATATTTTAGGTATATACACAGGGTGAATATAGTCACAAAGAGTCTAAATTCCCATAGCTTCCTTTACAGTCAGTAAGAATAATAGGAGCCCAGCTGCTCAGAAAATGAAGCCAAGGCTCGCTCTCTTCTCACTTTTTCTAGGGAGGGGTTAGCAGGAGAGAGGTCTTCTCCTGAATACCTGAATATTCTGTACTCAGCTGGTTATTATTCTGTACTCTGGTTTATACAAGGCCAAAGCAAAAAAGAACAGATTATTTTCTTTCTGCTCTTAGAGCATTTTCAGCATCTTCTCTGCAAGAGATCAGAACAGCCCCTTGGAAGCCATTGTTGTAAGTTAAAATGTGACTGTCATCCAGGCAGCAAGCAGAGCACTGAACTTGAAGCTGTGGTAACTTTAGTAAGTGTGACATTCACTGAGCAGAATGTGAGCTCCTGTTGCAACAACACACATACTTTTTGCCCATACTACTGAAGAGAGAGGGAAAGACAGTGAGACCATATACTTCAGCACCATGAACCAGCACATTGGAAAGCTCTGTAGGGCTGCAGTGTCTTCACTCCTCTTCTTCTTACTGCTGGGTGAGTACCAAAAAAGCCTTCCTTAATTTTAAGAAATGTAACTTATTTCTAGAGCTTGGATTGAGGGGTTCTTTTCTGTTTTTCAAATAGCCACTTTCCCCTGAGAGCTTCCTCAGGATGCAGGAAAACTATATCCAGTGCTGTACACTGCATTAAAACACTGTTTTGTTTGTAGATACATTCCTGTATAGCTAATATAAATGTTTGTTTGAATTGGATCCCCCAGGTGGAATTTATCTTTCCAGAAAGAGTATATTTTCAAGAAGAAAGGCTATGTACCGTCATTAGGAGAAGCTTTGTTTCTATTTTGGTTTTCTGATGTATTAGCAACCAGTTACCCTCACAAAGTAGTTATTCATATCCATTTGTGGAAGCCAATCTCAGCTCAGGGCAAAAGTCATATAAATAAAGATGAATTATGTGGAGTCATTGATCACTCAATCATAGACAGTTGGGAGCTGGTTAGAGCTTGTAAATCACCCTCAGGGCACAAGTTGAGTGTGAAGTTGAGCTCTAAAGCCATCCAAAAGGTGGTCATTCCAGCATGACAGGATTTTTTGTGAGTTGGAAATTGAGTCCTATTTACCGTTAACCTCTCTTCCATCTACCAAGTGTGAACAAAGGAGAGGAGACATAACTAGAAAGATCAAACTTTGCACTGACCTCCAGCAACCATTTTGCTTCCCCGATGCTGTTGGCAGCTGGCAAAAGAAGTTTGCGGGCTGTGCTTGTTTACTCCAGGGACCAAAGAGTAAATTAGAGCTTCCAGGACTGGGAGAGAGCACACATATATTTTATTCTTTCATTTTTGTCATCTCCACCTCTGCTAGCCTGCCTTGTGTATTTCTCAAGTCACAGCCAACGATATGGCTTCATACAGGATTATTTAAAGTATTGGCTTATGGGTTAGCAAATGCCTGATTAATACTGTCAAGTCCAGAGCACATTGTTACATTACAGGGAGCCCCAGAGGGCTTTTCCCCCTCATGGCTGAGAACTGGCCTGAACTACCGACTTTATATGACAATGACCTATTAGATCATCTAATTGTTTTTTTCAGGTCAAGACAAGCTCATCCCTGCTGTATTTCTCAGTTTTCTTTCTAGCCAAACTTTAAGTGCTTTCACCAAAAAAACTCGTCTTCCTCCCCATTGGGGAATTAAGCCTTACTACCCACATAACAAGGGACCTGCACATCGCTCTACTGATGAAGCAATCGACATTAAAAAGGCTTTGAAGCAGAGTCAACAAGGCATTTGGCATACTATACTCCCAGATGCCAATATGATAAGGGCATTGTGTATTTAAATATCAGTGAAGTAGTATGTTCCAGTTTTGCAACCTTAACAAAAAAAAAAAGAACAAAAAAAGAAAAATAGAGGTTGTGCTGTGACCTTCTCAGTGAAACCTCCAAATAGAGCTGGCACTAAAACTTTGCACTTTGATTTTCCTAATTAGCTGTAAGTTACATGGTATGTATTGAATCCAAGATGTGAGATAACACAGATGACAAGGCCAGTTATCCTATCATAGGAGGTGCAAATAAAACTCATGGTGAACAGAGACAACATGAGAGCACATTGTTTCTGCACTGTTATGTTCTCTATGCCAATAAGTGACTGGGTAAAATGATACCTTTTACATCTTTAAAAGGAATAAAAAACATAATCTTATTTCTGAGGGTGTGTATTATAAGGCTGTATTATATTATAACACTTATAGTGGAGAAGAAGTAAAAAAAAATGACAATTAAATAGAAATTTTTTTGTCTTTCCTTCAAAACAAGCTAGTAGTGTACTTACTGCTCTGGCTAAAGCAGCAGTATCCAGTGAAGACAATGGTTGATGAAAAGGGATTTTAAAAGAGTATTCCTTACAAAACCTTCACAAATACATGCTAACAAGTCACCAAATATATCATATCAGAATATTTGATGCACAAAGTTTGTTAGTTGTCAAACTACCTTCAACTCTGTGAAATACTTCAACTATTCTTTGTAATTTGTCCAAGTACCTTGTCAAATTACTTCAACTTTTATGACTACTGCGTCATTATACTGTAATTTAACTGGAAAGGCAAAATCTCAACCTCAGTTTCCCCCGAGTAGCTCCAGTGGGCTCATCAGTAAGATTATGTGTGAGCTTGACAATATTTCTTCTGGTGTCTTTAATTAGGACTACTCATCTTAGGGGACTGCATCCAGAACTACAATAGTATTTGGGTCCCTAATTCTCAGGCATCCAGTACCCATGGATCAGGGTTCCTGTTACTAAGCCAAAATACTGACTCTGAGGCAGTCAGCTGGTGCCATTCCTTTTCCCCTCGTCTGTTTAGAATGAATTTGGGAAGTTCCTATGCTCCCCTGAGCCCAGAGAATATGACTAAATTTGGATTTTGCATGAGGTATATAAGATAGGAGACTTTGTGTGACTGTTTCTTGCCTTTTCAACCACTCAGGGATTTGATGGGGCAGTGCTTCCTGAAACTGCTTCTGAGCTGGTTGAAGAGCATCTGTTGCCTCTCAGTTTTGCCATTCAGGAGCTCACATTCAGGTGTCTGGGCTGAGATGGGGCAGTTTACAGTCCAGAGAAGAAAACTAGAAATTTCTCATTGTGTAGCACTTCCCAGACCTTCTTTCTTGTTGTGTTTTTAGATTGCTGGCTGACACGGATCCCTCCCACAAGTCTCTGTCAACTGCATGCAGGGACTGGCTTCTGCTGTATCCTCTCGTGGGAGCATGGGGAGAAGCATTGGGTAACCAGCTCTCCTCCTTCTATTCTCTCTCACACTCACACTGTGACCAACATCCCCGCCTGGCACTGGAAAGTCATTCCTGACAAAAGGGTGGTGCAAACTGTGACCATCAAATAGTTCTGTTCTGGCAAACCAGAGGGTTTCTGATGAAAAAAGCTTTTTGCTGAAAATTGCCAGGTTTGGGTTTTGGTGGTGCTGCATGTGACTTCTGTGGGCACCTCTTGTGAGCCATTTTGGGACAGCAGGCACATTATGTGCTATGTTGTTGCCTGGTTTCATGGCCAGCTTCTGCTTCCTAAATTTTTGCATCCATGAGTTCTCTCTTGTCTGATATTTCAACTGTAAGCTCTGTAAACCAGAGACTATCTTTTTATAAGGCATCTAGAACAGCTGGGGCCCTGCTGTCTGTCAGAAATTATCAGTGCTACTCCCATACAAGTCATAAATAATAATAACTATGAATACAACTGTGATTTTGTACAGAAGCATTGTACAGAAGCATGGCTGGAGGAGCCATTCAAGCAACTTGCAAACAGATCATCAAGGGTTTTGATTTTCCACTGCCTTGGGACATTTACCCATGAGCATACAGAGGCTATTGTGATTGTAAAGCAGTACCAGACACAAACAGTAGCATTTCAAACCCTTTGAAAGGCCATAAAAGGCTCAATGGAAAATCAAGACCCTCACTGTGGAATGGCCTGGAATCCTTGAGAAGGCACCAGCTGGTATGAAGGGAGGCTCCTTTACTCAAAGAAGATGAAACAACAGAAGAAACTTTACCAAGAATTGTTTTAAACTCTTTCTTGGTGACTGCTGTTGGTTTATTTTTAAGAGTTTGTTTTCACCTCTTATTGTTCCAGCTGGGGATTTGAGAAAGCAAGTAATCCTCTCATCTTCTGAGCCCAGGCTTGTTTCCAGAAATGAGATAAACTCATACTACCCTTAGCTTGAGGCTGTTTGATACTATGATTAGCAGTTACATGGGAGAAGGCAGCTTTAAATCTCTATACAAGCATGTTGTCTGTATTTTTGTAACCAAGAGTAGCAGGATAACATGGTTCCTTCACAGAAAATAGACGTCACCCAGTGTACTGTTTGGAGTCCTCTTAATTAAAATATGATAGTCAGGCAGTGTCTTCAGGTGCATCTTCTATGTCTTGCAGGGTGATAGTTGTCAAAATGGAGTTGGCTACTTCATATGCTACAAGTTTTCAAAGTCTGAGCTGTTGAAAAACAGTTTCAGAAAGTGGGCTGCCCAGGCAGAACAACTTAACTACCTTTCTGCTAGTCAAACAGAAAATCAAGTCACATCTTTGCACTTTCCAGCTTTATCTGTAAAGCAGATGCATAATGTATTTCAGTCAGTGCCTCTCACCACTATCTCCCCTTGGCTCTGCTAGCCATATCTTCTCCTCCCTTTTTCCCTCTCTGGCATCTCTCCTACAGACATGTCAGCAATGACTTTATTTTCAAATGTGTTGAGAACCTAGTAACTCTCATCAATTTCAGCCTCTTTGAAAATCAGATACTCTCTTTAACGTGATTAAACATGGTCTTTAGGATTCCCTGTGTTATAAAATCTTTTTTAGCCTTCATCAGCAGAGAGCGTTATAACTAGAGAAACTCATTTGCACCAATATTCTCAGTACCAATACTCGCAGAGCACTAAGGTGCCTTCCCTAGCCTGCTGATAGCATCTGCTGGGTGTTTAGCCCGTGGAAAGAGATTTGTTTCCACAGTTTCAAGATTTTCTATCCTTGAACTGGAAGCCACATGCCAACACTCCCAAGAAGTTCACGATATTTTTTTTGGATGCAGGCAGTTGCATTAGGATGCACACATATTCACTGTACTTGTCAGAACAGAGCCGCCCGTGTGTAGGGGTTCATGCATTTTTTGTTTTGCCTTGAAAACAGCTGAGATAGGAACACTGGGCTCAGAGGCTTGTTCAGGTGGGAAGAAAGAGGAGCAGGTCAGAGTTCTTGGTGGAAATGGTGCTGAATGTACTCTCTGTATTTCACCCAAATCCATTGGACAATGACAATAATCTGCCTCTAGTAAGGCAATAGGTTCAAGGAACGGCCCATTTGTACACATGAACATAATCTAAGCAGGAATTAAGAAAAAGTCCGTATCATAATAACAGTGACTACCACCAAGTCCTAATTCCAGGTGCCATTCTTTGCCATGGTTACAGATCAGGAACAGCTGGACAGTTTATTATCCTATCAGCCTCAACCCTTTTCTTCTTCCTCTTTTCTGGTACAGATGTTGGTGTCAGTGGCAGAAGCACAAGCAAGGAGAATGCAGCTGTGACCCATATAACAGCACAGCCTCCATTAGCAACGAGACCAGAGCCATGGCACCTTTCTGTGACTCAAACACCAGCCAAGGAAAAAGCCAAAGAGGGTGAAACTGTGGTCTTAAATTGCCACTTTAACAGTCCACAATGCCCTTCCCTGCCTGAGTTGGTGGTGAAGTGGTACAAAGAAGATGAAAAAGGGCAGATGGACCTGCTAGAGAACAATGTGACCGTCTTGCCAAATAACAACAGGGTTTTCATGAGTGGAGACTTGTCCCAGGGGGATGCCTCCCTGGTGATCCTCAATGTGACGACCAGTGACCATGGTATTTATTTCTGTGCGATTACACTTCCAGATGGGAAGGTGGTGACAGGAGATGGTACAAAGCTCAGGATCAGGAGGGCTCTGGGTAATATTTGATGTTACTTTCTATTCTTTTCTCCCTCTTCCTTCTCCAAAGCTGGTATACACGCTTGCAGAAAGAGGGAAGTTGGCCTGTTTGACGTCCAGCAGATATGGTCTGGCAAAACTCTGAGGACACTTTCATGGAGTGTAATTCCTCAGTGCTATTTCTCATGCCTTTTGTCTGGCTGGCTATTTTCAATTTGCTTGTCCCTATAAGCAATCACATAGGTGTTATTATAAGGAGGGGCATCTATAACCAAAAAGAGAAGGAATAATTTTATCACAAAAATCAAAGTCAGTGCCAAGAATTAAACAGTCAGGCAAGTTTTCTTGTATTCACAGCTCTGTTTGGCAGAACCCACATGAATGACAGGTGTCATTCATATCATGCCAGGAAACAGCTCCAAACTCCCCTTTTTGACATTATTTCTCTCCAGACGAATAGTTTATATATTCATTCCTTAACTGTAGATGACATAAGTAATCCCACAATAAACATGAGGATCACATTGTATTGATTCTACTTAACTTCATTCACACTAAGATCAAAATATCATGAAATGTGCCACACTATTTTTTTCTTAGCCTTGCACATAGACAGTGACCTGTTAAGTAATGAGGTAACTTGCTTTGCCTTTATCAGTTGGAAGTGTCAAAGCAGCTCTCCTTTTCATTTAGGCTGAACATATTCCAGTCCCAACAAATAACACATCAGAAGGTTTGTTATCTTCTTATTTAATTAACAATAAACAGTGCCTTCTGTGTCAATAGTAAATCATGCCTGTGCCATTTCCCCCTTGTTCATTATCAAAGCTTCTAGCTCACTAAGATTCACTAGGCCTTTGTCCTTTTGAGCCCAAGTTCCTCTTTTACTAGTTTTTATAGGACTACTCAATTTAAACCATAGCTCTATAGAGGCAATCAAATCATGCCCCTGCAATGGCTTAATCATGTATGTTATGAGACCTCTCATTGACTTGGTCTCATAGTATCAGTAGCTCATAGCACTTTTGCTAAGTCTGCGCCCTGGCCAGTGTAATTGCCTTTCTGTGTTCCTGAGAAGGTGGAATATATCATTTCTGCATTATGCTTGAATTAACAGACAAGAGAATATAAGAAATATAAAGAATGGTTTTATGTCACAAATCCAGACTGTCCTAAAACATATCTAAATTAATAGGAGAAATTAGATGACTCCATTAACTGGTCCATTATATGAAGCAAATGACATATATTTTGAAGTAAGGTAAGTAACTGTTCTACAGCACCTACATTGCCCTCACTTTTTGGATGGAATGAGCAGCCCCACAAATAGGTTTCAGCTACAGGCTACCTCCCTGTATGTGGGAGGATGGGGTTGGTTCGGCTTTGCCCATTCTTGTTTGAAAAGCCACAGCTTTATTCCTCCTTTGTGGGAGATATATACTATAAGAGATCTCCTTGTGAAGACATT
Source organism: Dromaius novaehollandiae (assembly GCF_036370855.1). Taxonomy (NCBI): domain Eukaryota; kingdom Metazoa; phylum Chordata; class Aves; order Casuariiformes; family Dromaiidae; genus Dromaius; species Dromaius novaehollandiae. Next base: position 93,551,679 of record NC_088098.1, read on the forward strand.
TTTCTTTTTTTTGAAGCTGTCCTATGTGTTGTCTCCTATGTGTCTCCCATTGAGTCAGGCAATACTCCTTCTGGTTGTCCCTTCAAACAAATCCTTCCAGGACTCTGTGCTCCTTCTGTCTCTTTTTTACATGGTAGCAAAAAGTGATAAGGCAGGTTCACTATGAAAGCCTTTAATGTAGCAAAAGCTCAGATAACTTGCCTTTACCACTTGTAGGCTCAGGAAGCAGAGAGTTGGTATTCCGCAGAATGTGCCTTTCAGTGCTCCTTCTACTGAGGAGGAGCTACATGCAGCTCTCTTACTGGTGAGCTGCTAGATGTTCATCAGTTCAACTAAGCAGCACAGAGTAGCTACTCCTGTGAATGGATGGCCAGATGTTCGGAAATCTGAGACAAATAGTTGCTATATGTATGAATTTTTTAGCCCCTGTGCAATAGGTTTGACTTCTGATTAGGAACAACGACTGGTCATGGAGCTGCAAGTATTGGTGAGGCTGTGTTGAATACTTGAGTTAAACTGTCTGTTATGAGACCTCCCATTGGCTTGGTCTCATAGTCTCAGTAGCTCATAGTACATTTGCAAAGTCTGCTCCCTGGCCAGTGTAATTGTCTGTAATTGTAAAAAGAGAGTGAACAATTAGATTAAAACTGTGTTAAGGCCATGTTCTGTACAGGTCCTTTTTTCCTTTACTTAGTCATGCCTATGGAATTTGAGGATAGGTGTCCTGGGCTAAGGACTGATGAAACTAGTTAAAATTCCCATAATCCAGGTCACAGGGTATGCATCCCAGCTGCATCCAGCTGTGGAGAAAGCATGCTCTGCTCCCCAGTTGTCATCCCAGGTCTGTTGAGGGCCCTCTGAAGCACACGTGGAGTCAGGATGGGGCGCAGTTAGGGACAGGGGCTGGCTCCATCCTACTGTGCTCATCCAACCCAGGGCTTTTCCTGAGGCATCCTTCAGTCAGAAGGATGCTCACATACTCTTATCTGAAAGAAAAAAGGGATCATCCCATCTCTACCATGCAACAGTCCCAACTAGCAACAAATCAAACAAAGAACTTCTGAGAGCTCTGCCCCGTTTCAGTGCTCTCTCCTTTGGAGATAGACAGGGAGACATAACTCTCTCAAAATGTGTCCAGGTATTTTTTTTTCCATTTAAAAATAGAGCACACAGGTATAAGTCCCTTTAATTCAGGCAGCAACATCTTTTGCCATTCCATAGCTCCAAGCTGTTATTGGAGATTGCTACAGAAAAGGGGCTGTCCTATCCTTAAATCCCGATAAAGTATAGCAGCTTCCTACATAGGAATGCAATAAATCAGTAACTGTCATGTAATATACTCTCTCCCCTGTACAAGCCCATGATTTCATGTCAAACAAGACACCAGTATAATCAATATCGTAATAAGTAGCTTCCTCTTCAGACACTGCAGAAAACTATGTGCCAGCTGCATTGCGTGTACTTCTCTGGAAGATATCATATGTTACTGTCTCTGCCTTTCCTCCTCCCCCAGGCTTGTTTGGTATAGAAGAATCAATTGGAACCATCATTGGGGTTGTGGCTGCTGGTATCGGGGGCCTGGTGGCTCTGATTATCATTTTAACCCCTCAGTTAAGGAAGTGTATTCTCTGTGTGAAACAAGGCTCTCGTCAAGGTAGGGAGCACACAACGAAATCCGAAGTTACTTGCTAGAAAGATAAACCCAATAACCTATTCCCAAATATATCTTTTTAACTGAAGTAGAAATCAGCCATTTACTTACCTCTGGTCACCTAAGGGATGTGATTCAGGAGATAAGCAATGTGCATGAAACTTTAACAGGGCTGGCTTTATATTCCATTTCTCTTTGCTTATGTTGCGTATAGTTTGATATACAGACCTAAAGAGTCACCTATAAATAAAATAATAGGATCTTCTTTAGCTGCCACCTTCAGCAGAGAGTGGTTCAATGAGACACTCTTCTTTTAATGTCTTGGGTCATGTTGGGTTCTTTTAGATTTCTTCTGAAGGACCATTCTTCCTCACAACAATGGAATACTTATATCAGTATTCTTGCAATGCTTGCATGCAAAAAAGCTATGACGGCCTAAGCATACATATGAGATGTGGTTTGTAAAGCCCAGTAATTTCTTTTATTAGATCAATTGGTCTGGTTGGGAAAAATAGGTATGTTTTCATCACACATGAGCCAAAGTAATGACCTGAGGAGAAGCTGATTGCCTGAAAGCTTGCTTGTTTTTTCCAGCTTTATCAGCTGATCTAATAACAGTACACTGACACCAAAGGCCAGATTTTGAAATGAGCTTAGTTCCCATTTTGTGCAGCCCAGGATGTGGTCTGCATTTCGGAAGGATGTCAGCTGACTGCAAGATTTCTTAAATGGAGCTTTTTTGAAAAGTTCACTTCGATTTTAAAAAGGGGAGCCATGCTGTTTGGACCTCTCCTTGTGGCACTCAAAATCTTACTCAACCGCCTGAAAAAAATCCCATCCTTGAAGCTCCTGATTAGGAGCTGCACTTCGTATTCACTAGAGCGCTGCCACCACCCAATGGCCAGCTTGGTTGGGGACATCGGCATGGCAAGGTGGCTCTGTTCCTTCTCACCTTTGCTGAGTGAAGCACACACATGTGCAGGCTGATTTTTCCCACACAACATCCCTTTATACAAAGCCTCTGAATGAACAGAGTTCACTAACAAACATCTTTAATTGCCAGATAGCTTTGGAAGGGTTTATTGCTGTGTTGTGCTAACTCTGTATCACTCATTCTCTCCTTTCCTTCTTGCTCAGCATAGCTCAATCTGCAGTATTACAGGAATCACTAGAAGATGCAAAGACTAAACAGTATATTAATTGGAACAACCTGTCACACTTCAAAAGCCAAGAGGGATCTCTAGATGTAATAAAAGCCTTCACCTCAGTACACATTGTCTTTGGGATTTTTTTTAAAGCATGTTTCTTTTTCCTGCAGCTCCAACAACCACAGTGACATATTCAACATCCTCCTACAGTAAGGAGCAGAACAGCCTTTTGTAAAGGAGTTTGCATTATCATCCACTGAAGCCCCACTTAGTCTGGTCTCAGAATCTAGACTCTGATGAGGTATCTTGGGTCTTTTCCTTTACTTCTTATTTCAAAAGGTGGTACTCCAAGTTTGTCAGCTACCCTTCAAAAGCGACAGAAGTATGGTTGTGTGACCTATCCAGGCTGCCCAGTTTCTAAGACCCATCCTAGAAAATCTCATGCTATTCACCTAAAATGCTTTGCTTCCATGGGTGCAGCCATCATTCTTATCTGTCTGCACTTCTCAGTACAGAGGCTCTTGTCATGGTGACTTGTTCCAGCCTATCGTTTTCTAACAGAACAGCAGAGAAGGCCCATTTGAACGCTACTCCTGGCTGACAGAATGGGATTTTATTTTAATCTTTCAGATGAAAATATAGTGTTTTAATATAAGCCTCAAATAATCTTAAAAAAAAGGGGGGATGACAGATTTTTGACATGAATAATGCCCTCCACGGCCCTAGTTTCCTGACGTGATAATAACTGATTCCCAGGCAGGCAGTGAAAGGGAACATGACAGTATTTGTACTGGAGAGCAGTAGATCAGGGCCTGAAGCATGTGGCAGGTGAGTACGTTCTTTTGCGTCTCATAGTTTTTGTGTGCCTATTGCTAAGTCAGAAACTCCTGCTGGCCTTACAATGGAAATAGCCCAGTGTAACTCTCTGCCCACCTTCGAACACTCCTCGAAAGTGTTCCCAGTGTTCACTACACTCCAGATCGAACCCTCAGTTGCACCATAGATCTACTGTGGTGTGCCACAGAAGTCCTTACCTTCTGCAAAGGCAACAATCAGAGTAGGACGTTATCCTTCAGTAGATGAAGAAGGCATATATTTTACCCCATCTCTCCTCCCCATAAACCCTGGGCTAATAATTCTCTCACACCACCGTTAGCTCTGGTAAAGGAGGAATAATTTTATTCCAAAGTCTTCTAATTAAAAGTGTTAGAAAAAAAGGTCCTAAAAAGACTATTCTGGTCCTCCATATCCAAAATGACAGGTAGGATGAGTCCGTCCACATAAAAAGTCTGGCCAGAAGGTGAAGAGTGGGTTGTAAGGGGCTGCTCTCCAGCACTTGGCTGCTTCTTGGTCACACAGACACACCATTTTTTCACATCGGTCTGTCAGGTTATCTGTAAAAGAAAATGTGAACAGAGGATGAGAGATTCTATACTGGACTAAAGGCAGAGACAGTTTTAAGAGTGAACAAATAAAGCAATTATTAGGGAATGCAGGCTCTGGGAGGAGGTAAAGGAGGCAAGAGTAAATGACAGCAGAAAATCACACACTGTGTGAACAGGCAGAGAAAAGGACCAACACATAATTTTGTGCATAGATCCAATCCTCCCTGTCCTCTCTCTGTCCATGGGTCTAGTCTTAACTATTACCAAGAGCATCAGAAAGTAGCAGCTAACCGTAAATCAGCAGTGCTTATAAAATCTGCTCAGTATACAGCACTGCCTGCTTCTAGAGCTGTGTGAGCCAGGGGTTCAGTGACTAAACCTAAAAAAGAAAACTATTTTAGCTTAGCTGGAGCTTTCCTGAAGTCAGCCAACTTTTTTTTTTCCCCCCTACCTCTGCAAATCAGACCAATTTCAAAAGAAGAATGCTGCTTTGAAAGGAAGAGTATCTCACAAGGACCATTCTCAGGAGAGGATGTGACATCTGGAAATCTGAGGGCATAGAAGCACCAGCGGGCATCCTTCATTCATGCTCTACAAATTGCTCTCAGAAGTGCTTATACCTCTTTCTTCAAGGCAGAGGAGCCAAGGAACTCCTCAGTAGGGTCAGATACCTGATTTTTATGAGCCAGCAAAACTACAGCAGCTGATCAAAATAATATATAAATAACTATATATGTCATATATAGCTAACTATATAACTACATGACTATGTAAGAACCATAAAGAACATCAAAGAGACTAGCTCAGATGGCTACATTACAAATATCTGATCTTGGATTAACAAATCCCATCTCACCTATAGATGGCCTAAATACAGCCATTCGGCTGTATTAATATATCATTATATACTTTAATATATTTGTATTTATTTATATTTATTTATATACCTATCTGTATTTATACATAAATGGTATATTTATAATCTTTAAAGGCACAGCGCCTTATTTGAGGCTGCTACTATAGATTATCTAACATCTTCCAAACCCTGCACTAGGCATAGTTTAAAGTGTGACTTCATGCCAGTGCACATAGGCTTTGCTCCAAAGCCAACTGCACTGAGTAAGAATCTTTCCAGATTTCACTGGACTCTGCTGGATCAGCCTTGCATCTGGTAAGTAAGAAGAATCCATATTTCTTAAGCTTTTCTGAAAAGTAAACTAGTAAACGGTGTTTCAAGAGGCCAACCTGGATTCCACTGATGAGGAGTCAACACTAAGTCCAGTTTTTCTTAGCTGCCAGTCCTGCCTGACTTCCTCTTTCCTGTCTGCTCCTTAAGTTCTCCTTGTGCCATGCCAGCCAGTGTCAGTCTAATGTGAATACAAGAGCCTGGCTTGCCAGTCTTTTCTGTTAGAGCAGAAAGATTTCTTTGATGACGTCCCACAACTTACAGCTTTTTCTATATTCCAGATATTTATTGGAGGGAATTGGCCTACATGTGGATGGCATATCTCAACTGAAAAATATGGTGTTGCCAATTTTTTTCATTCCACAAACAAAACCACATAATAGTAACAGAAGATGGGGAGAAGTCTGGAGTAAAACAAGTTTCTATTTCATTTCCCTGAAAATATCTGTGTTTATTCAGTGCCAGGTGACAGGCATTTTTTTCATCTTACATGGAATGGACAGTGCAAACAGTTCTGCTTCTAATTTTTCTGGACATCATTCCTCCAGACCCAGCAAACGTGTCTTGGAATTAAATTCTTCTTCATTTTTGTTTGAATGGAATCAGACATTATACCTTCATGACTCAGTAAACCTGCTGTGCTCTGGCCTAGGATAGATTTGCCTTCAGAGTATGTTTCTGTTGTTTCTCTCCATGGTGGATGTGAGAGGAAACAAAGCCTGCTGAGTACTTGCCGGAGAACAGTTGATGAATTCTCCTCAGGCCTTGCCTGGACATCAGTTAAGCAATTAATGACATTTTGTTTAACTAATGCTTGTTAGCCAGGTTGGAACAACTGCAGCTCAGTGCATTCTTATAGGACATATGCTGCATGTGTCTCATGCACCTCATATATCTGACATCTACAGCTAGGATTGTTCCTTCATAGCAAAAAGAAATAGGATTTTTTAAAATATCAAAATAGCTAACAGAATATATTAGTCAGCTGTGGAAATACGGGTAAGAGCTAGAGTAAGTGCAGTTATGAACTGAAGTAATATATTTCTTAGCCAGCACTCTTTATTTTATAGGCTATACAGAGCAGTATAGGCTGCGCCAGCACTCAGAAAGAAGAAACTGCCTCTGTGTTGAGCCATGTCTCATATCTGCTAGTAGACTTTCAGCTGCTGGAGAGGTAGAGGATTGCACCAGTAGAATACGATCTTCTAACACAGTAGAAATAACCTCGTAACATTCAGGTAAGTAGTTATGATGGGACGGAACAAGTTTTTGTCTCATATGATCTTGTCGAGCTTTCAAATTGTTCTACAATGGATTTTATCATCAGAGACTTCTGGAAGACTTAGAAATCGAAGTGACAAATTCTAGGATTCGAGTCATCTGGTGTATGTCAAAACAAACTGGTGTATGCCACCGATGGGCTGTGACTGTGCAACTGAACACCTTCTTGCCTGGGTACCAGCTGTAGAGCTAAGCACAGCCTACACTTGCTGCATGGCTGTGGCACTCTAGAGCATTCAATTCTGCAAGCTTCAAAATCCCCACTGGAACTTCAGAGGTTTAGGCTGGAGTTCCACATGAGGCAGAGCTGCAGGCTAGAGCCCTGTTTAACGTGTCTTATTAAAGATGTGCAAAACAGCATGATTCTTTTCTAGGAGTATATAATGGTAAGTGGAAAAGTGAACAGTCCATCCGGAGGGAGGGCTAAAATTGTCACAGGAACACCACCCCTGTAGAAATTGTCACAGACTATTTCACAGTTATAGAAAGGCATCAATGAGGAACAGGCATGGTCAATGCAGGAGGAGATCCTCCAGAGAGGCATTTGCATCCCTGCCAGACTAAGACAGCTTGTGGCCTCCAAGGCCTTACCTATGCTATTCAGTTTGAGGAGGATGCAGATTACCTGGAACCGACAGTGCTGGGGCTCCAGCCTTCCTCCCAGCTCCAGCTGGGGACTCTTAGGGCCAGCAAGTCTAGCGATACAGGGAAGCAATCAAAAGAGAGCTCAGGGGAGAATGGAGGTTGCCCAAAGCAATTTTAAAACCAGCTCAGCGTGCACAGATTTACCTCTGTGGCACACAAAGCTCTTATGCCAGCCTGTGAAACTGTGGAGGAGGGAATGAAATGAACTCAATGCAAGCAGAGTCATTTCCTTACCGCACTGCACAGTATTCTGCTCACATGCCCACTGGTAGGGCTGCGCCTTGGGGTTGCAGCCTTCCCTCTCTGCCTTGTCGTAGCAGCAGTCATGCCTGTGACAGCACCTTTGAGAGACAAAAAGGTAGAATTTGGGCTCAGACATTCTGCATGCTTTTCTTGAGGGTGTTTCCACAAACTCTAGGAATGCTCTGTTCACACACAGCTACTGGCATCTGTTTGCCCTGGCCTGTCAGTAAATGGTCTATTAATGAATTGAGTGTCCTGGCATCACTGCAAAAGCTCACAACATTTAAGAACTTATTAACACCATATTTGCTCACATGACAACCATGTTGCTTCCCCCAAGATTTTGCCCTCAGAAATGCCACATGGCCATTGCACAGGTCTACCACAGAACATGGTAATCCCACTTACTGAAAGAGAGTAAAAGCATTACTATGAGCTATGTGATCATGGCTCACTGGCTTAGGCTTAAACCCATCTCAAAATTTGGGGCCAGGATGGTTTTTGCCTTCCTCTACAGTAAGAAGCAGGCTTAGTTCTTCTGCTCAGCTATATCTGTCAGATGCAATTCAAGGCTCTTTGGCCTAGCTGGGTTCTGGGGACTGGCTACAAACTCTTAAGCCTCAAAGGTGGGATTCATATCAATTAACTTTAGATACTTACACCTAAGGTATTGATTTAGACTGCCATTAAGCATGTCTGGTGCACAGTTCATATCGTCATAATGTAGAGGTCTAAAACAAGCAAAACATATTGCATTCAAAAGTACTGATTGCTTTCCGTTGACAAAAGAGGGGGCTGCTGCAGGTGACTAGCTCAGCTGTTGATATCTGTATTACAGACTACTCAGTGAGATAATTCCTGCTATTGTTTACTTCAGAATTTATAGGATGACTTGACCCCACTCATATTTTATTCTAGTAGTTTAGTGAATTAAAATACACTGAGAAAAAATTCAGACTTTACAGAAGTTTTCTTTTGGATAACAAAGGTTGTTTCAACAAGGACAACAGCATCTTCCCTACTAATAAAGAAAAGGGGAAATAACACCATGCTCTACCCTGTTGTTCTTGCTCGGTTTAATGTGAACTAACAGGCAATGAAGGCAACAGGTTTGATTACTCCTGGCAGTGATTTGGATTTCTTCCAAAAAATTTGGATTTTTTCCATTTCTTCTTCAAAGGCTGGAGCCAGAGAAGAATGATCTCTTGCTTTTCCAGAAGCTGTCTCTGCAGGATCACACGGACAATACAGAGGAACCATTCTACTAATTTTATGGAGTTTAGACAGGCTGACACTAGGGGGAATAAAGAGCAGACAGCTTTTAGAGAAGTTCTTGAATCCTAGATATGAATCTCCCCAAGAAGCTGCTGAACTGGCCATAAGGCAGCATAGCCGAACTAGCTTCCCACAGATTAGCAAGTCAAGTTGAAGCTCTTGGTTATCTTCAAGGCTGGGGCCAGTGTATCTGAAAAGCCAATGAAAGCATCTGGGATGCACTCTGAGATCCCAATTATATTCCTCTGGAAAATGGAACAATCTTGCAAGAAGGATAAAGATCCCTTGTGCAGGAACTAGGGCTTCTCCAGGCACCAGCTGAAAGCTATCATTAACTTACCTGAGAGTTCAGGAACATCATAAACCTAATCACCTTGAGCTGCAAGAACATTTTGCCCTTTTAGAAACTGGTTCATGGATATGAGGGCTGGTGTGCCATCTGAGGTTATAAAGCACAGAAAAAATTGATTTTTGAAGAGGAAAAAAGAAATTCTACCCACTGATGTGAACCCTAATAAAATCACTGGAACTAGATCAGGTAAATCATGCAAAAGAGATAAGAGAGTCAGGCCAGTCAGATCAAATTCAGCCTTCATGTATCCCCTGCGATTACAGACATGCTGAATTTAGCCTAGTATGCTTTTCCTACTGACTGAACTCCTAATTTAGTAGTTTAATTAGCAATTTCATCCCTCAGATTAATCTTCAAAATATATGCCATTTTTTTCTCATCTTGCAAAGATGAAACAAGTGTGATTATGACCACACTATTCACTGCATTCTGAAATCTAGAAATGTAATTTAACAGTAGCAGACTAACATCTGCTTCCTTGCCACCTCTTCAAAGGACTTTAGAATGGGAATAAGCCCTAAGGGATATATGTATTCAGAAGTTTTCCTGCAAGGAGTTACAGCAATTGCTAATGGCTGAGTAGAAGAGCTCACTCAGCCCATGGAACAGGTTCTCTTGGACTCATGATGGTGGTAACAGGCTGTGGGTTAGATCTTCATTGGTCTGGTAACACCTCTCTCCTGTGACTTGTCCTGAAGAGGTTCGAACTGAAAGGCCAAAGGAGAGGAGAATTTGCAGCCTTGTGAGAAGTCTGAAAGTCTCGGCTTTCTCTAATGTAGGAATCCCTATGCAATGTGTCAATGATACGACCGGGATGGACAGCAGCACTAAAGTACAGCTGGCAGATGTGTCTGCTGTAGCCCAGGGTGCCCTGGCTAATATCTGCAGCTGCAGCACAGCCCCAACCATCATCAGGGTGGTAGATCACAGAGCAGGCCAATCATTTGTGTCTAGCATGTGAGACAGAGCATAAGAGGCCAAGGTGGGTGCCACAAATCAGGCTGAGCTGAGGGAGAGTGTCAGGTGCAGAAACCATTGGATTTGTTAGGTCTGAGGAGTGAATCAGTAGTCAAATGAATGAAGCTGGTGTCAGTGAGGAAGCAGTGTGGGGAGGAGGAATGATACAAAAGTAGACAGACAAAGGGAGGACTTAAAAGCCGATGGGCCAAGGGAATAGAGTTGCTCTGCATGGAGAGACAGAGCAAAGGAACAGAAAAAGAGGTAGAAGAAGTAGTGAGGAGAGATCCTGGAGGAGACAAAAGATGGGCTGTGAATCAGGCAAAGACAACTAAGTGAGGACTAAAGAGGTGTGCTAGCTAGCTGTGAGAACTAGCTGCTGCTTTGCTGGCTTTGCAAAATCAGGGGGATTGCATAAATTCTGGAGGACTGCAGGCTTTGGGGAACAATTCTGCTGCCACTTACACCATTTCCTCCTGACGATTCCCCCAACTGCAGCAGAATCGCACCTAGCTTACACCAACATAAAGCAAAAAGACTTTGGTCCACATTTTGCAAACATCTCTTTTAGATGCTCTTAAAGAGTTGCCTTGGCCTGAAGAGTGAAGAAACCTATTGTTGTCCTTTGCCATGCTCAGATGGTCACGTCCTGTCTGGAAATGCCCTTTCGTGCACCTAAGGCAGAATGTAGTGTTAAGCTTTTAATAACCTGGTAATGTTTAGTTAGACCAATTCAAACAGTATCAGCCAACAGTCTGGCTGAGCACTGGTCAACAAGTATGAAAAAACAAATACAACTGTGTCATCTAGTTAATAAACAACCTATTAATCACATCTGTGCTACAAGACAGCTCTTATGGCTACAGACAGCTCTGGCTGGCCAGCAGAGATCAGCTTACCCAGAACACTGCAATGAGTAAATGCCATTGAGGCAAGAACTGGTCATGTTCTGTTTGTCATGTTAACAGCACTGTCACCACTGTGTGTCCTTTTGTTTTGCTTTAACTCAGCAAGTGAGGAAAACCTTACTCTTCCCTACGTGTTTGCCATGACTTAGATGAGCCATATATGCCACCCTGCTTTTCAGGGCATTCAGTATTTCCAGGGAGATGCTGAGCACCTTCAGGTCCTGTTTTACAACATGGATGCTCTGTGCAGTCAGCCTGGTCCAGTACTGGGTCCTACTTAAGAATTTCTATTCGAGCCTTCAAAAGTTTTGCTTCACATTAATGAGGGTTCTCATACTTCCTTTTGGAAAATCCCAGGCAGAGGCGTGGAGGCATTTCCTGTGCTGTACATTGAGTCCAGTATGGCACAGCCAGGTTGAATTAATTGGCCACACATGGCCAGAAGAGCTAGAGTTTGTTGGGGATTTGCAGATATCCAGTGTCCTGTTCAGAGGAACTGTTACTTCTCTGGCTGAGCTGCCAAATGCCTCAAAATCTCAGACGTGGCCAAATTTCTTTTGTTCTGGCTGGACAACATTTCCAGGAGGAAAAAAGGAATAGAGTCCAGGGAAAGGAAGGCATTATAGCAATCTTAACAGTGCTGCAGCAATCCAAGGGAACAGAACAAGGAAAGAGAAACAAATCTATTGACTTTATGTGGAAGAGATGTCATTATGTCTTGAAGTGAAGGGACTGTGAGAGTGGAACAAAAAGGAAAAGGTAATTACTAAAGATGCCACATCAAAGCCAGTATGTGGAATAAACCTTATAAAAGGATTACCCACTGGATGGCTTTTTTTTTCCATCAGAAAAGAAGTGCTTAGAAGCACTCCAGCCCTGTCCAGACAGATTGACTGAATTACTCACAAGAAAATTACTCCTTTTGTAAGGGGCTCAGTAACAAATGTAGAAGTGCCAAGGTGGTGAGTCATTTTGAACAGTGTTTGTTACACAAGGCCAGTAGTTTTACCACTCCACTTCTTTCTTTTTTAGAATGAAAAATATGGAAAGTAATGTGGCCATTGTAATTGGTGTGCAATACTCAACCGCACTGATTTTTGCAGTAGTTCTCAGTAAAAGATATCAGAATATTCCTCTAGCAAACATAAAATGGTAATTTTTAGGACTAGATCTAGTGGGGCATTGCTGATTCTTCCTAGCTAAGAATCAAACTAATTTTTTTTTTCCTGTACCAAGCACTGCAGCTAAGGAACAATAGTGAATGCACTTAAAGGATCAAGCTTCCTTTTTACAAACTGGCATTTTGAGGCATTTCCAGTTGTAGAGTCCTTACTTTCTGCCATTAAGATAAAATCCACACCCCACTGAAATCAAACAGCAGCAAAAACACCCACTGGCGAACAAGTGAACATTTTACTCTCTCTGTTTTTTAAGAGTGCTAAGCACTGTCATCTTCCAGAGGCACCTCAACTTAGGGTCACTCAACATCTCCAAAAAACAGCTTCTAGGTGACTCAACTCAGGCCTTCAGTAAAAGACGCACTCCAAATTAGTGAAATCATGTTCTACTTTAAAAGTCTGATTGTAAGAGTTAGTAAATGGCTAACAAAAATTATAAACACATTTACAGACACAGTTGTAGATGGCTAAGAGCAGATCAGGAGATATTACTGAAAATTAAAAAAAATTCCTGGACCAGAAATCTATGACACTTTGTAGTCATTTACTCATTATCTGTAAGTCCTATATTGACTGTTTTATTGATGAAATGCTCATATAAACCATGGACATTAAGAGAAGCCTTTGGGAGAGAAACTTCTCACTGCATTAATGAAGACAGCTCCACCAGCTTTAAGGGACATTTGCTCTTTTATAGCCACAGAGGAGCTGGCCTCTAACCTTAGCATCTTCTCTTCCTTTTTTCACATTTTGTCCTGCCAATTCTGCAGTCAAAGTCTGATTCTGTAGAAATATGAAATGTCTCCAACAGCTGGATATTCTAGAAAAGTTCAGCCAGGTTCCTTGCCAGGGAACTACATGCTGCCTTCACTCCTGGCAAAAGCAGTACTTATTTATTTGTCAATGACACTTTGCCTATTGATTGTAGATAAACAGAGAGGCTTGTGTGCTCTGTCTCTGAGGTTTAAAACCAGACAAGATTGCAAGCAAAGGGCTGAGTGCACAAGAGTCCATAATGCTATAATTCACATGTATGCTAATCACAAAGTACAAGAGAGAAACCTTGCAATGAACAGCTCATAGACTCATTGCTTTTAGTCTTCGAAATAAAAAGCACAATCTTCCCTACTAATAGAGAAAAAGGGAAATAACACCATGCTCTACCCTGTTGTTCTTGCTTGGTTTAATGTGAACTAACAGGCAATAAAGGCAATAGATTTGATTACTCTTGGCAATGATTTGGATTTCTTCTAGAGGATAAAGAATATTTCCATCACTGCCATTTTCAGGACCAGGGTGAAATGACCCTGCAAAAATCTTGGTCAGTTCTCTCTTTTCAGGCAGGGCTAGCTCTCTAATGCATAAAGATGCTGCTGTTTCATGAAGTCGTATCCTGGCTCTTCCTTTGCCCTCCACCCTTCATAGTGCCAAGTCCCAAAGAACTCTGCTCTCATCCAGAAGGTGGCTAAATACTCTTTCAAAGCTCAAGTGAGACATGGGTCCTCACTCACAATTGCTCAGTGCTGTTTATATAGACTAAGTTCCCTCTTCCCTGGGCAATGACAAGGCAATGGAGTCACAGGAGCACAAACAGGGAAGAATGGAGAGAGCTGAGCTGTTTTGGGGCACAGAGCTGAGGTTCCTCTTACCAGTCTGTTTTATCTTTAGGCCAGCCTTGTCCTCCCAGGCCACAGTAGCATCCATAGGCAACATATGCTAAAGGAGACCGTCCCGTGCCACATGATATGACTTCCACCAATTCAATGATTGCTCGGGTGTGCAATGAATGGGATTTTCCCAGAGCACCATTCCAAACTGCAAAGACAGGACATAGCATGACACAAAGATTAAACAGCAGTTTAAAGAATGCCTCATGCTGATTTTCTTGAATTCCTTAAAGGGAGATATTGGCCTTGACTGGTTGTTTTGGTGCAGCCTTGACAATCTAATGAACCATTACAGACACCCTGCAAAGGTCTCAGACTTATCTGAGAGCTGGGCTAACAAGGAAGCAGATGCAGAAATACTCAAGCAGGCTCCATGCACAGGCAGCTCAATTCAAGCAAGGCTTACTAGCCCTGGTGCACTAGTGTGTGATTGAAGCTATATTGCATCTGGGGCTACCTTGCATCTGAAAATAGTGTGGCTAGTTTTGCACATCACAGAGTCTGAGCTGGTAAGCTTTGCTGGGGCCTAAGCCAGCTCCATGCAGATCCAGCTGGGGTTCACTGCATCCCAGAGCTCCCAAAGCTCTGAAGACTTGTTAGCTAAACTGCAGTCCCAAGTGGAGCAGAAGCAGCAAAGGATCAGCACACAACATGATCTAACAGGGACTCAACAGAGCAAATCAGGTGTCTATGTTTCCCAAGACTTCTGATATTTTCCGAGTTTTGCCTACTATTCAGGATATTTTAACCCCTTCTCTGGACAGTAAAAAGCTGACCAGACTATCAATTTGGTTATAGGAATAGCTACAAGTCCCCAAGGCTGTAAGGTATATCTTGGTGAAGAATAGAGTGCCTGAGTTAGCTAAGATATATGCATATTGGAATCCTCTTGAGTACTCTGAAGTGCTGGGAACATTTACATCTGCTTCCATTATTACTCTCCACTGAAGTCATAACATTAGCTTGGCTGCATTAATTTGAAAAAAGTATTGTGTCAGCTGAAGTGTGCAGACAGCCACTTAAACTGATTTGGAGATCTTTGAGTTACAAGTCTTTCAAACAACATTGTGATTTCAAACCTTAACTTGCAACTTTTTTATAAACCACAGACTCTAAGTTGCAGTAACTGTTACAGAAACGAGGAATACCCTGACCCTAATCATCAAACCACTTTGAAGCTCAGCTACAAACTTTGATGCTTATCATGATAATGATAGCAACAGATAGCATTTATTGCTTGGCTTTATTGTGAGGTAACAAGTGCACTTTCCATTGCTCTAACATGCATCACAAACAGTCCTCATTAAAAACGAGCTACTCACCAGCAGTATTAAAACCCCAAGACTGACTGCCTAACTGATCCATTCTTTCCATCCATCTCCATCAATTTGCATTCACTCCATCCTCCCATGCCAAAAGAAAAGTCTGAGTAAACAGATGGACTTTTCAGCACGCTTGGATCAAGAGGGAGATCATGTTTCAGAGCTAGGAATCCTTCAGTGAAGTTGTCTTGCCACCTGCCCCCTGCTAATTCAGCACACTTGGCCTCCTCAAAGTGCTGTGCAAACATGGACTAATTAATCCCTAAACCACCCGAGGACTCAATACTATTATTAAAGCAGTTGCTTTCCTTTCAAAACCTAGCCTTCTAATCCCTTTGCTTGAGCCTCTCCCCTCATCTTGTGCTCTGGCTTGCTTTCTGAGCCTGCTCCAAAAACCCACTGAAGAAATGAGGGTCTATCCCAATTAATGACAAGCCAGGAGTGTTTCGTCTCCGCTAAATGTGGAACCGCAGCCCAAGCCCAAAGCAGAAATGAGCACTTTCCTGTATCATTTTCAGACTGGCAACTGGCAGCAGCAAACTCTGAAGGGAGCAGAGCCTTGTGCTTCTGTCTTCGTGTTTCACATAGCCTCCTTATAGTTCTCAGGACATTCCTTGGGGATTAAATGCACATTCCTGAAAAAGTAACAGCTTCCCTCCTCTAAACAGTGCTTGAATGTTCTGATTTTGTGCTAAAAACACATGACACCTGTGTTACTAGAAAATAAAGAGAAGACCTATTTCCCTTGTGTAAATAGTGGGCACTTTAGAGCTAGAGGCAGGCTCAGCTTTCAGCAATCCCAGGGGTAATCCATTGGAATTGGTGAACTACTCTGGATTTCAGGTAGAAACATGCTTTTTCAATCTGTTTCAGTTTGCAGACCTTGAAAATGTTTCAATGGAAACAAAAACTTCTTTGTAGACATTTAAACCTCCTGACAAGAAATCTGCATTTCTTAGCTATCTTTCACAGACCTCTGAGAATGGCTGGACTTCAAGTGGTCTCTGTGGGCCACTGGCTGAACACGGTTGAGGCTAGTGTAAGATAACTGTACCTCACCCAGAAGAAAAAAGAGTGTTTCTCTTTTGAAGGTGTCCCTGAACATCAGGGAACTGTAACTATAACGCAGAGCTATTCCTGAGAAGAGAGAAAAAGATTCAAGGGGAACTGAGTGCAAACAAAGTTCTTAAGGCTGTGCATTCTCTATGAGTTTAAAAGAATTCAGGCATCCAGGCAGTGTCTGATGTTTTTGTTTCATTCTTTGAAAGCTGGCTGGGTTTTTAGTTGACTGCGTTGCTACAGTTGTAAGGTCAGCCCTAGCAAGTATGCTTCAATATTCAGGTGCACAGCTAATAACTTGACCAAGAACTGAAATTGCTTTTTCTATGGTGGGCAGCCAACCCAAAACAGCTGTGAAATCCTTGAAAGAGTCTGACTCTCTACAGCAGCCTGAATGTAGCCACATCTCCCATTAAGAGTATTTCTAATCATTAGTTATACTACTAGTGGGGCATCGTAGCAGAGAACATACCTGCAGAGATGTGAGTGGAGATGGATCTGACAACTTAAACTTTCCACTTCCTGTTAAACAGGCAGCCTTTGCTTTAGATTAATGTAACATTCCCTTCTAACTTTAAATTGTACTGCAGGGATAATCTCAAACCTGACAGTTTAGCATAGCGTCGCCTCTATGTGTAGGGGCTTTATGGTAGCAGACAGCTATGTTTTTTTTAAAGTCTTTTTTTCTTTGTTTGAACTTTATATGAATTGAAAACCGCTTACTCCAAAGTCACCGGTATAAAAAGGGGGCACTTCTGTAAAGGAAAACAAGCACCAACAACTTTGCAGCAGCAAACTATCCAAAAAGAAAATGACCTGTGTTTATACAGCAACAGCTACATAAACCACCATGGAAATGAAGCAGGCACGCAGCTTGCTTAAACAGCCCTTCACTATCAAGCTGAAAAAAATGAGCAATGCTTTTTCTCACTTGGCCAAATTATACAGATGTGTCTGTTGTGAATTAAGCAAAGCTTACAGAGTACCTGTCCCACCAAGACACAGAAGAAGCTATTCTACTTTTGGTGGGTGGAAGGAAAGGGACAGAGCTGAAGGTCCTCCCTGAGGCCCAGCACCCCACAGTGGTACAGAAGTAGTGCTCACCTGCCTGCAGCAGCAGCAGCAGCAGCAGCAGCGGGCGTGAGTCCATGCGAAGATCTCTCCCGTACACACGCTCTCCCGCACGCTGTGTTTTAGCAGCCAGGTCTCCCACCAGTGCTTCACTGAGCCACACTGCCAAGTGAACCAACGTGTGGGTGTACTTAACAATCTTCCTGCACTGTTGCTCCAGGGTTTATATATACGTGTGAGTGTGTGCATAAATGTGAAACACCCTCCTCTGTGATCTCTCTGAGACCGAGTCAAGGCCCAGTCCTTCCTCCCAATGGGCTCCTGTCTGTGCCTGAGAGGTGGAGGGCTGCCTCTATTTGCATATCATTGCCTTTGGGAGGGGCTGCTGGAAGGGCATTAGGCTGGCAGTCCCTGGGACAGCCTTAGACACCCAGGCACTAAGCTGGGCTCCTTCTCTAAGCTGTTTGCTTACAGACCCTGGTTAACCTCTGAGTAGCTTCGGAAAAGGGAAGCCTGCCCTGTGCTTTCTGTGGCTTAGGTTTTCTGCTGTGGTGACGACCTGGCAAAGATTTTCTCTTTTTATAGATAATTCCTTTCAGTTTTTTTTTTTTATTTTAAGACTGATTATTTTCCACTTTTAAAAAATAAGAGACAAAACTATAAAAATCCAACAGAAAATACACTGTTAGATGCACGTATCTAATTATAAACTGACCAGCTGAGCTAATTCTGGGCCACTCTAGAGGGGAAAATATCCTCTTGACCTATGGCTGCACCTGACCCAGACTAATTAATTTCTTGAAGACTCGTCAGCATGTAGCTCCCAGCCACTAATGGTTAGGGAGAGTTCCCCAGAGCCAGCCTGTGCTCTAGTCACACTGGGCAGTCGCTGTGGGCAGCCAGGTTGGAAAGGCAGCCTCCCTGTCACACACCCTTTGCCTTATCGGAGCAGCAGGCAATATGAACGTGGGGGGATGGCCACAGTTATTTTGCCTGTGGCAGTGAAACAGCTACAGCCAGCCCTCCACGGTTTTAAAACCTCTGCCATGCTGGTGAGGGGCCTTGCTTGGCAGAGCAGCATTTGCCTTGCTGGAGTCTAACCGTCTCCCCCTTCCAGGGGAGGCTGAGACAACAGCGCATGGGTACATGGTCACGGCTGGCTGCTCTGCCGGAGAGGGAGAGGAGGGGAAGAAGGCTGTTTGTCCCTTCCTTTGCATAGTGTGGGCCTATCTCAGCAGCACTCCTTGCTAGAGTTCCCCACGGTAAAGCCGTGCCTCCCTGTTTAATGACATGTTCTTAAATATTTGCTTGCTAAATATTGCTATTCGAATCAAAGGTCAGCAACAAGTCATTATAGGGCTGCCTTCTGCTGAGAAGAGTCTGACTGCAGCAGCAGGCATTCTTTATCACACACGTTTTCAAGAAACAGTATATATTAGGCACCTCTAACGATATAGGGCAAACTAGACCACAGAGCTGGTTAAAGCGTTTCCATCACAGAGGTGTCAAGCTAGAACTACAACAGCCACACGGCTCGGGTGTTTTCCACTCCTGAGAGCTCAGAAGGATGAGTACAATCTTTATGATAACCATATACCATATTGTTATCAATCAGGCTAATCATAGCTTGAGATCCCTTACCCAGCACTGTCCCTGTGATGGGCCATGTGCTTGAGAAAGGCAGAGGAGGAAGGCAAGGTCAGCACACCACGTAAGTGCACAGGCGCATGTGCTCCTGCCTGTTGTTGTGCTGCAGCTTCTCTGCAATTTAGGAGGGGCCAAAGAAAAGCTGTACGACTATACCTCCTCCCCTGGAAATTCCCTTTAGTATTTATACATTTACTGAAATAATAATTCCAAATCCTATTTGAGCTGTTGCTGGTTAATATTTAACCCCTAAGAACACAACTGTGTTGTGCTTGTTTGAGGGCAGGTGTGCTTTACACTAGGGCTGTGTGATTGCGGATTGTCAAAATGGGAAGCGTGAAGAAGGCAGGCTTTAAAGAATAGCATGGGGCCTGTCTGACCAAGACACTATTGTTAGAGCAAGCACTATCACTGACAGATATTTGCCAGGCCCTGTTCTCAAGTGGGGATCAAGGTGAAGGTGTGAGGAACCTTTGCGGATGTTTTACTGGATTCTTGGAGTCCTCAAGCCAGAGGGCAAACTGGTAACTGCACAGTGCCTAAAGGACGGAGAGGAAGATAGCTTAAAATTTATATTTAGTCCTACTAGCTTGGGGCTCAAGCTTAGGTCTCCTTGTCTACATAGTCTATCACTTGGCTTGCACTGTGATTCTAGTCTGCAGTACATTAGCTAACTCTCTAAGCAAGGAAATCAGAGCCTAGAGCAAGGAGTAAGGTAAAATTCAGATGCAAAAATAGGAATGTACACCCCATGGAGAAACTGAACCTCTGGGAGGAAAATGAGCTGCCATGTAGGGGCAGTAACCTGCTGCTTAACTTTGACAGCCTATCCATGGCTGTAACCAACCTTCAAAGCCAGTCACTGAGTGCCCAAACTGTCTCCTCTATGGCTTTGACTTATCTGAGTCATTCGGGTTTGAATACCTATATCTAATGTGTTTATTTCAAAGCCTTCCTGAATTACAAACCTGACCAAAAAAGATACTATAAATTTTCAGACCATAATTTAATTCTATTTTTCACTTTCTCACAGCCCTCTCTTCCCAAAATAAGACTTTTTTTCCCAGTTCAGCAATAAATATAAAATAAAGAAATACAGACTCCTTTGATAGCCAAACGTATGTGCAATGTTTGAAGACGAGTTCTCTAGGATATTAGGGAATGATGACCAAATTCAATCTTAAAATGGAAAAGCAGAATTGATGTATTGTTTCATTGTTATTGTTTCATACTGGTGACTGGTTGAGTTTGTTTTTTATCTGTGCAATTACTGATTGCTGTTGCCTAGATTAATTAGCATATTTATTAAAGAGTATTAAGTGCTAATTGTGGCCTTACTATGTTATGGTAAATGCACTGGGATCATGAGGGCATGTTATTACCATTTAGGGAAATAAATAAAATAAATTCTCTGATCTTGCTCCTTCACGTGTATTTACATGTTATCTACTTGAGCTTCACTTCTCACTACTAGCAAAAGGCACCACGTGTAGGTATGGGATATGGTCTCAATAAACTGAGCTATACAGTCAGATTAGTAGCTCTTCATAACTTCACAGCAATAAACTTATTTTGATCTTCAGGTCACTCGCTTGGGATAAACTATACTATTTGAGGGCGAGTGCTTTGGATGAGCTAGCTCCATTGAAAACAGCATTCCCTTCATTTGCACCACCAAAGCAGCTGGCCCTCAGTTTCCCCCTGGGTGCAGAGATGATAATCCTTCATGGTTTTGGGCTTCTTGTTGAAAGGAGCTACTAGGGAAAACTCCTGGCAGAATGGTAGTAGAATTTACAAGGACTTTACAAGCTTTTAATAATGCTTACCTGATGACGTTCAAGGTGTCAGATATTCTCATAAAAGCCTGGCTGTCCTTCATCCCATAGAGGTTGTTATTCTTCAAGTGAAATACCCAGCCATCTCTGTGAATGTCACCACCACCTGCAAGAAGAGGTCTGTGCTCAGCACCAGCAGATTCAATGACACTTCTACTGCCCAGGCCAAGAGCTTTTCCCAGAAGGGGGAGAGGAAGTTTGCTTGCAATACTATGGATGTTAGTTCCTTAAAGGAACTGCATCTCCAAAAGATTATTTGGTTATAGAAGGAAGAATAAAGAGACTCGAGAACACAGAATGACAGTTTGGGTTAGAAGAGAAAATCAATTCTAGAAGGAAACGAATTCCACATTACCTGTTACAAGAAAGAGCAACGACCCATGTCTAAGACTACCACTATGATTTAGTGATGTAACCAGTAGTATAAGCAATAGAATTAATATAGCAACATAATAAGCAAACAGTCTTGTTTAATATCTTGTATGGAATGTCTGTCCATGCTGTAGTGATGATACAGCCTAGTCACATTTTCATGGGAAAAGACAACATTATTATTATCTCCAGTTTATAATGCAGACACAAGAGAAAAGCTTTAAAAGTGGCTACTAGTTTGGGAGTGTCCAGTATGTATCTGCCTCAAGTTTCACTACTGCTGAGCCACTGGGTCACACCTTGGTGACAGCTTGATGGTGGCATTTCTGAACAATGAAGCCGGATAGTCCCAACCTGCTGCACCCTCTCAAAGTCAGTGGCTGCTTTTTTCTACAGTTACACACACGCACACACACACACTTACATATACCTCAGGTGACGAACAAGAAGAGACATTTCTCAGGCTTTCATTGTCATTGTCCAAGCTTTCTCCCAGCATGATGTTAAATTTGTGGTCTCGGACGGTGTTGTCACCTGAGGGGAATCTTCCCCTCACAAGTCATTCCCACATGAAATGTGCCCCTTCTGCACACTTGCTTGCATTCCTCCCATGCAGGACCTTACTCATGGTCTCCTACCAGCTGCAGAAACAGGCAGGATGCGCTGACATGAGCATGCATGTCCTGTGCTTGGGGTAAAGGAAACCATGGAAGTACTTCATGCAGGTAGATAGTGGTGGATGCCGAGGGAGCAGCAGCTACCTCTTTTTTAGCATTGCTGGATGCAATGTAAACATCATGGGCTACATGACGGGGGAATAGCTGTACCCAGCAGCCTCCCTTTCCCTCGTCATGGCTGCTTCCAGCCCTTGTAAAGATCTGTTACCACTCAAGCTCTGTTCATAGCATGAGACCTAGAGCTGCATCCCTTCACATATACCTTCCTGGGATACGGGGACACAGTGACTGGCCCAGCTGCTGTTCTCTGGCCTTTTACCCAGCTGCCTCATTCTCTCATCGCTGGAAAAGTCAAGACTTTTCTGACTTTAACTGTCTTATTATCCCAATCATTAGTGACACCATCTTTTATACTCAGATCATCAGGGATCTACAATTTCTGGTTTGCTCTGCTTGTGATTCCTTTTCTGTTTCAGAGCAAGCAGTCACTCTGCCATGTGGGCAGAACAAACAAGGGTTGCAGGACAGGCTAGCTCAGAAACAGAGAGACCCTCATGTCCTCCAGAAACTGTTGGGCTTCAGTGGACATCATGTAACTTTGTGTTTGTCAGGGCAATGGGGCCATGATCCTGAAAGGTTTCCACGACTGAAATGTCTCTTAGCCACAAGTAGCCAGGACTTCTTCCATCAAAAAATGCATTATTTCCCAGCAATGTGGCACATCCTAACATCACTACCTGGGGGCATTACAGTTAGTACAAAGGAGGGAGAAGACCATCTCTTAGGAGCCACCTTGATCACTGCCTGGAGCAATGCAAGGGTAGCTGAAAACAAGCATACTTTATAAACTAGGCACATCTAGACAGCTGGCTCTCATTATAAAGCTCCCATGACATTTCCCACTTAAAAGAGAGGAAATATTACTACAAAGGCAATACCTCTGAAACCAGAACAGGCTGAATAAAGGCTCCTTATTTAAATATCGACACCACCTCAGGCTGCTTAGTTTATATGAGATCCACCACGATGCAAGCCTGCTTGATCTGATCGAGGGCTTAGGGAATGCAGACACCAGATGACTGTACACACTGAAATCCAAGATGAGTTCCTGAAATCCAGCTGAGTTTCCAGAAAAGGCACGTGTAAAACAAATGCCTGCGTCCATTTAACAGGAACCCATGTCAGAGACAAAGCTGGAAGACTCATGATACCAATTGATATCAATGACATCAAGACTCTTGATACTCGTTTAAACTTTGAAACCCATCAAAAGATTTGCTTTGGTGTGTCAGTGTTTGGAAGACTGTTATTTAAACTCATGAACAGTCCTCAACAGAGCAAAACTACATTTTTCTTTTCTAGTTGTAAAAGAATGTAAACAGAGGTGTGTTCACAGCTATTCCTCTGAAATTAAAGTGGGAGATGGAGGGGATGGTCTGGATGGGGAAGACATAACTAAGATTGGGAGCACATAAAGTTCCTCCACCTTTGCGTTTCAATCTTTACTACTCCAGATTGCCATCCTCTCTCAGCTCTGCCAGGATGCTTCAGACCTGACCCCAAGAATCTGTTTCTCCAGTGCTGGTTGCCTCTGTAGTCCTGCTGTGCACTGAGTCCTCTCCACCAAATGCTGTCTGTTTTAGCTTCTCCTTTTCCCATAGCTCAAGCTTCAGTTTCCTTTTTCCAATTGCTAGCAGTTTCCTTGCTTCTACATATGCCATCCTGCTCCTCTCTCCTACTTTTTGTTCAACCTACCACTTTCACCTACATCATGAATAGCTTCAAGACTAACACTAGGACAGTTTCAAGTCTCAGATGCCAACAGACACAGAGAGTACCTTTCTGTTTATTGAAAGCTTCCATTTGTAGCACTAGTCAGTCCTTTCTACAGCACTTGTGAGCTCTGAATCTTCCACTCTTAAGAGGAAGGCAATTAGAGAGCGTATGAAGAAAAGGAGATATATGTTATACTACTTCCCCTCCATTATCCAGCTTGCTTTATAAGGTTGTATCCCCTGTGCACACTCAGGTCTTTCATGATTTTTAGGTGTTATTCCTACTCCTAGAGGAAATGTGAAATTAACCATTCCCTGAAGGTGCTACTATGATAATCATGATCTGCCTTCCTGTAGCACTTTGGAAAGTTGGCCATGATCTCAAAGTTACTTGTGCAGATTTATTAGGAGGGACACTGCAGAACCAGGATTTATCTGCTCTCCTGTCTTGACATCAACTGGTGTTGGATATGGCAACTTTTAAGCATTCTTGGATCCCTCTGCTTTTAGTCAGACCAGGATAGTGTTCACCCCCCCCCCCACACACACACACACATTATGCTGTAAAGTACCCTGCTGAGAAACTCTTCTTTACTACTTTTCCAACCACAATCTGAATTAGCAAACCCAAGTTCAAATACTGTGCTCTGCTTACACAATTAATATCCTTTCATTGGCCCTTCAAAACCTCTCCCTTCTTATATATGCACACATCCCTGCACCAACACTCATTTCTACCACCACTACCTTGCTTTATTTCATGACTCCTCTGGAAATTATTCTCTTCTGGGTTCCCTACCTTGGTATATACAAAGGTTTGGAAAAAAGGTAAAGGAGAAAATATCAGGACAGTCAAAAGAGCTCCACCTTTCAGGAGGAAAACAAGAGGCAGCTTTGTGATTTGTTCAGCTGGGGAGGCACTGTTCTAAGCTGGTCACAGTGGTCACCTAGTGTACTGTGCTCCTCTGCTGACCAGAGCTCAGTTGAGGGCATGCTGGGTGTTACATTTCATGTTCAAGCTGTGTGCTTATAGTGGGTGACTGAGCACATTTGCCGCCCCAATGCCTGTCCCTTTCTCCTTTACACGACAAGGATTTATCTGATCAAAGCCTGTAGCTTTGATCCCAAGGACAGATTAGATGAAGGCTAGATGCCCTGTGGTATGAATGTGGTACAGCCTAATGCATTGTGTGACCAACAGCAATCATGCCACAGCGAGGCAGTGCTAATAGGGAAAGCTCCAGGCCTGTAGACATCAGCTCAACTCCCAGTAAAATGGGATCTTTTATGCTGAGCAAAACTTAACCTTAACAGGGTGTCTTGGTTATGATTTCATAGGTCTTTAGCTTGCTTGTACAGGAAGCTTTCAAACTTTGCCTGTCCCTCTTGCCCGTTTATCATACCAGCCCTTGTACTTAAGATCCCACTGAAAGACACATTGTGTACCTGTAATTTTAACTACTTTAATTTTAACTTAAGTGCATTTACCCACAATTATGCCAGTAATCCGTTCCTAGCTTGCTTCACTCTCCATTTGGAAGTTTTATATCTTCGTCGTCTCTTTTTGCTCCTCATCCCCATATACGTATCCTGCTGGACATAAAGTCCCTCCTATCTATTACAATTGTATTTGTGTGGTAAGCAACATCTGTCTCTGCCTAAAGACATTCTTTTGTGTCTCAACACCTCTGATGCATTCTGCAATAAGCTCCTGAACACCCTGACATAAGATGTATTGAAGATTTGAGTATCTTTATATATGATGTCATATTGGGCACTCAATTCATACTGATATTTTGGGATGCATGAGAAGAAGGGGCTTCCCTTTTTTCCTCTCAGAAGAACAAGTATGAGCATTAGTAAAACTTACGCCACTTCACCAGCCATTCCTAGTTTCTTTCTGGCTTCTGTCTGGAAATTAGCTCACATGTGCATTAATTGATGTTTACTCCTATTTCTAACAGACTGAGGACCATTCAGTTATCAAATTCTCATGGTGGGCAGAAAGCTAGTTACTCATCTTGCTGGTTTTATGGAAGGATACATCTAAGCAGTGGCATTGCAATTGCAGTGCAGTGCATTTAAAAGCTTTTAGGAATTCCCAGCAGTGGCTTTCTTTAAAGGGATCTCCAAGGGCATATGATTACTTTCTACTCAAATGGCTTCCTACCTTTGGGCATACTGGTCCCAAGTCATCTGCAAATACTGCTACAAGACATTCCTTTCTTCTGTTAGCAATTGCTAATCTTCAGCTGTATGCTAAAAGCTGTGTTATTTCTAAAAGAGATAATCCAAGCCCCATTTCATTAGTAACATACTATATGGCTCCTCTCCTATTGAAAGATTTCAGCACAAATAGGTAGCCACTAGATCCTCTGTATAGGTAATTGCTGCATCCTATAATCATGTCTCTCTCTATTAAACAGGAGTCCCGCTTTACAAACCTCTTGGAGTTCTTTGACAGAATCAATGAACATGTGGAAAAGGATAATCTAGTTCATACAGTCTACCTGGATTTCTAAAAGGCTTTTCAAAAGTCCCTTACCAAAAGCTTAAAGAAGTTAAGCAGCCAAAGTTTAAGAAAAAAACATCCTTGCATGAATAAACAATTAGTTAACAGATAGGAAGCATGAGATGCTTCCATACAGGGTAGGAGCAAATGGTCAGTGAACAGGGATCACCAGTGATGTTCCATAGGTATCTGTGCTGGGACCTGTGCTGTTCAACACATTTCTAAAAGATCTGGAGAGCAGTGAGCAATACAGTGAAGAAATTTGCTGATAGTACAAAGTTAAGAGATAACTGTAAAGAACTGAAGAGGATGAACTGAGCACATACAAGACTGAGTGTCAGGCAGCAGCAAGAGCAGGGCTGCTTTGCAGTGGAGAATGAGCTGATGGTATCAAGAGTGACCCCAGTACAGGCAGGGGCAGTGTCCTCACCAACCAGGGCACAGTCCCACAGTATCCAAGTAGGGTGGATAGAGCAGGGGGCTGATAATATGGGGGACCATCCCATTGACAGTCCCAGCCGTGGCACAGAAATGAATCAGCCCCAGGATCCATGCAGGTCCAGTCAGGAGCAACAGGAGACGAGGCCAGAGACTGGACTACAGTATAGGTCTGAGGTCCATCCAGGAGACAGGGCCAGAGATAGGCACACCTATGACGCAGCTCAGACCAGGACTGAAGGCCCAGACCTGAGCTCACGTGGAGCTCCCAGACCAACAGGCACAGGGTGAGCAGAAGGCCCAGCTGAGGCTGGTGGGGGCAATTACAGCCTATTTTTACCCTCAGAGCCCTCACACCAAGCAACTGAGCAATGAAAAATTGATCTAATTCAACATAGATAGAAGTGTAGTGACGCACATGGGGAAGAACAATCCTCGTCTCACATACAAAATGAGCTCTGAGCTGGCCTTTGTCACATGGGATTGAGACCTTAGTGTCAGAAGAGACAGTTCCAGTGCTCACCAGCAGTAAAAAAAAAAAAGAAAACCCAAATCAAACGTTAGAAATTACTAGCAAAAGAAGAGAGACTAAAACAGAGAATAGGAAACAGACTGGCTTGCACCTGCAGTACAGCATGCGGACCTGGCCCACAGCTCCAAAAAGGATGCAGCAGAAATAGGAAATAGCCAGAGACAGGCAGCAAGGATGACCACTGTGTGGAGTGGCTTCTGTCTAAGGAACAATAGAGTAGGCTAGGGCCCTCTAGCCTGGAAAACAGACAATTTAGGAGGGATATAAGAGAGTTTTACAAAATCATGAATGTCGTAGAGATGAAGATCAACTGTTTACCTTTTCTTCCAGAACAAGACCTAAGGGCCAGCAAGAGATGCTAGTAGGCACTAGTAGCTCTCAGTACTCCCAGCTAACAGATGTATTACTCTTCTTCCCTGGGTGTTTGCTTACAGCTACTGCTGGAGACAGGTTACCAGGCTGGATGAACTTTTGGTCTGTTCCAGAGAGCTCATGGATGGCATCTCTGCAAAGTCACTTCCTGAATTCATCCACATCTCAGAGGTTGTAAGTAATTTTGTGAGATTATCGCACAAGAGCTACAGACATGTAGGCTTTTTGTGGTCGCTTTTCCAGGCTTGGGTCATAGAACCTGGAGATAAGCAAGTCTCCCTTGCATGATGCTACAGTTAGCATCCTCCTTTCAGCTCATTTCTGGAACATTTTAGATTTGCTTTGTTAGCTCCTTCTAGGAGACACAAGAGGTGTCCAACTTGTCGTCCCTACAATTGTACATTAGAATGTCATCTACCATGAAAATAATCACTAACAAATGCTGTCCAGTCACCCTAAATTAGGACCCTAGAGGCATCCTCAACCCTTCTCTCTGGTTACTTGTGCTCTTAACATGTAAAGGGAATGCTCTAGTCACAATTGCTTATACTCATTTTGTCACCAGATTGTAAGCCTAGTGGCTCTTCACCAGTCAAATCATACTTCTTCAGTTGCATGCATCTGGCAAGTCAGCTCCTTAGGGAGTTTTGTTTAAATTGTTTGGGCCTAGGCAAACAAGCATCTTGGGTGACTTTTGTAGAGCCATGAGAACTGATTACCTGGATTTACGTACTTTAGGATAAGGATTCTATCTGCTTAATCCACCCAACCCCTTTTTTTAACAAATATATTTTGTGCTTCAGTAAGTACTCTACAAAGCTTTGCTGGAGTGAGTAAAACAGAGTCTAGTCTTTGGGGTAATCTACCCAGAAGATGTCACCATTTTTTCAAAAACATCACCATATTTTTTTTGCATCTTTGCTACAGGAAAGCCAAAATCCTCTTGCTTGCTCTTCCACTAGCACTTCTTTTGTTTGTAGATCTACTAAGTGCATCATTTGTCACTGGTTTAGTAAGTTTCTATTTGTCCCTTGTTTAATTGTCAATAAATACAATCTCAGTCAAAACATATTTTCAGCAATGTCCATATTTCCTTGTATTTTAGCCTTTAACTTTTACTTGGTATTGTAGTTTGCCTTTCTCTGCAAAAAGGACAGTTAGGCCATTGTCTAGTTTAAATCTGGCTTTGTTTCACCACAAGTTTGCTATCCTCTCTTGCAGAATCTGAGCAAAGCTTCACACATTCAACCAATGCCAAATAGCATGTTTGGTGCTTTGTTTCCTGTTTGTGTGTGGGTTTTTTTTTTCTGAGACAGCTACAGTATTTATTTTTGCTGATCCGCACTATATTAATGCCTGGTATGCACAAAATCTTGCTTTCTGAGTCAGTGCTTACTTTCTTCGAAAAAGATATTTTTTCTTTCATTTTCTTTTCTGCCTACTTTTTCTAGCTTTAATTACTGTACTTCACCTATTTCCTAATTTACATTTCTTACTTGGCATGTATAGGATTGGGGAGAGGGAGTCAACTCTGAGTTTTTGCCTGCTGCCATGGTTTTGTAATGTTCATTTATTTTCCTTGTATATTCATGGTTCCCTTGTGCTGCATGCTGAAGTATCTCTGTACCATCATGCAGAGATTTAAGAAGTAGTTTGATATGAACAGGATAATGGCAGGATGCATTGTGAAAAAGAAAGTATTGAAATGTCCAACTGAGTGACTCTTTCCCTTCACCAAAATCTTTACAAGTCTTTGCAGGATGAAGCCTCAAACAAGATAACTTGTCAACCTCAATGTACTATGACAACGTCCTATGCGATGAAATCTTAAACGTGTTGCTGCAGTGATCTCTGGGGAGGCTTTTTTCTTAGAAATATGTGTTAAGATTTTCTTTGCTTCAAAAACAAACATTAAACCCAAGACAAAACAAACCCCATAAACTGAAAACCACAACCTAGTTTCAAAACAAATTCCCCATACCACTGGCTCTAGGTAGGCAAGAAAGCCCTGAGTTTCTCCTTACTTTTCTACACGACTTGGGGCAAGATTTTGAAACAAAATGTACACCTAATGATAAAATCTTTAAATTTATATTTAAAGATGTTAAATGTGTGGACCCAGTCATACCAAAGTTGAACTCAGGGCAATTCCCTGTAACTTCTGAATATAAGAGCTACTTACATTATCTCCTCAGCTTCATATACCCACAAAGCATGTGAAGTGTCCACTACCATAGTAGCAAGATATTACGATCTCACTTGAAAATTAATTATTTCTATTTGGACCCTTCTCTCCTCTCTCCGGGCTTAACTGCTCATGATTTGAATGTACTTAGCTCTTCATTAGTCTTTTTCGTTTGCTATGTTTTGTCACCGTGAGACGATTTGTGTGTGTTCAATGTCATGAGCTGGAGCGAGTTCAAAGAACTCATCTGAGAGAAGCCAGGAGTAGATTAGAAAGAACTTTACTTTAGAAAAATAAAGACACACAAAACAAAGAGTAGCTGAAGAATGAAGCAACACTGATAAAATGTAACGAATTCAGATATGACAATCTATTGCTAGAAGCATGACCAGAAACAAATATCTGCTATTTGAAAGATGATTAATTCTGTCTTAGAAATCAGTCATAAGGAAGAAATCTTACTTAATTAACCTAATTTCCAGAAACTAAATTTCAAAAAAGTCCTTGGAGAACCAGCTGACAAGTATTACTGCATGAACAAGCTCAAGAACAACACTATCTCAGAACAGATATTATTATTGCATCACTAATATGAAACTGGGGTTTTTTTTCTTTCTTTTTTTTAATGCAAGGCTATCAGGGATATCAACTATTATTTGCAGTTCAGACATTTTCTGAATCTTGCTTTTGGAAAGTCCTGTCTTCTCTCTCACATCTGATGGTCTCCTTTGATCTTTTTCTTTTTAGCCTGACTCAGCATAAGGAATGTCAAGAAGTTTCACCACATATCAGACTTCTACTTTTATTCACCTGTTTATGACAATTTCTAATGTCACTCTATGAATTAATTCATCAGTGAATAAAAGGGAGCAATTCTGAACCACAAACTATAGGTAGGTGCCAACTCATTTTGACCCTGCAGCAAATTTTATAAATAGGACAGGAATATAATGTGAGAAGTTTTATGAAGAGGGGATCAGTAAGTGACTGACATTATACCTCTCATTTCTTTTATAGCAGTGGTAGCAGTGGTAAAACTGAGGGTAAGATGATCATGAATTGTAATCCAGCCAAAGGACAATTTTGTTTAGTAAGCACTCGGATGGCAATGTTTCCTTCAGGGAAGATGTTAACAACATTCCAGTCCTCCGCGAGGCCTATTTATGTGATATTTGTAAGAACTGGTGTTTCAGCAGCTGCAGTTTGAACTTGCCAGTAAGTTCTAAAGTTATTGAGGGGAAGGAAGGATAGGTCATAAATATGCAGACATCATGATTTCCTAAGGCTTGTCTCAGAAACTAGATTAAATATAGCCCAAGCTTGTGAGATAAAATAAACCACAAATATTAGGAAGTCTACATACGTGACTTTTTGGAACAAACCTTGAGCCAACATCTCAGGTAAAGCAAATAGTGGGAGCTTCACTGAATTTTACAACTTATTTGAGGGCCCATTCTTAATTATCTTTTTGGCACTTGCATTTCATAAATTCCAAGAGAGAATTAGTCAAAGTAGTCCATGAGAAACTGTAACTCTAGTGACACTGACCAGGTGAGCCTTTAAGTAGGTGGAATTTTTCCTGGAAATGGCTTGGGCAAGGAATATAACAGGAGGGTAGGGCTGGAAGGGATGAATAATCATCTAGCTCAGGAACAAGAGTGCCTAGACCAAGATTTTTCCATTCATGAGCTTATTTCTCCTTCACTACAAATGAAGCTATATACACTTTGAAACTTCACTACAAACTTCCTGGCTTGTCACCAGTGGATGTGAAGAACAACTGGCCATTGTCTTAATCATTTGCTTTTTGTAAAATATTATCGTATTCCCTCCTCCTACCTAATGGTTCCAGGTCCTCCTTATCTCGTTGGTCAAGCTGTTCACTCTTCTCAGAATCTCCCCAACTGTCTACAGCTTTCTCATTATTCTCCACCTGCAACAAGGACACACAACACCAACCAAGACTGAACAGGGGCAAGTGAACAATTACTTCTTTTATCTTTTATGCATCTCCTATGTTACTGCACCCAAAAATACTAAACTGACAGGGAACATTACCTTTGCTTGAAATTCATCTTCTTAAACTTTCATTATCGGTGACTCTTTCGGTTCCACTTACTTCTCATGGCTGCAAGTAACACTTAAGAATCTTCTGTTGAGCCAGGGGAGTAAGGAATCAGCAATATTTTTGTTGAGAATCTTCCCTTCCCATCAGAAGGCAAAGCAGACGGGCATAATTTCTAGGAACTCTAGAAGTTAATCTAAAAAGTACTGGAAATAAAGGATAACTTGAGCTTAATATAACATACAGCTCCTGAAAAATGAGGGGGGAACCCCCCCCCACACACACACAAATTGTCATCACCAGTTGACCTTTGCATTCTTGTGCATTATCTCACTATAGAGGGTTTTTGCTCCTCAGTCAGTTGAGCCCTGCATCCCTGCCAGGGTGTTGAACACTGACAATGCCCAAACATGAAGCAGCCTTCAACTTCATACTTGCTTCTCCTGTGGTGAAGGTGGCCCAAGGTAGGGAGTGTAATAGAAATAGAGGGCTGGAAGGAATGAGAGCTCCTCTAGCCCAGAATATAGTACCTAAATCTTCTGCTGCAAATTAATCTGGTTATTTCTCATTCTGTAACCACTGGATGCAGAGAATTTAATTATAAGCTGAGCATCTGATAGAGCAGAGTCAATGGGATCCAGACCATCTGAAAAGGGCTCCAGTACTTCAAAGGAATTGAGGGCCATAGCTACAGGGCCTAACAAACTTTCCTGTGCCTAGCATTTTCAATTTGTTGGTGTTAGGCCTCCAGAAGCACCTAACTGAGTGCCTAACAGGGATGTGGATGGACTTTGGGCCTCTGAGTAGGGCCCAACATACTTCTGAAATGAGTAGCTTGTTTACTTACTGTGGTTAAAAAGGCTATGAAAGAGAGAGAGAATAGAGAAGGAGGATCAATGAAGAAGCTGGGAGGAGGAAGCAAGGAGACAGAAAAGGGGAATAAAAATTCTGTTGCCTGGAAGATGACACTGCTGTCAGCTCACAAAGGTAGCTGGAGATAAAACACCTCTTCTCCTCCAAAACAGGTTTGACTTCCTCTTCCCATAACACTACTTATTTCTTTCTGCTCCTTGCAGGGAACAGCTCTGGCTGCTACCGCCTTCTCTTCACCCTCGTTCCAGTGTGACACGCCACTAGAGGGGTGTCTGGGATTCTTTCGGATCCCAAGGTTAGTTGTACTGAACTCAAGAGATCATAATTTGTCAAGTGTGAGAATTTATTAGAGCTAAGAGGTTATAACAAAGCTAACAGTATAGCAAAGCTAGAAATATGACAGTACTGAAAATATATACATATCAGAGCTCTACAGTTCAATCATGGGTGCACAGTACAACAACCTCTCTCGCCCTTTCCTCCAGGGCCACTCTTCTGGTATAGTTTTCCCTGGATTCTCAAGCAATGGGTGCACAGTATAGCAACCACTCTCGCCCCTTATGGGCCACCCCTCCAGTATAGTTTTCCCCAGTTCCTCCTCACCACGCTGTTGACATCAGGGGCATCCCTTCTGATGGGTGGGTCCTCGAGTCCGCAGGCC
Organism: Dromaius novaehollandiae; assembly: GCF_036370855.1. Classification (NCBI taxonomy): domain Eukaryota; kingdom Metazoa; phylum Chordata; class Aves; order Casuariiformes; family Dromaiidae; genus Dromaius; species Dromaius novaehollandiae. The sequence goes on from NC_088098.1 coordinate 93,584,951, forward strand.
AGCTCACCATGGGTCCGAGTCCACACAAGCATATGTGGCTTACTGCCTTTTTATACCCAGTCAGAACAATGCCAGCCCACAGCCATACCAAGGCGACACAGCTCTAGTCAGTAACAGCATGTACATCAGCAGTGGACCTCGTGCTCAGCCCACAGCACTGCCCAGCAGATAACAACACGCTCATTAGGGGGTGGTTCTGTGGGGAATAGCTCCACAGCATCAAGATGTCTATGGTGTGGGTCTGCAGTGTGATTTCGCCTTTGTCTGGACTTGTCAGTCATGGGGTCATTAGAAGGCGTGCCCCCAGGCTACAGCAACCCCACAGTGTGGTGGCGCGCCGGCCGCGGTGCACCCGGGTTTGTTTACTCTTGCGGAGCACCCCAGAGCAAACCCCTCTACAGGCTGCACCATCCAGAGTCCCACGCTTGCCTGTGTAGCACCCGTTAGCCAGTAAGGTGAAATCACTATATTTTTACATGCTGTTTCTCATGCTGTTGATGCAATTCTCCGAGTGCTGCTCCAGGACATAGCTCTGCATTTGCTCAAGGAGAATGGTTAAGAGCTGTAGCAGAACCTGCAATCTGCTCGCAGGGACTACTTATGTTCCCGTTTCAGCCTGTGCCCTACTCACCAGCTCCTCCCTCACCTCCCAGCTCAGCATTCTGCAGTTAGGGGCAACTTCTCCAGGGCATCCTGCTACTGACACCTTTTGTGATGTCCTCATCATTTGCAGATGAGGTAACCACTTTCCAGAATCTGAAAACCTTTACAGAACCCAGGCAGTTCTAGTACTAGATGGATGCTGTGGTTTTCTGTTGTCATTGCTGCTGCTGTTGTTTTGCTGGTGTGGAAGTAAACATCAAAATACAAATCAGAACTAGCTAGTTAAAAGGGTCACCTGAGCATAAAGCAAAAAAAGACTTGCTTGCAAGAGACACTACTGCAACAACCCCAGAAAGCATTCAGAAAACTTCACTTCTGGTGAAAATGAACCCCACTCTCTTCTCAAACAAAGCAATTCACTTCAGCCATTTAGCCAACCCCCATTAAAGTCACAGGGATCCTAACATCACCCACACAAGTACTTTAAATCAGGGAATCAGAAGGGTTAAGGGAGTAGGCTACAGGGCAGAACTCAGCCCCAGGAAGGTGGAAGGAACCATTTCAAGAGGCTGTGGAACCAGTTCTCCAGCATCTGGTAGCAACACCGCCCACAGGCAGAAACGCGCTGGCAGAGCTGGGGCATCACAGAAAATTATCATCCGTTCTCCCCTGCACATTCAGCAGATCTCATGGTCTCATCCAGCCAGTGCTCTGAAACACACTATGTCAGTTTGGTGATTAAGTGGTAGAGTCAATCAATGACTAAATCAATGTCAGTATAAATATATCAGCCGATGCCTTTGAAGCCCTTCCTGCAAGTGTTTGTCACAGGCAAATTGTCTGGTAATGAGGGAGGTTTCTCAGTGAATTCACATAGAAACCATTTTGGTTTAAAAAGCTACCACTGTGGTCACTTAGCCAACAGTGCTAGTGACCAGACCTTGCAGATAAATCTCTCAAAGAGCCAAATTAGCTAAAGGTACAAGCTGCACTTGGCCTCACAGGAAGGAAAAAAGAAAAGAAAAGAAAGTGTTCAATGCAGTATCAATTCAGTAGCTTAGCCCAAGAATTTACTCATGGCACATCGCACTGGACACTGCTGGGAAAGGCTTTAACCACAGTCAGCTTACACAGTGCAAAGGGCACCTTATATTACCTGGACAGTTACAGCTAACATGAGTCTTCACCACTGCACTTACAGGTAAGGGAACATGAGGGGGGACTCTCCCACCACCGAAAAGGATCTGCCCGTGGTTCCTCCAGGCATACAGTTGTGCAGAGCATGGTCCTTCCACAAAGAGAACACATGCTGCTTCCTTACATGTTTTTTTTCTGTTTTTTTCCCCCACCTTTCTAAGAAGCAGGGCACTGTCTTTTAACCCTTTAATAATCAGGACAATAAAGGTGACACACAACATAGGAATGTTTCCCATCTGGGGCTCATGTTAATGTTCTGTTGTCGCACAGCAAAATATATTCACATGTATTCAGCTGTGGAAGCTAAATGGAAAGAGAACTAAGAGTAAAGTTCCAGATGCATGCAGATTGCACCACAGGACAGAAGGGATCCTTGCTAAGTCGATCCTCTGGAAATGCTCCCTCAGAGACTTTTTTGAAAGGCTATTAAGCTTGTTTGAATCAATTTTATTTTAATGGATATTCCAAATATTTTTTAAAAAAAAACCAACAACTATATGCCCGATGTTGAGAACTAGCCCAAATTACAGACGACAAAGGGTAGGTCCATTAGAAAGTTAAATATGTAAGGGTTTCCTCTTCCCATGTACAATGATACAAAATACACCATGAGGTTATCTTTTTTGCAAACATCAAGCTAAAAAGAGATCATATTCTACAACCATTCAATATAACAGACACTTAAAATGAGACAGATAAAGATTGAGAAGCTGGAAAAAGAAAAGAAAGAAGGCTACTAAAAAAATCTCACCAACTTTTTTTTTCAAGGCAGGTTTTGATTAAACAATAATTAACTTTGATTAAACAAAAGATTCTAGCTTTCTTCAAAAATTTCAGTCTTCACCTCAGAAAACTGATGCCAGTCAGATGCTTGGATCCTTTGCAAAAAATCAATTACCAGCCACTTTACCCTGCTTTGCCTGTGCACAGAAAGCAGGGAACACAGAGAGATGGCTGAAACCAATTGCTTTAATCTGATCAATAAATAAAACATTGTCCCTATGATTAATTTTTGGCTAATTTTTAAAAGTTGCAATTTTACATGGTGGGGAGGGGAGAGAGAAATCAAACACAGTATCTCCGTCAGATTTTTTTTTCAGTAGCCACTGGTTTCTGTACAGGTTTAGTATCAGGCAGAGAGGTGCTTGTTAACTGTAATTTTGCATATGCTATTACTGTCACATCCACATACCTATATGGACTTCTAGCTACAGAATATCCATTCAGGCCATAAGTATTCCTCAACTGCAATACATCTAACTAACTAGAACAAAGGTTTCACTTTACAGGTGTGAAAGTTGTAGTTTTGAAATATAGGGCAGGAATAGTGTCACAAGAACAGAGTCTGCAGTTAACACAAACTTTGATGATTTCATGCTATATAAAGAGGTCTATAAGACAAAACTTTGACTATCCCAGAGGAAATGAAAAAGGTGATTCAAAAGAATACGTTATCCTCTATCTGTTGAGACAGACAATCAAATCAAGCAGGAAACGTACACAAAGAGAGACGGGCAATCAGCCTGAGATAAAATGATGACAAGGTGCTGACATTTCAGATTTTCTCTTGAAATAGCAGGTGCTAGCTGAGTGCACACAATGCTAATGAACGGGAAATAGCTTTTCAGAAATCATCACCTTGAATCACAGAATTGACAGAACACAGTAAGAGAGAGGCTACAAGGTGATACACAACTTGGTGCCAACCATAGCTGACAAAGAACAGAAAAAAAAGTTAAAAAATAATCTCAGACCCTCACAGTTAAGAACTCTTCTGGTGAGGGTAGAAGGGACATCCACTATCACTGTAGCAAGAAAACTTGCAACAGACCTTCCATGAGGAAAGGACCACCTAACCAGCACACAATCCAAAGGGAAATTAGACTCTCGGGCATCACTCCTGACATGACATCAGATTAGAAGGGCCTCTTGGGTCCTTCACCACAAGGCTCTGCTATCATTAGTACCTGCAACATATTCGTTTCATAAGGGAACTCTCCTCTTCAAACAACAGTCTTTTGGGTCTGCTCTCTATAGCTTTTTTTTAATCATTATTTAAAATGTGAATGGAATTGACTACTTCTCCTATTTTTAGCAGTCTCTCTTCAATACCAGTGGGCACTGTCTTCACAGCCACAATAATAAATACCATCTTTACAGTCTCGCCAGCCAGCCTCTCCTCTGAGCTATTTTAATGAGGTGGAGGGAGAACATCACTTCAGGGAAAAATAAGTAAGAGGCTACTATCTAGACTAATCACTTCACTGCTTTGTGCAGCTTTCTGCTAGAGCTGTTTTCCTAGTGGCTCTTCAGTGTTGACAGGAAGACAAACAGTCTTAGAAAAAACAAAAAACCCCATCATTTTCTAAATCCCTAGCAGTAAGGTCATGGGACATGTCTGAAGGACAAATGCAACTTGCTCACCTCAGGTATGGGGGACAATACAACAGTGTTAGAGATGGGAGCCATTTCCCCCACATGCACATACATACATACTTTTTCTTTTTAAATGTCTCTCCATCTCACTATACATGTCTGCTTTATCCCTCGAACACTGAACCAATATCAGTAAACATCTCCCATGGTCAGACCACAAGATGCCGAGGGACACAAATCTGTCTTTGATCTCACCACCACTTTCTTCCAGAGTTGGAGTGCTCTTCACTCTTTTGAGTGAGGGTGCCTGCACTCATGTATATGTGTGTTATCATGAATAGAGGCTTCTCTGAATGCAGACAAGCTCTGGGTAAGATGAGAGAATCTGCCAGTGTGTTATATCACAGGATTAAGGGCCTGTACTGCAAACCCTGGGTCAAGATCCATCTCACAGTGTGCTTAATCATCTCTCTTGCACAGAGCTACTCCATTGCCAGTGCCTACTCTGTTCTGCAGTCCTCCAACGCCATTAAGACCACCTGACCTGGCAGTCCAAGAACTCTTTATACTCACTTACCTTGAGCGTGGCACACAGTTACTAAGTAAGACAGCTACATGCAGATCCACCATCCCAGACTCCAGAAAGAGCTAGCCTTCTTTCTGTAGAAATCTGCTTTTCCCTCTTACTGAAATCCCTTCTGATAAAGAAATCTTTTCACAGGAGGGGAAGAAAACCTTAAAAATGGCCATTATTTTAAGTAAATGCTTCAAATCAACTATCAGTTAAAGCCTGTTTTCTTCACTTCAGAAAAACCACAAGCATTTACCTGAGAGAGAGAGAAACGCTGGGAATCCTAGTTTTGCTAATATTTAAATGATCAAGAAAGGACGGACAACACCAGGACTGACAGCACCTCTAACATTCCCCTTTCTATCCATGACAATCCTTCTTTTGTAAGCAAGAATGTTAACATTCAAGAATTCAGATCTACACTTCAGAAAAATAGGTTTCTGATACAACATAGAGGGGGAAGAGAGCAACCAAGTGACAGCAAGCAGGGCTCTCACTGCTGAGATTACAATAACAGGACAAGATTATCCTGCCAGCTGCTTAAAAATAACACCCAAAAGACAAATGATCACTGTACTAGATAAAATAACTGATAGGATTTCTTCTTGTCTCTCAAAGCGCAGAATAGCACCTCCCATCCCTTTTGACCCAAGCTGAGGCTTGCATGTCCTAGCATTTCTGACAAATGAAGGCCCAGCTGCTCAGCTTGTCTCTATCTACATAAGTCAAAGATAAGATACCTAATGAGCCTGAAAAAGCACTACATCAGGACCTATCAGCAGCAAGGATTTCTGATTATTCTCAGATACTGCACAAAAGCAGCATATCTCCTCCCTCTTAGCCTTAGAATTGGCTCAGATATTTTAGAGAAGGAAGAAAGACATCTTAGGAAAAAATGTGAAAAATTACTAAACACCAGGGCAAAGAGGGTTAGCTTGAATGAACAGTGCATACTGCAGCTTTTTTGGTGAGCTTGGCTTCTTAGCATCATAGACATGTCTAACTTGTTTCATTCTGTAAAGATCCCAACAGTGATAATAAAAGGAGAAGTAGGTTGATTCCTTTCAAAGATAAAGATAAACCTGAAGAAACAATACTAACAGAGATTCCTCATCTTCAGTGAAATACTGACTAGGGTGGTTTGCTGACCCAGCAAATGCAGCCTGGATAAAAACACTTATTCAAAGAAAAAAATAACAGAGAGAAAATGCTTATTTGTGTCAGTCTCATCGATAGCCTCTCATAGAATTCCTGCCACCACAGTCAGTCACTTTGACAGGATTCATTTCTTCTAAAATATATTTCTTATATTAAACAGGCAGCAAGGAAATGAGGGAGTTTAAGGTCTCAAAATTACACAGTTTAGTTTTGTAACACTGTTTTCTTAATAAGACATGCCAGCCTGGGCAGATCTGCAGTGGTATAGAAGAGACATATGCAGAGGTTGTGAGATAATTAGGAATTACAGGGTGTTGTCCCCCCACCCCCAACAATGATGAGAGGAAAACGTACAGTTAGCAGGAGCTGAACGGTTTAATAAGAAATCTAACCAAACATCTTGTTTCTCATGACATTTCCCTAAAGATAGAAAAAGATATTTTGTACAAACACTGGCTTTTCTTCTCCCAAGTAAAATTAGTATGGACACTGGCTTTTCTTTCCCCAAGTAAAATCCATTTCAGATCATTCCCTAACCCTCCCAAATGCATGCAACTCATAAAATTTTTGAGCTTTTACTCTGTTTTTATTTCATTTAAACAATAGTTCTTGGGCAAGGTGGGAAGAAAGCAGCACCGTTTTACAAAAGAAGAAAAACCCACAACCCTGTTGTATGCTACATAAGATAAACAGGTGAGCTTTAAAAAAAGTTAATTTATATACATATACACACATACGCTAAGCCAAATTAAAAATGAAAAGTTGTGAGGGACTGTTTCCAACAGAACAAGAGAGAGGAAAGTCTTATTTCACAGCAAGCAAAAGCACAAGTTCAGATCACAGTGCACACTCACTTGCATTGTAGATACCAAACTAGCCTGGGTCCTGGAAGCAGTGTAGCTATAGCAGCGCAAAGCTCCACATAGGCCAACTTACTCTGTTCCTTGGCAAAAGCAAGCACAGAATCTGTGTTTGGGATGTGTGCTGTGCAGATGCTCCCACAGTAAGCTGTTCTGCTTATTTCAGTCTTGGCAGAAGCCACAAAAAGTGGCAAACAAGTGAGAGTAAGAGACTCAAAGCTAAGCTACAGCACTGATGTAGCTACAACATTTCCATCGCAGAGGTTTCTATGTTCACCCACATCTCTTGGGTGCTCTTTGTAGGTACTGCCTGTGGGGTCACATAGCAGACAATGCCCGATTACTTATTATTTGTGCACTGCAGTGCCTATTCTTACCTACCCACACCTTTTCTTCTCCTATCCCTCTTTCACTCCACAATGCCTCTTCTATTTCCTCCAGGCTGAAAAGATAATAAAATTAGGAAGGGCCATGAACACCTAAAAAGGGGGCTATTCAATAACCAAATTAAGTTCAAAACAAAAATGTGAAAAAAGAGGATTGTCTTCAAAATGTAAAAAAACCTATTCAATTCTGCAGACTTCCAGCACAGTTTGCTCATTTAGCCCAGAAGTTTTTGTCTTCAGGGCCTGCAGGCTATACTGTCTCAACTGTCAAGAAGCATGCAGTAACAAGGCAAAATTCTGAGTAAAAGAAGAACAAAAGTGGTAAGGGCTGGGAAAAGAAGAGGCTATAACATGGAAACCTAATGCTTAGGTAGTAGCACTTATGCTACACGGTACGCTTTCAAGAGAGTGAATTCTTTCCTGTTGGTGCGAGCTGCCCAGATGAAAAGAGCAGCTGCCATAAATTGCAAAGGTGCCGAGACACAGGCTAGGCAGAAGGACCAACCAAATTCACCCCTCACATCATCAGGCAGGGGCAGCTTCTTGTGGAGCAGCTCAATCCCAGCTACATAGCAGCCAACCAGGCCCAGTGTACAGAGCCCTAGGGAAGGAAGCAATAAAGTGCAATGAGCTCACTCATGGTTGACACTATCGGCTTCTTCAGGAGGGAGGGCAAGTGGTAGGTGGAAGTGGACCTACCTGCAAGGAAATGGAGGACTCCAGTGGCAATGGCAGGGTAAAGGCTGCGACAGGCACAAGCACAGAGCCCAATCAGAGCCCCAAAGCACATGAGGCCAAGGCTGACAAATGGCAGGAGGAACTGCAACCTCCAGAGATCTGCACATGAAAGAAAAAGAGTCACAGGTTTGTGCAAGATGTGCTAGAAAATGACCTTCTCCCATTTTCTTATATTCCCTCCTACACACACCTTCACTGGCTTAGCCACAAAGGACTGAAGGCTCAGCTAAAGTAGCACTTCATCTGTTAACTCCCAAATTCCCACTACATTCACAAGCAAAACCTTCCACACAGGACCTACTTTTCCTTTTATACTTTAACCTATTGCCAGTGCTACTGTAAAAAAAGTGCAGAGAAAGATACAGATGCCTCCCTCATTAGTCACCGCATTTGGGAGATGTGTATTTTTTTTAATCCCTGCCAGAAGCAAAAGATACTTACAAGTCCGATTCAGATCTGTGCCACTATTGTGGTTTCCAGGCTCTATGTATTTTTCCATGAACTGATCAGAGAGGGAAAAACTGATGCAATTTGTGGTCATATCAGGTTCTGGAATAAGAAAACCCCAACAATTACTGTCAGATTGTTTCCCCCTCTCTCCATTCAACTCCTCTTCTCTCAACCTTTTCAGTTAAGAAGCTCCTCTGACTTAAATTTTGGAGAAGAAAAAAGCTCTCAAAACAGATTTGTAGGATGCCTTATCAGACAGTAAATATACTGCACATTTACTACAGTGAGGCACAGCATTCAAACATGCAGACTTTTTGAGTTCACATGGATAATCTAGAGGTCTGTACCATATTTGACAGATTGGAGGAAAAAAATACAGCACATGATACTTGTCTATGTTGTTACATATCCTTGCACTCAGAGTTCCATAATGGAGCTGTGCTTATCTCCATGTAGATAATGTAACACCTTATTAAACACATTTTTTTTAAAAAAGAGAGAGAATAGGATCATTTACAAAAAGAGAAATATTTGCTTTTTTATACTCCCCCATTTACGGAGAACGTTATTGAGCAGAGCTGATTTAAGTTTCTTCCCAAAAAGGTGTTTTCATTTAAAAAAATAAAAGTATTTCACATAAAGCTTTTTCTTCAGAAAAAGTGTTTGAAAGTAATTTTTTTTTTCAAAAGAGGGGTTAAAATGAAGGGCTTCGCACACACATACATAGTATTGATGTATTCAAAACTTATTTTGAAGTGATTAAAACAAGCATTCATCACACTTCCTTTTAGCCCCCATCCCCAGTCAGCGTGAAAACAGAATACAAAGCATTTCATTCTAAATCTGCACTCTTGCAAAGAAATCCAACACTATGGTACAAGGACTAAAAACTGGGGTGATGCCACAATGGGACAGTTGTGACATGCGAGCAAAATGAATGACTAGCTAAGAGGTGTGAATATCCCTTTGACAAAATAGTATATTTCTTCCATTACTGGATGCTCCAACCTCTCTTAAAAAGACAGTGACTGGCAGAGCAAGAGTAACTGTATTCCCAGTGGGAAAGCAGATGGGAGATAAAAACAAGTTACATCCTAAATTTAAATCAAGTATAACGTGTCAAATTCAGATTTTGTGGCACTGACAGACACAGAACACTCTTCCCCTCGCTTCTTTAAAAGTTTAGATTGTCTATATTCAAAAACCACAGAAGCTAGAAATAGCTCTTCTGGAAGAACAAAGTAGCTTGGATGTTTTTGTGAGATACTTAGCATGTGCCATCCGAGACAAGCAGCAAAAGTGCTAATTGCTCTGGAAATACCTGGTGGGCTGTACCAGTGAGAGTTTTTTGGTACAGTGATACACCTCCGCCACAATCCAACTGTCCCATTGCACCGGAAGAGTGCATCTGTATAGGTCTTCTCATCTGCCTCTTCGCTGACAAATTCTTCCCAGATGCTTTTGCCAGTTTCACTAACATTTTCAGCTGGGGACAGAGTGTGGTATTCGTACCAAAAATCAGTGCCGATGGAAGCTGCCATATAGATGGTGGAGATTAGGCTGAGAACACAGGCAATTACTAATGCTGTAGCAAAACGGTTATCCATCATTGTGCCCTGGCTGCTGTAAAGAAAGAGAGAATGAGAAAAAGGATGAAGTGAATAACTCCTCTGACACAAAGGACAAAGTTATCCCAGCAGTGTGAAACTCTTAACACCATTCCTCTAACCCTATTCCCCCTCCGGATATGCATCTCCTCCTTTTCCAACAAGCTGGAAGCAAAGGAGCATCAAGTAAGTCTACAGTACTAGTTAGCATTGACTGGATCTGCGAGCTCAAGGCAAGGAAGTTTCCCTTCTCCCACTCTCACTGTCTCCAGAGCTAGATGCTCTAAGAGACAGCAACTGTCAAAGCAACAGCGATTCTGACTCCAAAGCAGATGGCACAGCTCACAGGCATTTGTGATCCTGATGGTAGGGAATCACAGAGAATCCATCTAGAGTGCCCAGTCAGAAGACTTATCTTTCCTTAAGAGATTACTGAGGGCAGAAGTTATTTTTAGCCTGCCATCCCCAACGGCTTTCACAGCTTGTGTTTATAGGAAAGATAAAGACCAGAAGGGGGTCAAAAAAGCTTTTCCTGATCGTTCGAAGGGCAGCCATGCCGAGATGCTGGAATGCCTTTTGGAAAGCAGAGAAATGTATCTAGGCACTAGAGACAAAGAACACAAAGGAAGCACCAAAGACAGATTTGGAGATTGTGACAAACACTGCAGTAATACCACAATGCACACAGCAGTGGTTCCAGAGAACTAGAACAATGCAGTGGGAGTGCCATGCCACTTTTAGAAACTCTTATACATTAGACAACAAGAGTTTCTAAAATTGAAAGGTGCTCGTGGACTGGCATGAGGACCTTGCTCTGGCTCCCTAGAACATGGGTCACTAATGCATGCCTTTGCAGGGCTGTATTCATAAACAGTGCAAGTTCAAGGGTCAAAGAAGGCACGTAAAAATAGAGATGTCAAGCATGCTGACATTTATGACAATACTGTCACTCTAATGAGTAACTGATTGATAATACATGTAATGTTTTGCAGACAGTGAAATACAGTAGAACTCAGTGTAATTATGTCAGAGGACTTTCAAGTGCCTACTGTGCTCATGCTTTTTCTATGCTTGATAAAATTTACGGATTGTGTTGAATCAGGCTTGATGTATTTGCCAAACAGAATATCAATTTAAGTTAACCCAGCTAGAGCTAGTCTGGTGACAGGAGGCTGTATTTAATCAGCTCTTATCAACTGGTTGTTTTACCTGGCTTCTCTCACATATTTTGATCAAAATAATTTGCTCTAGCTTCTTTGCAGCTGAATGGACTGCAACTGGAAACAGCAAATGCCTAAAAACAACATTTGTAAGGAAAAATACATGAGCACTCAAGTCAGACCTAATGAAAAAGAAAATATGCATTATGAAACAAGGTGCAAATTAAAGCAGAGAGTTTCAAAAGCACCAATATTTGCTGCTAACAATGACCTTCCCATTTCTTTCCCTTCCCATCTCCTCCTCTATTTGACTTGAACTGTCTAACAGGGATGGAGATGAGAGATGATGTCCAGTCATATCATCCCCTATGCCTCATTTTCATATTCAAGTCGGGATGTTGAATGAGGCAATACTCTAAAATGTGCAAGGACAGAACTAATTTGTGGTGGATTGACAAACTACCTCCTTAAAGTACTGTGAAGTTTGAACACCACAACTCTAGTCAAAAAATAATCCACAAACTTAACTTTTATAAACTGGGACAACAAATTAAGAGGGAGAAAACAGTGTATATGCATGTACTTAACTATATCTAAAAGACATAGAATGAAGTAAGTCCAGAATTAGTAAAAAGCAAATACCAGGCAGTGTTTAATCCTTGGATATGTATTTATATTCTCCCTTGACACCCTAACATTGAACCTGAGGTACACAGGGCAATGGATGAGCAGAACAGGGAAAGAGCAAGTTGCTGAATAAGAGCTGAAAGTTTTTCCTAATTGAGTTCATTCAAGGACCCTTTCCCCTTTACAAACTTTTCACAAGGCAAACAGGGCAAGCAGCATCTACAGGCCCAAAGCTGTGTTGCCCTGCTCCTGCCCAGCTGGGCACACACCTGAACAGGTCCCCTGGGAATTCTCTCTGAGGATATGCAGCAGAACAGGCTAGTCTGGATTTGCCACTATATTGCAGTCATATTCACTGCAAGAACCACCCTCCACAATAGACTCTTCTTTCTAAAAAGGGCTCTCTCTGGAAGGAGGAATCAGAAGAAGCTGCAAGCTCCATCCTCAGAGTAGTACCTTGTGCCAGTGGAATGTGACTGGGACGTGAATGGGCCCTTTGTTTGCAGCCATTGCCTTTTGATACACATGCTTACAATGACAAAATCGTATCAACTTGGTACTTAATATACTGAAAGAAAACAGCTGGCTTAGAAAATTGTACTTTCAGGTACAATACCCCTGCTGCCAAGTCTAAAACACTGGTGCTCAGAATATTCTTTCCAGACTATCATTAAAATGCAACCACGCACTTCTGACCAGCTTGCTATGCATGGGAAAACACCATAGGCTTGGCAGGGTCAATGTCAGCAACTGAGAGCAGTTCACAGGCAAAAATGAAGGGTTAAACATCAAACATGAAGTTAAGGCAGTGATCAGTGTTCAGTACCTACAAGGCAAAAAAGACATGGCCATCCAATGATATTCAATCCTTGTAATGCACAGCTCCAGAGATAAGCAGGGAGCAGCCAAACCCTAGCACATGGCATGTACTGCATTTGTCTGTGGAAGAACACACTGCGATTTTCAGTATGGATAAGTGTGTGTCAGGGCAAGAGCACATACCCAACCACTTGTAATGCGGATCCACTCCGTGCTTCTGCCTAACATCTCAGCTACTTACCAAAGGGATGAAGAACTCCACAAACATTTTAGGCAATTTTTGAATTAGAAGTTTTTCCTGCCACAGGCACTGTAGTAGACTTGACTACCTTGCCCACTTACAATGTACGCTCAATGCATCTTCAGATGCACATACGCACACTTAAACCAGGTGACCTTTGCTATTTTAAAGATATAACCACGCTTCCAGCCCCAGGCAAAAACTCAACAGGACTAGTAAGCAGAGTCAGTGAAAAATAGTTACCAGAGAGAGACCAAGAAGAAAGACACTGCAAGTTTAGAAGACGATGCCAAACTTTGCAGAAGGTTTCATAGTATTAGTTATGCACAAAAATACGTAGGACGTGCTTTAAAATAAGATCAACTACAAAAATAACATAACTAGTATGGAAGATGAAAGCAGTTATAAAGACATAAAGATTGATACAACATAGAAATATCTTCTGTCTTTACAGCCTGTCAGTAAGGACCTTAATCGTTTTACAAAAGGTATGTTCATACAACAGTACCAGCACACTTAGCTTTAACAACACAAGCTGTTTCAGACAAGTTATGGCTGACCCTAAGATGTACAGTGAACATAAAACAACACAAGGCAATAGCACATAGGCATTCAAGCAGAAGTGCTTCACAGAATATTGTAACTATACTTGCTTTTGAAAGAAGTGAGGCACGTTGATGTTCATTAATTATAAACTTCAAAACAAAAGAAAGCCATGCACCTGGAGAGGATGAAGGAGCTCAGAACAAAAAATTGCAAAGTGTCAGTTCATAAAAGAGGAGGCAAAGGCCAAACTAGCAGCAATATTCAAAGAAAGAAAGAGATGCATGTATTTCACAGAAAGGGAAAAGAGGGTAAGACAGCAGAGCTGAAAAATAACAAACACAATTATAGCTGCACAAAAGCAAGCGTTCTAGCAAACACACAATAATACCTGGAAAATGGGTAAAAATCAGACATTTAGAAAGCATTTTAAGTAGTAACTGTACCTTAGCAAAAAGGTAAAACATGTAAAAACAGGCATACTCTTTATTCTGCTACAATGCCAACTCCATTTGGCCAGCAGCAGGCCATCACGTTTAAGAGACTCATTTTACATTACATCACAAAAGAGCACCCAGTCTGATGAATGTTGGCATGTTCTCAGAAACACGCTTGCAAATCTGAATGCTCTCTGGGAAAGCAGAGAGTGCAAGAGGCCTGCAAGAAGATGTAAACATATAGTGAGAACACTACCAAACAAGATCCTACTTCTAATACTCTCAGATAATAGAGGATTAGTGGAGAACATCAAACACTTCTTACCTTCAAAGAAGGAGGAGCTGTTCCTCAGCACATACGGCTCCAATGATTTCAGTCACTTCAGAGATAGACTGTTATTTGTTTTCTGTAGTAGGCCAAGAGCATGAAGTGCAAACATCCTATCTGCCCTAACTGTTCCATTCATTCATTTTCCTCTTCAATATCATCAGTCCATAAAAAGTGATCTAGAGGCAGAAAACAAGTCAAATAGAAACTACCATTTTACTTTGAAATTATCTTAAAGAAATAACCCAATGTTAATTATTAAAAAAAAAAGAAAAATAATTTTAAAAAATAACAACAAGAGCTCTCAGGACAATGCCAACATCCATCCCACAGTGCTGGCATCACTATCATCAATTCAAAACACATGAAGAAGCTACAGTCACCAGTAGACTGGACAAGGAACCATACGAATGGATCTTGTCCCGTGCAAACGCAGAGTCCCACAAGGGGTTAGCTGCTCGGGTTTAGTTTTGCCATTTGCCCTGGACCAGCAGCACGTGTATGAGCCGCAGCTGCCTAAGCCGTGCTGACATGCTGGCGACAACAGCGTAACCCCCTCCCTGCTACCAGAGCAAGACACCGGCCGGGCCGATGGGACCCAACCCCACGAGACACAAGCAGACGCGAGCCGGGCCGCCTTGCTCGAGGCCCGACCCCACAGCGGTTCCGCAGGCAGCCGGGGACGCAAGGCAGAGCCCAGTGACGAGCAGCCACCGCCCCGCCGCCTTAAGGCCCCCGCGGGGCCGTGCGCGACGGGGCTGCCGGGTCCCGCGCAAAGCCGCCGCCCCAGGGGAAGGGGGTCGCCGACAGCCACCAAACCCGAGGACAGTATCGCCACAACGGCCCAGCCCGGCAGCCCCCCTCTCGCGGGGCGGCCGCACTCAATGGCCCCCCCGCGCCGCCTGCCGCCGCGCCTCCCTCCCTCCCTCAGTCACGTGCCCCCAACGGTTACCGGCGCCCCCGCCCACAGCCCGCACCGCGCAGCACCCACCGCCCATGGCCGCCTGCAGCCCCACAAGCCCCGCTTCCGCCCCACCCCCCCGCAGAGCCCGGGGCCAGGGCAGCGACCCACCCCTCCCCGCCGCGTGGCACCCTGGGGGATGTAGTTCTTTTCCCCCTTCCGGCACAACGCTCGCACGGCCAGCCGCGCGGCGCACCGGTAATTGTAGTTCCCCACGCGCCCCCTCCACGCTCAACACGCCGCCGCCGCGACGCTTGCTGGGAGTTGTAGTCTCCCGGCCCTCGGGGCCGCCTCCCGCGGGTGCGTGCCAATCCCCCAGTTTCGACGCTCGCTGGGAACCCCACTGCCTATTGCGCACGCCCCGCCACGTCCTCCACCTCGCTGCATCCCCTCAGCCACAGACACATTCAGAGCAATGCCCTGTTGCACGAGGTGCTTCTTTCTCAGCACCCCTTTTCTGCCCCCATAGCAGGGCCCCTTCACCCCCCAGTGCGCCCCAGCCCTGCCGCTCACCCACAGCTCTGGCCCTGTGTGCACCAGCGCTGCCACACGCAGCCCGCAGCTGCGCCTCGAGCCACCGAGGCCACACTCTGCATGCACCTGGAAACCTTGCAACTTCATGCTCAGTAATACCAAAGCCGTAGAACTGTGAGATTTAGGTATTGGCAGACTTTGGCACTTAGAAATCAGGAGTCCTGATCCCAACAGCCTGTAACTGATTTAAAAGCCACAAGATTTTAAACAAATGTACACAACTCTGAACTGTGAACAGTTGCCTGCTTGTTTCTGCAATTTCAATTATTCGGTTTCCTTCTGCAGCCGTGAAGGCTCATAATTTTTTTAATTTTTGTTCGATTGCTTGTAAAAATGGTGATGTGATATCCTCGCTCAGTGATTTTAGAAAACACCAAATAAAAAAAGATTTTCTATAAAATTGCAAAAATTGGTAACATTGAACCCTGTGCCCCAAACTGGACATTTCCCCCTTCCCTGGTACACATACCCATACAGATTAAAGGAGGACTTCTAAAAGCAGTTAACAACTCTTCTGCTCAGAGACCACCACACCCAGTTTTGATTTTACCAACCTCCAAACTAACAAACAAATATTCTGAAAATAGAATCACATCCTAGGTTTTCATGTCTCTGAGAACTTCTGTGGAGTGATCTCATCCAACTGCTCTTCCAGAGCAGCCAGGAAGCCTTTTTTCAATGAGATAACAAGTTGGGATGGTAAAGGTGACAGTAGTGATAAAAATAGACTTCTGCAATGTCTCTGACGTGGCGCAACAGGCTATTTTTAATTAAAAAGCCCTCCCGCTATGCCACACCTTATGACAGTTGGCTAACTAAAATCTCAACTTGTAACTGTAAGCAAGGAAATATTCTGACTGCAATTTATGTTGGACTCTTAAAATACTAAACATTAAAATATTAAACATTTTTATTGATGGCCTGGAAGAAAGCATAGCATCATCACTGATAAACTCCACAGATGACACAAGGCCTGAGGGAAGGGTAAATAATTAAATGGACAGGGCACTGGTACAGGGTGACCTGATCATTTGTAAGGTGGGGGCAAATAAACATGCATTTCAATACGGTCATTTATGAGGTCATTCATTTAGGAGCAATGCGTGGAGGCTATACTTACACGATGGAGGACTTTATCCTGGGAAGCACAAAATGCAAAGGACAAATGAATCATGGTGGATAACCAGCTGCCAATATGGTGCTGTGACCAAAAAGTCCTCCTGGAATCTCAGCTGTATAAACAGAGAAATCAAGGAGGAAAGAAGTTATTTCAATTCTTGAATTGTCACTTGTTGCTGAACTACAGTGTCTAGTTTTGACATGTTGATAAAGTAGAGAGAAGTCTGAAAAGGGACATGAAAATCACTGAACAACCAGAAAATGATTTTCAATGAAATATCACAGAAGGCCAGTCTATTTATTTTATTGAAGGGAGAGCTAAGGAGTTACAGGACTATATCATGTAAGTAATGACAAAAGGGAGCAAAACCTCAGTAATGGTTTCTTCAGTATACGTGGCAAAACTATCTGTGTTGAAGTTAAAAAATACTAAAAGGGGAACCCCACCCCCCCAGCTATATTTTAAACCATGAGGACAATGAGAACTGGAACCATTAATTATAAATAGTAGT
The DNA here is from genome assembly GCF_036370855.1 of Dromaius novaehollandiae. Taxonomy (NCBI): domain Eukaryota; kingdom Metazoa; phylum Chordata; class Aves; order Casuariiformes; family Dromaiidae; genus Dromaius; species Dromaius novaehollandiae. Next base: position 93,602,178 of record NC_088098.1, read on the forward strand.
TAATTATCTACCACTGGCAAGTCTGTAAGGCTTTTCTCTAAAAGTTCTCATCTAATGGAAGTGAGAATCAATTTTGGAAAATTTTACAGCCATTGCTACTTAGACTACTGAATGAGACTATAGTGGCTTCTTCTTATTCATCATCTGCCCTGATCAATATGATGTGTATAGATGCTCAAAAATAGCCACAGGGGAAGACAGATGCATTTTCATTTTATTTATTTAATTTTAAAATACCCTCAGCAGATTTCACCTAGAATTTTTCTCTTTTTAGAAAAAATCTCTCCATTATAATAAAGGTAACCCAATTAATATGTTATAAACAGATGTGCAAACAGAGTAATTCTTTTCTGATTTTCTCTTCTGTTCTCACCCTCTCTCAATTTGCTTCAACAGAACATCTTGCTGATCAGTTTAGCTACACAACAGGATTATTTCAGGTTTTCAAAGTAAAAGTTTGTTTTAGAAACTGTGGTAGTTTGCACATGAAAGCATAAAGTGAATAATGCTGATATCTATAGCTTAAAATTATTCCTGCATTTTGCAGAACTGAAGTTTATTAGATAGCAGACCTGGATCATGTATAAGATGAGCTAATATTGCTAATAGAAGTTCTCAGGCACTGATAAAGAGTTTAGCAACTGTTTTGCAAACAAACAAAATATTTTTAACAGAAAATCTTTATATAAAATGTGTTGTTTTAGCTCAGACACTCTAAGGAAATAAGTAAAACAAAGGCTGTAGGATGAAGCATTATCAAACTAAGTTGACAGAGGGGGAGAAATGAAGAAGCCTTCTTCAAGTATCACATTCCCTTCTTGAATTACTGCTTCTGACCTCAAAAGCCACTCAAAAGTCTGCCCATTTCTTCCAGCTAATTTACTAAAAGATACCTCTCCCCACAAACATTCTCTCTGTAATAATAAAAAAGGGCAGTTTTAGTTTTTGAGTTTTAGGCACAATCTATGAGCATTTCATAGTCAGAATGCAGCAGAAAATCCAACGGATTCTCTTCAAACCTTTTATACAGTCTGCCTGGTTTTATTTCTGCCTTCTGTGTTTTTATACCTGTGGCACAGAACACACTACACAAAGGACATCCTACCCATTAGTTATAATTTTTATGGAGAGAAGGCCTTCTGGAAGTCCTTTTTCCAAATCCGTGACAACTAGCATGATGACTAGCACAGATTCACTTTAATGACACCCACTCATCCTCTAGGTATGAAACTACTCCAACCCATCACCATGCACTATCTCAGTGCCCAAAATCTTACTCGAATTGGTTACCTCTTCCCTCTTTACTCCAGGATGAAACTTCTGTTGTTTAGCATTCATCTGGTTGCCTCTGACCTTGCTTTCACCAAGGTTGTAACACAGAGAGGCAGAGTTTCAGGCAATTTGATTTCTCTTCATTAGCTCTGCAAATCTCTATTCCTTACTGAAAGTTTTTGAAGCACAATCATTTAGAAACTACTACACTTTCTTTTACAGCCCAAATGAACCTCCGTTCCTTCTCAGCATTTATCATCATCAATAACTCACCGATACATATTTCATTTTTATATAACTGCCTGTACTTACATAGAAGCACATGTACACATTGGAATAAAACCACATTTAACTCAACAGTAAAATGGAGAATATCAAACAATTAGAACAAAAAAGCTAACTTGCTACCAGAATTGTTCAACTGCAGAAATCTGTGTGTATTGGGGGGGAGGGAAGGGAGGAAGGGGAAGGAGGACTTAACAAATTAAACCAACAACCCTGCAAACTTCCTGAGCAGATCTCTTTTACTGATTTTGTCACAAAATTAGAAGACTGTCATCATAGATGTATCACACACAAGCTTTACAGAACTGGGAGCAATGATATGAAATATTTTCCATGGCTGCTATCTGAAAAGCAGCTGAGGCTTTTGGAAAGTATGATTATAGTTTAATTTATGTCTGTGATACCTAACAGTTGCCTTGGGTACAACTCCTCAGTATTTCCTGTTAGGAAGCCTTAAGGAATGGTACAAATACTGAAGTAGCACACTTCAGAAGTGCACTTCTGAAAGCACAACCATCTGAGAAACATGCACTTCTAAAGCAGAACTGGCTGAACGCATAGCCCAATACCTGTTACGAGTGTGTGGTTAAGAAAATCTTTAGGGTCATAGTCAGGTTCAAAACTACTCAGCACCCACAGGCCGTTCCTATTTCCAGATTGCCTCAGCAAAGCTGTGGCAAGGGTTGGACAAGATAGGTATCCTAAAAGGACGAAAATACACTGGAGCCAAGCCAGAGGCTTCAGCAGAGCATTTTGTCGAGGGAAAGGGTCTACAGCTGTCTAGCAAGGGCTGGGAGGAGGAAGAAAGTGTTGTAGAAATCTAGGAGGGGAGTGAAGAGAGGATGGAGGGTATCCTCCTGGTGACAAAACATCTCACATTTCTTGGATCTTAGCACATCACGTTCTGAGCTTTCTGGAATATCTGTGTAGAAGTGTCTGAAGGGAATTTCTGTGTGCTGAGTATTTTTGAGAACCTGTCTCTCGTTCAGGGAACTGAACTCTGGAAGAATCGGACCCTAGATGAAGGTAAGCCCTAAGTGAATCAATACCAAACAAAAAAAACCCAAGGCATTCAGACCACCAACGAAAATGTCTGCTGCCACTTCACTCAGACAATTGCAGACCACTTCATTATTTGTGACAACACTTCATGGTAGCTTTGCAAATCTCCTATATCATAACTTGCCCAGATGAGGAAATGTCATATCTGTAATACGGCAACTCACAGGAACATCCACAACTCTAGAACACTCGGGAAATACAGAGCATACTGAGGAGAACAAACAGATGTGATCCATGCTGGAAAAGGTTGTCTATCCAATTTTTTATTTTGTCAAGCAAGGATATTAAACTACAGTAAGGCAATAAAGTGAGAAACAGCAAACATAAGAATAGGTGGGCATGTGCTTATGTTTATGGCTCCATCAAGCTTTTTTAAAAGTTACTAAATCATTTTTTGTTGATACTGTGATGGGGAGAGGGAGGGAATGAATTTTGAGGATTATCTACTGACAGATTGAGGGAGAGAAATTTGTGCCTGATTTATAAAGTTTGTGATTGCATATAAGAAGTTAGGGTCTAAGAGCAGAATAACATGTATGCCCATGTTTGCAGGAGAGCTCAAACTTTTAGACTGAAGATTGTAGGGTTCAGCTTATCTTCTAATCCAGTACTGATGGAAAGAGAATGTCTCCATGATATGGTTTCCAAGTGGGAAGAAAAAATCTGAAATACATTCCCGGAAGTAGAAATAAGCAAAGATGACACCAAACTCACCTTAGCACTTAATCCATTAAAAACTATTTATTTAAACTGTTAGATAGTTGAACATTTTTATACAACACTTAGTTGAAAAACAGGTGTAACCATAATCTCTAGATGCTCAGCAAAGATAGCTAGAAGATGATTTCTAGCCTGTGCTTCCTTATAGGTTCATACATACATCTGTGGAATACAAATGGGTAAATCTAGAGCAGTACGTTTTTATACACCTTGATCTTTTTCAAAGAGATTTTTGATGGGTGGATAACACAGAGATAATTATAGCCTTAAAAGTTTCATGAAAAACAGTCAGCTAGAGACCACTAATGCCCTACAGAAAGGAAGGCTGTAATACAAAACTTGTTCCCTATTAGACATCAGCAAATCCACACCCTTCTCAAAGTCCCTTGATCCAGCAGCCACTAGTCTCCTAGTAGCTGGCTGTTCTTCCAGGTGCCAAGAAATCTACCAAGCACCTACTGTGCAGGAGCAGGTAAGTGGCATAAGCAGAGTGACTCCACAGTGCAATGGATGGGATTAATTTGCTGTACATGCAATCTGGAGTTGCTCTTTGCCTGTGGAGACATACATGGATGTGATCTATCTGTTTGGGGCTAGGGAACACATCAATAACCAATTTGCTCAAAGCTTTGAGAATCCTGAAGACACATCTGATCTGTAAACATGCAGATGGGAGGGAGGGGTAGGAAAAGATGAATTTATCTGCAGAAGAGAGGAAGGATGATAAAGACCGGTAGTAGAAGTAGTTTCAAATTAGCATGCACTGACAAAGCTGCAATAAATTCAGTGGTTTAAAAAACAGAGATTTTTCATTTGATTTATGCAATACTGAAAGGGCTATCTGTAGGCTAAGTCACAGCTAGAACACTGGGGGATACTGCTAATAAGAGATGAAGGAAATCAAAGCTCTTAAGATAAGTGAGAATGGTACATAACACTGACTTAGAGCCATGCAGGCTGTGCAGCCAAAAGGAGGAGGAACAAACCACCGTTCTGGAGACCAAGAGCGTGGCAGATAAGGAAGATGGTTAGGTTAGGAAGTTAGGTTTCAAACTGCAAAAGAAAAAAATGGCACACTGGTAAGCTGTCCTCTAAGTTTCAAATACATTAGTAAAGCCAGGTTGAGGAACCCTGGGCTGGAGAGCAGGAGGGGGGCACTGGCAGAGCTGTGGGGAGCCTGGGATTGATAGAGAAGAATTAAGTTAAGAACAGAATGGAGAAATTTTTCCCAAAGTATGTTTGTATAGAAGATGTTTTAAATGTTCTTCCCTAAATATGTTTGTATGAGAGAATTAGCTCTCAACAGAAAACAGTAGTCATAAATGAACAAAGAAAGCATGAGCATAAACCTGCAAGCCTCAGAAAAGCTGAACGTGCCTCTTACAGCAACTTACACAAAAATTTTGAGCAAAGATAAAGAACACGACACCTGAATTCACCATTCTCTGACTTCCGAGCTCACACAATCTCAAACCTTTGCATCAGTAATATCCCGTCCTAAAACCGATCAGAATCTTGAAAACTACCTTCCCTCCCCCCCAAATAAACCCAAAACCTAAACCTGGTTTGCTTATATGGTCAAATGCAAAATGAAGACAGAAATCACTAAAACTAAATCTGATTTTAAAAATCCAACTGCTTATTCTGAAGACAGGGTTTCGACTAATCAGAAACTCTCGTCACTTGTCTGTGTCCTATGCGATTGGCTACGAGTATATACGTTATCCCCCAAAACCACTTTTCTCCTCCTTCCCCTGCCTTGCTTGCTAACATGTTTTTAAAGACGATCTTGAGGGGAAGGGTGGAGGGAGCTCAGAGCCTTCATCGCAGCAGGGATGAGGACAGCTTGGCCAGAAATGGAACTCACTCAGCTTTCGCCTGTGACTGCAGTCACTTTCAACTATGACTACTATGAGGACAACTGCCAGTATCACCATCTGCAACATATGTCTACTTTCCTCCCTGTTCTGTATACTGCTGTGTTCCTGGTGGGCATCATCGGCAACTCCATCTTAATAGTAGCCTTGGTCTTCAAGCGACGAATCCAGAGGCTGATTGACGTCTTTATCATCAACCTCGCTGCCTCTGACTTCATCTTCCTCATCACACTGCCATTCTGGGTGGACAAGGAGGCGTCAGACGGGAGCTGGAGGGTCGGCTCTTTCCTCTGTAAAGCTAGTTCCTATATCATCTCAGTCAACATGTACTGCAGCATCCTCCTCCTCACTTGTATGAGTGCAGACCGGTACCTTGCTATCATGTATCCCTCTACAGCTAGAAGGGTCCGAACAAGATCCTACGCCAGTGGGCTCTGCATCTGCGTCTGGTTATTATCGTGCTGCTTGGGGATGCCAACCCTACTGTCCAGAGAACTAAAGGAGCATTATGGAAAGATGTACTGCACTGACAAAGAGATGACAGAGCCGAAGCAGATTGCATCACTGATGATTTTAATCCTGGCCTTCTTCCTCCCACTGTTAAGCATCTTAACCTTTTACTGCTCCATCACCAGGAAACTGTGTATGCATTATCAAAAGTCTGGGAAACATGATAAGAAGCTGAGGAAGTCCATCAAGATCGTCTTCATTGTAGTGGCTGCTTTTGTTATCTCCTGGGTCCCCTTCAATCTTTTCAAGCTTATAGCCGTCCTTTTGGGCCTCCTGAAGCCACCTGACTGTTTTCCTGACCTGGTTGCCCAGCTGGGCATGAAGGTGAGCAGCCCTTTTGCCTTTGCCAACAGTTGTGCCAACCCTTTCATTTACTACTGCTTTGACAACTACATTCGCAGAGCCATGCTCAGGTGCCTGTGTCCATGGGTGAAAATAAGCAATAGCAGCAACAATTCTGATACTTTGGACACTCGCCTGAGCCATTCCTTATCCAATTTTGTTGCGGGGGAGTATGCCACTAGGAAGAGGAAGCGTTCTGTGTCCCTCTGATTGGGAGCTGGGGCTGTGGAGGAAGGATTTCTCACTGAAGAGATGGCAGGAAAAGAATAAAGCAAGAAAAGGGAAAAAAGAAATAAGCAACAGAGGGGCAAGTGTAATACAGTCAGCACTTCAGGTCAGAGGAACACTGTTTCACTTTAAATATAGATATCTCATGCAGAATAGTAAACCTTAACCACAGAACGACAGTTCACAAAGATCACTGTATCACTGCACAGTGTAAATTTGAAACCCTCATACCAAGAAATATCCACAAATGCTTACACTGGAACCCCAGTAAAATTGACTACAAACTAAAGAAAAACTCATCCGATTCACAGTCAAAGCCTCTCTAAGGCAAGCTTTGACCTGAAATGCATAGGTTTTTATTCAGCCCAGAGGAAGAAAAACACAACACAAGAAGTGTTTCTTCTCTTTAGTTACCCACAACAAGAACACAATGCCCTCAAAACAACCTGATCAGTTATGTTTATTGGAGATCTTCTGAATTTAAAAATTCAACATAATAATGAATTTGTAGGCTACCAGTTCTGATAATTTGCCTTGTGCATTTTTCTTGAAGTCTCAGCTACCTGATTACGGGATTAAATCTCAGTTTTAATTATAACAATTAATATAACTTTCTAGCCCTTGTGATTTCAGAAGAAAGATAACCTGAAGGCAGAGAAACCAGAAGACAAGCAAAAGAAACCCTGCATTTAACCCTTTTCTAAAAAAAGAAACCAAAACACAAAAAAACTCATTCATGCTTTTAAAGACATAATTTGGGGGGATCTGACACAATTTCTGGCTGCTTGGGTTGATGGTGTGACATTGTGTGCCATTCAAAGTCCAGGTCTGCTTTATTTAGCTGCAATGGGTTTATGTAAAGATGCATACAGTAGGGCTATTTTCTCCAGTTGGAGTCAAAAATTGAATGCAAATGTGCCTGAAAAGCAAAATTAGCATGACTTTCACAAACATGTGAATGATTCTCTGAGTATGCATGCTGAGAAATCTTGGGTGCAGGAATGTTCACAGAAAAGGAATTCAAAAAGACCACCATATTAGATCATTTATGGAGTCGAATATGTCTTCAAAAGATTTCTGGAATTTACAAAGCACCGTCTCTAATCTTCCATGGTGACTTATTCCTGTCCAGCAGTCTTTGGGAAACGTAGGTCTTGCTTTTCATCTGCTGTGGGGAAGATACTGCTTGCCTAACTGGTGTCATGTCTGACAGCAAATAGAATGAGGAAACAGAGAAAGCTCCACATTCTGAACAGCTGTAGGACAATATAGATTCACAAGCTGAACATATATGGAACAAGGAGTTAAGAAGCTCAACTGAAAACTGTTACTGGACTTCCATAAAGCTGACTACATGCATTTTTTTTAATCTTCCATCTCCTTCTAAATCCCACTGATAGAAATGTTTGCTTAAAACAAAGAAACCAAGTACAGTGTTTTAAAGTGCACAGTTAAAGTAAGAGTTAAACTTCCAACAGCACTGACACCTTTGTCATATTGTAACGTCCCATATTCTGTTGTCTCTCCTGTTAAATGCTTAGCTTAATACATTACTGTTTGTCATAGATACAATAAATCTATATTAAAACATCCAGGATGTGTAATGTGAATGAGTTAGAAGACTGTTGGAAACTTTCCTATTTCCTGATTTTTTTATTTTTATTTATTTATTTTTTTAAGATTTCTATCTCTCTTCTTTCTTGCACTTAGCCTTTTTAGATTTTGAACTAGCTATCATGAAACCCACAGTGGTGTTGACTTTAGCAGCAGGAGTCATGTTATCACTAAGTGATAGAACAACATATTGCAATTCAAGATTTGTTTCCATATAAGTAAAAGATCTTTCATGATAATGATAACCCTGTAAGATAAAGCAAAGTCAATTCTGCCAATGAAAACAACAGTCAGCAAATATACATCTTAGGGTTTCTTAAAATAAAAAAGTTGGTAACAACTTCCATGCAATCTTTTATATAGCAAATCTCTTATCGTTTTACTGGGCAGCAGTGTTTAAAGCTAAATTTTAAGAGTTTGGTTCTGTGTTCCCTTCTCCCAACTTTGCTATGGAGGAAATAAGCTAGCAACCAAATCAATACTGTAGCTGTCCAGAAGAATTCAGACAAAAGTCTTTCACAAGCAAACGATCTGCAGCAATAGTTCCTAGACCACTTTAAAAGGCTCAGTGATCTACCATTACATCTAAAAGGAAGTTTAAGAAGAAACTGGGAATCTGATACCCTAAATTCCCGCTATCACCCCTACCCGGTTGGATACCGCTGTGTCTGGTTTCATCCAATAGCCAGTCATCGGTGGTACATACCAGTACAGCCAGTTTAGATCTTTGTATCAAGCATGCTCTAATGTACAGATCAGTATGGTACATTAGGTTCAGTGAAAGACATTTCCCTCTGAAGAGTGCCAAGCAGCCACCAGAGAGGGGAGATACTTCTACATTTCACTGAAGCTAAGGGTTGGTTTCTAGGCAATTAAATACATTGAGATTATTCCTAGAAGCAGTAAGACACTTTACATATCGATGGAAAGTAAGTAAATTTTATTCTAATTAGAGTGGTCTAACTAAAAAGATTGACTATTTCCTACCTGAGGAGATGACACAGTGAGTTTCAGGGTGAACAGTCACACACCTAGACCTGCTCTAAGGTTTCAAAGAGAAGACAGCTATATCAGCTAGCATATTTCACCAAAAACAGAGAGGCATGGGGAAAGCCCAGGTCCTGGTCAGAAGTGGGAAAAACAAACAAACAAACAAAGAAGAAAAGGTAAACCGAACACTGGAAGAGATCTGTCTCAGATTTAACTGCAGTGTAAGTATATTCACTATAGCTTTTCTTTTCTTTTCTTTTTTTACACTTCTGTGCAAAATAGATATCTGTAATAGTGTTGACTATTTTGGATGTTATGAATAAATGCTGGTATTTGCATTTTTTCCTGGAACCTTGCTGTAGTGGTGTTTAAGTACAGAAATCAAGACATATCTCAAAGGGCACTGCAAACCTATATACCAAGGCAAGAAACCTCTTACTCAACACCCCAGCCCATGCTCTGCTGTACCCAAAGTCTAACAGAGTGGGTCCTCATTTGAGCTTCTATCAGCCAGGTGGAGAGCTGGCACTATAGGTGTTAGCAGAGGCAAAAGTGTCTTTCAGCAACTGTGGGTAACACTAAAGGCTCTCTGGCATGCAGTGAGATACTGGTATACATGCATGGGTCACAAAGGGAGTGGCACAGAAATGAGATTTAACTTTTTTGCATGCATACTTTATTCCCTACTACCTCTTCTAAATGATTTTCTTTTTTTCTCCTCTACATAAGACATCTCTCTTCCCACACCTAACCGCCAAATTCTTTTTTCAGGTTCACAGATGCATAAAGAACATTTCCAACTGCATTTTCAGACATTCCAATGTTTGAAAATTATAAGAGCATCAGTTCAAATTTTGATATTTACCATTACCGTTTGATAGTTACCGTCAAAAACTCCAGGAGCATGATGTCTCAATAATCTCTTCTGAATTGTCTCTTACCATCCCTCTACTTCTACCAGTACATAACAGTATGCAAGAAGTTAGCTAGCACAAATGCCTTAAAGACAACCCTGCAACGGGAAATTTATTATATCAGAATTCTGCATGTAATCAAAGAAACTGATATTGGTTCATAATAAAAAAAAGAAAGAGCTAACTAAATTCATAACCAATGGAACCATGTACTGACAGTGCATTACGCGGATTCAACGGCAATTACTATGCTACCTAATGTCACACACAGAGGTGGTGGGGTTAGCCCTAGAGAATCAGTAGTAGTCCATATCCTCTCATGTAACATTATAATAGTACACCACAAAGCCTGCAATTAGTGTGCTGTAGCTTTCAGTAACAACCCAAGCACCTGCGCAGTTTCCAGACATGGGTCTTTGGCAGTCTGCTGGTGTCCTACTGCAAGAGATGGGAGATTTTGGAAAGCACACTAAAGGAACTTGGTACTTTTCTCTCAGTAAAAGCCAGACAGATTTTAGCCCCAAACACATAGGATAAGAATGTATTATAAAGTAAAACAACAAGAAATACGGGATATGAGAAAGCAAAGTGGGTGGGAAGCCAGCGACCTTCAAGAAGGAAGGCATCCTTTCACAAGGTCAACATAGCAACACTAGAAAAGCCCTAGCAAAGGCCAAATGTTTTTTAAAAAAAATATGAACTGTAGGTTTTATTTTCCCCACTCATCCCTCTATGTTTTTGTAAACATGAGGTTTGGAAATGTTTGCATGTTTTGAGAGCAGGCAATATTTTCGGTACTAATTATCTAAATAATGCACTGTAACAAAATACATCTTTTTAAACTTCTAAATGGTTTCCTTATTAATAAGACAGCATATTCTTAGTCAGAAGCTCCCACTGAGTCTAGTTAGTGAATACACTTCCTCTACTGTTTACTTTTCACATTTTCTAGAGCACGTGGGGTTATACAAGAAGCATTCCAACCAGAGATCTCAGAAAAAGAAAAGACCTGATGTTTCTCTTGAAATTTGAATTGCATTTTGCTGTTTGGGGGGACTGGGGTGGGGCACAGGGGAGGTAAGGTAAGGTAAGAGTATCTGTTCAAAGAAAATGCTTGCCACGAAGTGACTACTGACTTAAGAGGTTTTCCTGTGTAAATACCTATCTTCAGATGCTTTACAAAGTACTGATTTCCAGACAGGGCTGAGTGTTCACTCTCTAAACAGCAGGCCCTTCAAAAAGAGCTGAATTAGATAATATCAGGAAATAACTGGAAATAACTGGCTGCTTCCAAAAGTCACCAGTCAATTTGGAAAAAACTCACGGTCTTTTACCATGCAACTGAGTTCTCAGAGCCTGATGTTCTTTTTTTCTACGCTGATAATGCTAGTTAATATGAACCATAAAAGAACAGCTGTTACTCAAAGGATGCCCTTTCTTCTACCCTCAACTTGAGGCAAAGAAAACCAGACTGTGAAACTGTGTGGCATTCTGCTCAGCTAGAGAATGAAACTTGATCAGTGGTTTTAAACTTAATTCCAATTTTCAGTCTAGCATTAAAACTGGCACACAAAACAACCAGAAAGTCAGACTTCAAATGCAAAGAGTAGTTTTTCCACTGTGGAACACCATGTATAAATACATATGCAGCAAATGTTTGCCCTACATAGTAATATGCACCTGCCTTGACCACTCATGTGACTTCCCTCTGTGCATTGCCTAAACACCTGCATGACCACACACATGCAGCCGTCACCACCCGTTTCCCCTGTCACCCACTCCTCACCCTCCCTCCTCAGGGAACCACAGAAACATCTACCCACACCTCACACAGAGCAAAACATTCAAACCATTACAGAAAGAAGAGAAAACAAAAAGAGAGAGAGAGATGCACATTCAGTTTGGTACAGCTCTGAATCACCTAAGGAAATGTTGTAGGTAAGAGTAGCAGCTTGACAGCTCTCAAGAAACACTAAATACATGTATATAAACTTGCTCTCCCCTCATAACCAATCAGGACATTATGGACGGAGGCATACTAAGAAGCAAAGAAGGGCAGAAAAAAGCCCTGAGAAGTGCAATGGCATGCCCAAGATCTGATAGCAGCTCAGTTGTAGACAAGATGAACGGACCCCGGACATTCTGATCTCTATTCTAAGAACATCGTATTTCAGACCACTTAGAACAGTGTAGTAATTGAAAAACCCCTCTGGACATCCCACTAGGAGAGGGGAAGAAAGGTGCAGTGAAAAAATCAAGAGAATAAAGACACTGAGAGACTTGGAGAGGACCCACTTTTTGCGCAAGGGTAGAACAAAGAGTACAAGGCAGATGTGAATGAAATATGCTAAAGCAAGGCACCCATGAGAAATTAAGCTGGCACTTGAAAAGAGAGAACATTTTAGTGCAGAGACCCTGCACAAAAAAGAGAATAGATCTAGCCTCAGAAGAGCAGAGGATAAATCTTGAGCAACCCTCATAACCCAAGAGCTTCTAAGGCTGGAGGTTTGGTAGCATGAGTTGATGGTGCCGCAGCCCATTTAATATGCCTAGCTGCTTTAGAAGCTGCAACCATCCTGACGCTAATAAAAATGCCCGAGATCCTTGCTGAACCATTGAAGACACGTAACCCTCCCACTATACTAATTTTTTAAAAAGCTTGAGCAACCAGATTAATGATGCTGATAGGTCTTTACCTCCACTGCCACCCAAAGAAATACCAATGGAAGGTTGGGGAAATTTATACTTTCCCTGAAATCACTTGGAGTTTTATATGGTTCGTTTCAAGAGAGTTGGGGTTTGGCTGAATAAGAAAAAACTGGAAGCCTAGCCACAGACTGCATACCAGTAGTGAACACAGCGGGATCTGTGTGCCTCCTTTCAGAGTTCATGCTGATAATTAATCTCCAAAAGGTCTGAAGACCCATGAAATTCCTGTATGTCCCCATTGATCCATATAGAGACAGGCCGCCTGAATGGATGTTCCCAGCTCTGCTATTGGACTGTGTTCCCTGATACTGTTAGCTGCACCTCCCTCAAATTGCCTTGCAGCAACTTGGATAAAGTGGAGGCCAGGACTACGCCCACTTAGGCACCTGCATTTTCCCCCAAGGTGTGTATGCCCTTCTCATTTGCTCATAAGAAGGTGAGCTAGCACTGCCAGAAAGCAATGCCAGGCATGAGATTTCCACAGGGCAAACAGCATAGCTACGCTCTGCAGTCTTGTGCCTGGTTTACACTTCATTTGCACCACATCTTACACTGGCAACTGCAACACCGGAAGCTGTAACCCCACTCAGCTGAATGCAGCTGTGACAGAGAAGGGCAGCAAAGATACAGTGATGGGAACGGCAGCACTGGGTGAACAAGCCTTGGGGACCAGGACTATGTCTGGGTTGCTAGTTGACACTGAAGTGCATGTGGCACCTTTTCATCTACACCAGTCACCTGAACTAGTCAAATGAAAGCAGCTCAGGTATCCTAGCCCACGTGGCTGTCATAGCTCTGCCTGAACTGTAGGCCAGTGTATTAGACTAAAAACTACCACCAGTGGTTCATGTGTTTGAAGGCCGATTCCCTCCTCTGTTCTGCAAGAGACAAGGCCAGCGTCTTCCCCTAGGACCGAGCAGCCAGCCAGAAATCATCAGTGGGGAATGCCCACGATGGGCATCCTCCAAAAGGTCAGGCAGAACTGAGTCTGTCACTCTCCAGTGTGGGGTTCAGGACAGGTCACTAAGTTTCTGCCACAGATAGGGGCGAAGTGAGGAGGGTGAAGCAGGGAGCAAGCCCCAAGGAAGTGAGTGGCGTGCTCCGCTGGCCTGAACGCCGTCCTCTCCTGGCAGCAGCTCCTTCGTGCACCCAGCCCTCTGGAGCAGCCAGCCACCAGCCCAGCTCTCCAGACATCTGCCAGGCAGAGTGGGCAACAGGACTACAGCTAGCGTGCTGTTCCCTTCCTGGGACACTCCCCTAGTCCACAGCCCTAGACAACGCCAGCTTCACCCACACTCAAAGCCAGAGGTAGAAAGCAAGGCCAATTTCATCCCCCACCCCTCCAGATCCCCCCAATATCTACATTTGGCATAAGATCAGATAGGAAAGCATCTGCTCTAAATCAAGTCTCGTGAAAAGGTCCAGAGGAAGTGAAAAAGGAAGATCACAATGAAAACAGGATTTCCAAAACACTGCACATAGTGAACAAGGACCAAGGTATACATTTTAAGTCTTGTAATTAAATCAAAATAACAACAAAGAAAACAGCCATCGATCTGTCCTTTCGCTGAATTCAGCCGTTGCAAGGAAGTGTCCACATGGTTATGGGCCAGAAAAATAAGCCAAGGATTTTGCCCCAAGATGGGCATGATTTGATTAGCGTGTGAAATGCACAGTGAAGGTGAAAAACTGCAGTGTAAAAACAGAGAGGCTGAGGTGTCTGCTAACAGCTGTTAATAACACTACTGGTTATTGGCCTGGAGAATATCTCATATTGACAGAAAAGCCAAATAGTGACATGTAACCTTCTTACTTTTTATTTCAAGAAAGGAAGCTTTCTTTTCTGACTCATGCTTTAACACAAGAGGTAATCACCAGGGCAGCACAGCTGGAGAAGACCTCAGGCAGTCATTTAGTTCACAAAGAACAAATATAGGTAAACTATTCTTGACATACATCTGCCAAAATACATGAGGGTAGACCATCATTTCTCCTCAAATTCATAAAATTCACATAAAATTGTGACAGCCTATACAAATCTACTCCAAGGATTGTTTTACTTGCTTTTGAACTTGCAGGTTTACCCTTTAACAACACTCCCTTTCTTTGCAAACAGGAGGGAAAATGAACTTTCATTTAAAAAGAAAGCTGTCAGGGCTTTGAGGACATAACCTGTTGTTAGCATCAGCGGATTGTCAGTTCACTCTGACAAGGGACACACTCCTGCATGCCAGTTCAGGCACTTCAGAAACTGTTTTTCAGTATACGAATGGCTGTGATTTAAGCAGTTACAGGAGTAAACCATAAACACTGGTACTCTGTGGGAACAAGTATTTCTTGAGTACTGAAGTACTTTGCACGTTCATGCTCAGTATTTTGATTTCATGTGTTAAGAAATAACATGAGTTAGCAATGCCTGTACTACCTGTCAACCCTCTATCGTGGCTGACAGCCAATGAATTGCCCGAAAGACTTGTAACAGTGGCTGGCATTCTTGTATTTTGCTTTTTGCCACAGGCATTTTTCTCCAGGTTGACAGATGGCAATCGCCTGAAGCATATTTCTAACATTGCACATGAGCTGGCAAAAATTACTGACCTATACTGAGTAAACTCAATAGAGAAATATTTCTTTCCCCACTCCATCAGCTACCCAGTACACCTTAAGAGATAAATACCAGCTCAAACACTAGGGACAAAACAAGAATATACTCTCCACGTGATGCTGTCATTTAGCAAAATTACTGGAAGCAGGTGCATGACTATTTTTAGATGAAGCACTGCTTCTAAATATTGATGTATTAAATACTATGTATGTGTGTATTGATTTTATATAGTAGATCTTTACTTTTTTGAGGTATCAAGTAAGTATTTGGGAAACTATGTAACTCAGAACAAAATAAAATTAGCAATCTCTCCCTTTAGAAATATCTACCAAAGTTATTTTTACAAAATATGACTTCTATTGAGTCGATCTTGTTATTAGAATACTGAAAACTCCTTTTAAATATAAAACCACTGTCAGCTTTCACCTGCCAAAAAAATTTAATGCGTATAATTTGCTAACATAACTGTGTTTGTATACAACTAACAATTTTTGATATTCAAAAAGGAGAACAATAAGAGACTTCCCACTTTCGTACTAAGTAAAGATTCTCAGAGGCTAGAATCATGGGAAACGTAAAATGCTGAATTAGCTAACAAACACAGCGACAGTTTAACTGACAAAAGACAGCATTAAACAAAAAGTATGAGTTTGACTTGTTACTATTAAAAAGATTTTTTTTTTTTTTGGAGACAAGAACTCCTTCGCATTTTACTGACCACAGAATTAAAAACAGTGCTGTGGATCATGCAACCAGACTGGCTGCTTTACAGTATTGTGTTCTTCAAGTAGCAAAGCAAACCTAACGACATTTTGAACATGTCTCTGTGGTGAGGGTTACTTGGCAGGGTCCATACCCTGCTCCATGGGGAGAAATTCACCCCTAGTAGGACTTCAGCATTATTACCCTGCAGAATGGCAAGGGACCAGCCAGCCTTTTGAGAGAAGAGAAAGTGTTACTATTAAACAAATAACCTTGAAGTGATTGTTCTCATCTGCAAATCTAATCAGCTTGTTTTCAAACATCAAGTTATTATACATTTTCCCTTAATCTTGCAGTTCTAGTCTCTTAAGTGGATTCTGTGAATAAAGCACCCTCAAAAACAATCTGACCTAGTTTAAGAGGGATCCTATTGTAACTGAAGATAAGCACCTTTGAAAATAGAAGATCTGCACACTTCACTGACATATTTCACAGCTATATTTGTAAATATTTATTCTGCCATTAAGGTCTTTAGTAATCAGTAGAACTCTGGGTAGATGGGAACTTTTCTTATAAACCATTTTGAGAGACTCTCCCGGCCTGGTAATGAGAAGTTTAGTGCGTTCTACAAGATCTGGATGGTACCTGATGCTGTGGCGCACACTAGAAACTGTAGTGCTTATGATGCAGGGACACATAAAGCCAGTTTTACCACAGCTACTACCAAAATGGTTAGCTTACACTTGCAATCACAGATGCTGCAGTTTTCTAGGTTTTGAAAACGGACAACAGAAATGTTTTTTAAATCATTTTTTGAGGAGGGAAGTTACCTAGCCCACTTCCCTCAGCAAGAAGCAAGCAGAAAGAAGAATTCTGTAATATAATAAGGTTTGGCATTCCCTTCCTACCCCCAAAGTTTAGGGTCTGTAAAGCACAGAGTACTCGTTATACATCAAAATTAAAGGGACGCCTATCTCGCTAATAAGTATGCAGGTAAGTGGGCAAACATATCCGA
The DNA here is from genome assembly GCF_036370855.1 of Dromaius novaehollandiae. Lineage (NCBI taxonomy): Eukaryota > Metazoa > Chordata > Aves > Casuariiformes > Dromaiidae > Dromaius > Dromaius novaehollandiae. Next base: position 93,619,023 of record NC_088098.1, read on the forward strand.
AAAACAGTCTTTCTACATATTGCGGAAATAACATTCTAACCCTCCCCACCCAACACTGTCTCAGCTACAGCTTCTCAAACCTTTCTAACTCAGCCCATGCCAAAACAACTCTTCCCCTTCATCTCTGCACACATGCACCTCTGCAAGGGCAGACCCTTGCTAGCCCGAGTGGGGAGTGATTTACCCATCCCAGTTGCAGCACACCCTACAAGCATCGCACAGGGGCAGGGGCAACCTTTCCTAAAACGTGGCTTTATCGATATAAAGCTACCCCTTCTGCCAGTCCAAGTTCTCCCCGGAGCACCAGCCTGAGGCATCTCTGCCCCCCATCTCCTTAAGTCCAGAGCAGCCCCTTCAAAGCCAGCATAGCCTCCAGGTTGCAAAGGTCCAGGGACCCCATTAGCTTTCCCAGGCTGGGAAACCTCACCTGACCTTTCCGAGCTGGGGTGATACTCGGCTGCCTTGGGGGTAGGCAGGAAAGCCCCCACGTGCTGCTTAGGCCTTGCTTGGGCTGACGAGGGGCAGCGCAGGCCCACGGGGCGCAAAAGCTGGAGACCGCCAGGTGCAGGCCTTGCTCCACAGGCAGCAGCAGGCGCACTGCAGCCTGCGGAAGGGCTGTGGCACCGAAGCCTTTCAGGCACCTCAAAACATGAAGACCCCCGCCTTCCCTCCCCCAAATAAATAAATAAATAAATTGTGCATTATACATACGCGCGCGCGCGTGTGTGCGTATAAATGTATAACAAGGCTATCTGAAGCGGAGGAGGTGCTTTCAGGCTAAGCCCGCCTTTCCCCACTCCCCCCAGCGCTCTCGCTTCCCGAGCCTACCTGCGCGCCCAGGCTGCCGCTGCCGCTGCCGCCGCCGCCGCCGCCCGTGCCCCGCGGAGGGGCAGGAGTGCGGGAGGCACCGGGCTGCGCCGCGCCGCGCCGCGCCCGGCCGGGGGGCGGCGGCGGCGGCGGCATCGCCGGCATCGCGTGCGAAGCGGGACAGCCCGGCGGGCGCGCTCTGAGTCAGTGCTCGCCGCCGCGGCGAGAGCTGTGGGCTTTGAGCAAAAGAGAGACAGACGCTGACTGATCTCTGTCGCCCACCGGGAGGGAGGCCTGGCACGCAAGGCTTTCCTGTCACGCCAGCGGGAGCCTCCCGGGGCGCCGGGGGCAAGCGCTGCCTCCTGCCCCCGGGGAGACGGGGATGGCCGGTGGAGGCAGGTGCAGCACCGCGCCAAGCCGAAAGGATGGGATTATAGAGACAACCCCCACGGGAAAGCGACGGCGCGCAAAGCGCGGCGGGGGCCGCCCGCGCCTCCTCTCGTCCCGGCGGGCATTTTGGGAGCGCCTCGCGGCCCGCCGCCCCCTCCAACGGCCGCCCTGCCGCGCGGCGCCAACGGCCGCCAACCGCCGCGGCGGGGGGGGGAGTAGGCAGCGGGGCGTCGTTTTCCCAAGTGTTACAGCCACCCCGCACGGGTAAGGGGAGCTGAGGAGTAACGTCAGCAGTATAAAACACTGAGGATTTTGCAGCACACTCGGCATAGTGGGTAGTTTTCAATAAAGGGTGTTTTTGCAGAAATCACGAGCACATCAGATGTTATTCATCCATCTCAGAAACAACAGAAAACTGACACTTCTGGAAATTTCATGTCAATGGACTCAGTTGAACCTGTTACACCACAAGCTTTCTCAAAGCTGGTAAACGAGAGATGATTACTCACAAAGAAAGCTTCTGTAAAATGAATATCAGCGAAGTGAGCATTTCACTAATTAAGTCTCTCCAAGAATCTTGAACCACTTAATGAACTTTCACAGCCATGACTTGGGATGCAATTTCCATCCCTGTTTTACAGACAAAAAAAAAACAAAAAAAAAATGCAAGGATTAAGCTGTTTCCTACTGAAAAGTGGGAGTAAGTGTGAGTGACATATTCTAATTCCAAGTGTAACACAGAAGACCACTCCTCCTCCCCCTCCCCCCCCCATCCTGAGTCTTATGAATATGCCCCAGGATCCTTTTTGGAATAAAATGTTGTTTGTTTTTTTTTCCCCCCTACTTTGCCTCTGCCTGAATGCTGTCTGAGTTGCTCACCTGGTAGTTTCTGCCTTTAAGGAAATTAGCAAAGGATGATGCCAATAATGTGAGGGTCAAAAGTGGCTGTGGGAAGTTTCCTGTAGTGCTTTTTATAGATTGCTCTATGCTGCAGATCATACAACAAATTAGCCAGCAGGTTTGTGGAGTTGGGAAGTTTTCAAATTATTTCTTTTAAAGCATACAAAGGCACAAATAACTTCACCATCTTGGGATTCAGTAGGACCAAATACAGAGGTCTACCAGCTGAATCAGATTTGCCCATAAACTGAAATCAGTCAAACATCACACATAGCTAGTCAGCATATGGCTGGCTAGGATTCACTGGAGGTTACACTGTAGAGGAATTAAAGGGCTGTAACTAAGTGCATTAAAAAAATACTAAAACTTCATAAATATTAGCATGGTATTCATATCACTGCATAACTGAAGCAAACAAGCATGTGGTACAATAGAGAAATACTACCATGCTGCATAAATGAAGTCACGTAATGAACTTGAAGTGCAGCAGGAATCCCCTATACTTTCCATGCTTTTCCCTACCCTTTTGGCAGTACCTATGGAAAGACTCCGAATTTTGAAGCAATGACTCAGAGGACACCAAACTCTAAGGACAGGTTCAGGCTCCTTTGTACAGCTCATGAATTTATCACTCTTAAAGAGAGAAATACTTCTGAAATGCTGGACAAATGAGGATTAACGCTATCCTGAGAAAACTCAGAACATCAACTGCTTTGGTAGGGCAAGAATGAATTTAGACTGAAGTGCTTTTCCTACAAAGGTTACATAAGGGAAGAAAGACTGAGTAGACACATGCAAAACAAGCAGGTAGGAAATCATTTCTGTAGCAGAAAGAGCTGAAGTTTCTGGCCTTTTCATGTGGTAAACATGCTTATGAGCCCAAACTGCACTTTTCTAAACCTTCTTTTAAGTACCAGTTTATGTGTGTGCATATTCATGTATGACCAGGGAAGCACTGTAGATAGTCTAATCAAAACAGGCAGTAATGGCAACAACAGCCCCCCCCCCAAAAGAAAACAAAACAAAACAAAAAACCTGCAAAAGAGGTCTGCAGAGGTGGTGAAATAACTAGAGACAGAAGAACACTTACTGCCATGCATAGGGATGCTGACTTCATTTCAGTTGTTCATGGTACCAAGTACCTGCTGAGATATAGAAAATGTGGAATGAGCTTTATTATTCCAGACAAATGGTTAAGTGAAAGCTTATTTTGATAACTGATAATTTTTTTTGTAATTATCAAAAGAATAAGACCTAGGAGTCTCATTTCTTCAGAAGAACACTATCCTGCACTATTCATAGCCTACCAGATTGCTCCAAGAGGACAGCAGCTAGAACACATTCAGGTTTGTGATAAAGCAGGCTCTTCTCAGGAACAGAGACCTTAGGAGAGGTTATTCAGACTGAGGCAAGAAGGAAGCTTTGGAGAATCAGGTGTTATGGAAATTAGGCCTGTCGGCCACCATAACAGGGCTCGACCCTAGGTTCCCGCAGAAAAGTTCAGAGTCAAATCAAAACAAATCAGATAATTTTAATCATGCGCGTGCTGTAATTACAGCTCGAGCTGGGTGCCTCCGAAGAGGGACCCTAACATAAACAAATCCTGGGTAATTATAGTCTTTTCGACTTACATTTCCCACCCCTCATGTGATAGTTAGACCAATAATAATTTTTTGGTCTGGGGTCTCCTGCTCCTCATTGGGTCTCATCATCATTCTGAGGCAAGCTGTTTTTCCTCCTTATTCTTGTTTTTTGCAGTCTCTGATGACGGTTGTACCTCTGTTTTTGTTGGGTCTGGCAGTTGTCTCCCAAGGTCTTATTTTTCCCCATTGTTTTGGCGTCTTCCCTCTCAGAGTCGGTGGCACAGGTGCGCAGACTGCGTGTGGCTCCCTTATCTTCCCAGCCTGAACAAGCTCTGAGGCACTATTTTTTATTAAACTAAGTAAAGATTCGTTACTTTTCCCACGCTTGGCCTAAGGCTTCAGCAAATCTAGCCACTTATGCTAAGCAAGTTTTATATAAGTTGTGCTAAGCAGCCATTTCTAGACAGTTTCAATTCACTATTCTTTAACATTCTTCTTTCAGTCTACTGCTTCTCCCTCCTCCTTGTCACCTGCCATCTCTCTTCTTCCTCTTTGTCCACGCATCCATCCAAGGGAAGGGCCAAACACTAATGGCTCCCATTTCCTCCTTGTGCTTCCCCCTTTCTCCTGCTTCTCCCCTACCCAATTGCCACTTAAGAATCTAGAAATAGTGTCAGGGAGCAGCAAGAGCAGGACTGCTCCAGGAGGGAGGGCAGGCCAGGAATCCAGGCTGACCCCAGCACAGGTAGTGACCCCTCCTCCCCCCCAGGAGGCAGCTCCACAGTACCCAAACAGAGGCAAGGTAGTAACAGTGACAGGGTCCTTCAACAGCCCCAGAGAAGATGAGGTAACAAGCTCACTCCAGGGGTCATCCAGGGAGCCCAACCAGGACAGCAGGAGACAGAGCTAGAGGCAAGGCTATAGCATAGGTCCAAGGTTCATCCTGAAGGCAGAGCCAAAGGAGGGACTGGAGACAAGGCTGCCTACAACATGGGTCTAGCATCCACCTAGGAAAAACCAATAATCTTAAATGGGACTCCTGGGCCAATGGGCAGAGTGTGTGGGTGGGGGTCCCAGGTGATGCTGGTCAGAGCCATTATGGCCAACTGATGCCCTCCAGCCCTGAGAGACAGTTAATGCTAAAGTTGAAGCAAAACAAAGTTTTAGATTTAAAACCTCAATAAAGGGAAAGTAAGTAGAGATGTGCTTCAATAGTGTTTCTTTGCACTCAAAAGGAAAATCTCCTTTTGTCAGTTGTAGTAATGCTCTCTCTCCTAAGCAGTAGCCCTGCCCCTGTGTGTTTGAAGAGATGATGACTCCTAGAACTCAGGCTAGCAGTGTTTTGTTTGAGCCTCTACTGCAGTGTCCCAGTATGATTTCAGACAAATTTTCTGCTTGTTTCTGCTTATTTAATGATGAAGTAGATGGATTTCTGTGTCCAGTGTGAACATCTGAAATGAGGCACAGTTACACAGGACTGGCAAGGACCTTCCAGGCCTTCATAGATAGTCCTGGGCATAGGTCAACCTCCATCTTGAAACTAGTGAGAAATACTCCCCTCCTTTCTCCTCTGAAAAGTCTGTTCAGTGACCTCACTGGTCTAATGATTAGAAATATACTTTCAAGGTCCTGCTCAAATTAATGCACAGTTTGGTTTACTGGCACTTATTTTCCTAAATGGTCTGAAGTCTTCAGACACTTGTACAGGTGCACCTGCTTGCTTCCGACCCAGCCAGGGAGCACAGTCAGTAGGACTCAGCATTACAAATTCTCATGGTCTTTCCTGATCTGAGACAATCGCTGCTGTGCTTGCCATGTTGTGGCCGCCCCAAAAGATGCTCAAGTAATCCCACAGAGAGCAGAACCTGAGCTTTGCTAAATGTGCCTGAGCAGTCAGGATATATTTTCATAGCCTGTAACAGCTTCTTGTGAATCACAGCTTCATTCTCAGCAGGATGGGAGGCCAAAGTGAATGGGATTTTATAACACTCAATAACAGGTAGGAAACTTAAGGAAGTGTAACAACCAACATTTTTTTATTAGAGGGGCAATGACCAAGCCATTCAGGAGGAATTAATTTTCAGGATTTGGCTACAGAAGAGCTCTGCAATCTCATTGCCTTCCTCATACCCAGCAGTGTTTCATTTTGGGGAGACTTAAGCAGATGTCTTCCATGCTTTGGTCTCTGAAGCTGGGTTCCTTCTAGTGGCATTAACAGGAGCTTTGATTCTGTGTTATTGACTGATCTTGGTCCGTAGTAGGGGCAGGGGGAAAGAGGACACTGCAGGATGCTACCAACTCACATCAGGAAACACTGATTTGTCTTCCTCTGACTAGTAGTAGCCTAAGACTTTTGTATTCCACAGGGTCTTTACTTTTTCCATCATCTGTTCAGCCAGTATACTGAGTTTAGATGTCTCTCTAATGAGGAAGTTCCTGCAGGGGACAACAACGTGTGTGGTAAGATACACAATATGTGAGATACACAAATAAGAGAAAGAGTAATCTCTGTTTGCAGTAGTTATCAAGCTACCCTTCTTTCACACTGCCTGTCACTACAAAGCTTCTCAGCAGTCCTAGAGGGGCTTTCCTCAGAAAGCAGGAATAGGCAATCTGTATTTGCCATGAATTATATGAAACTGCGTCTCTTGGGTCATCATGCTTTTCCTTTTGGGAGGAGAGCAACTCTTTTCCCTCTTCTTTAAGGAATATAAATTTACAGCCAGAGCCAGTTCTGTGATGTGGGCTCAGTGACACCAGTGTTTCCTGGCACCTTCAGTACTCAGCCCCTCACAAACGGTGCCACAGCATCTGCACAGACACTTCGAGGGCAGCTGATTCCCCGCCAGCCAGTGTCTGCCTCCCTCACTACTCATGTATAAAGAGATATCCACTATCACCCTAGCATCACCTTGTTCAATATGCACCCCTGGAAGGCGTTGCACTTTCATGTGAAATCATCTTGCCCCCACAACAGCCCCTTCCCATTGCATTCAAATCAGACTTCATTCGCTTTTTCATTGCTCCCTGCATCTCCTCATGTAGAAACTGGATTAATCTGTACTTCCTCCCACTTCTCCCTCACCTTCCCCATCTGTGGCCATCACAACACTAGGACAGAAAACCTTTCCATACCTGGTACCAACAATTACTGGAATCTGGGCAGCATCCGCCAAGAACTGACCGACTTTAGGGAACATCTTGTTCACAGTTTCATAGACATAAGCGGCAACTGCATCGGGGATGACCAACCAGTCACGGCGGTTATCTCTCTCAAAGATGGACTTTGAGTGCACTTCTGAGAAGGAGGAAGCAAAAACTATGAGGTTTTCCTAATCGCTCATCTCTCTGAAGTCTGCCCAGAGGTGCAGTGGGAGGAAACTAGAAATTCTTCACAGATTGAAAGCCTCTCCCTCCCTCCCATATTTCCCCTGCATCCAGCAGCACCTCATCTCTCATATTCAGGCATTAAGGTTGTAGGGTTTAAATGGCAGAGTATTTGTGCTAGCTATGGAAGATTTTCATGCAAGTCTCCTACCAATTGGATTCACACTCACTCGTACTGTAAATTCATGGTCTTAGGCTGTGTTACTGGGCTTCAGTCCTGGTTTACGGTTGGGATAGACTACCTTGAGGTAAGTGAGAACTTGTAAAGCAGAGCCTTGTCTCAGGCAGACAGAAAGGCTTTTCAGACTTACCTGGGAAAGTGGTGCTAAGGAGTAAAATGAGAGCTAGCACCAAAGCCCTGGATTGCAGCATGGCTTGCAGTACCAGTTCAGCCCTGTACACCAAGAGACCAGCTGGAATCACTGTATAATGGTTCATTTATTATTAGAAAAATAAAGCATGTCTGTTAAACACCAAACTTGTGCAACAAATCAAACCAATACAAGAAAAAGAAAACAGGAAAGATCACGGTGCATTTCCTCTTCAGAAGTGACGAAAAGATAGTTCAAAAATGAAAGCATCCTTTGATCTGTATAATTGTAAATATCCACAATGGATGATAGCTTTTAGAGCTCCACAAAATATGTTACAGTTAAAGTTACTTCTTTTATATAAGATCTAACCCCCCTTTTTCAGTGTATGAGCAAACCACTAAAACTGGCATAGGTTGGAAGAGGTTTCCTCCACACACAGGTACAACTGAAGAAGTCACATTGTGGGATTTTTTTGTTTGATTTTTTTGTTAATTGGTTTGAAGAATCTTGTTCTGATCAGTGTAGCATATAAGATGCTCATCTTAATGACCCCATGATCTGAGTGTTTTGTCTTCCTATAGTTGAGAAAAGACCCAGCCAATGAAGTTCTCTCTTCTTTTTTTTGCATTATGATTAGCAGGTAGTAACCCATGCAGAACAAGTTCTCAAAAGGGAATAAATGCAAACTTTACCCTCACCTAACCTTTGTCTATTTAAAAAGCCAAAATTAGAGATCTCTTGAAGAGTCAGCACCGGTAGCTGAAAAGCATGACATTGTATCTAAATAAGCTTTTCAAACATGGTGCATTTAAAAAGGTGTTTAGAACTTAAACTTGATTTATGCTCTGAGTAAAGGGCTGCATCACTTGGGGCAACATGAACAAAACATCACAGTGCTAGGAATTGCATGGAAAGAAAGGCTGCAAGCCTGTTACACATGACTGCTTTGCTAAATTCTGTGCCAGGTAGCTGCTAGTTAATGCTCCTTATTATTCCACAGTAAGGCAGTTTCCATCCATATTAACTTCCTACTATACACAGATTACCTCCAAAAGCTACCACTTCATGTTAACTAGACTTTTGCTGACCAGCAGCAGTTGCTCAGTTGCCATCCCTCCTTGCTTTTTAAACCCAGAGCCAGTTTCTCCTTCTGTAGATGCAAGGTATAAATTTGCTCCCAAAGAACATAAAGAAGGGATCTTACCTGGTTTAAAGCCTGCAGTCCCCAAACTGGAGCAGCTTGGAAGAAGTTATGTATCTTCCACCACTGAAACTCTGCAAAACCTATCATGGGCTTGACCCTCCTATAAGTGTCCTATAGAGCATCCATCACTTGACTTCAGTCCAGGTTACTCAAGTGCTCCCACCCTACTCCATTTCAGCAGTATTCCTGGCTAGGGAGCCTGAGAAGGGTTCACACTTTGCCTTGCAAGAAAAGGTGGGGCAAAATAGGAGACCACCTCCACTTACTTCCGTATGGTCTAGATATACCAGTCACAAAGTCCACACCACCAAGAATGGAGAGTTCAGCTCTTACCTGTCTTGCTTTCTCTCTGTCTCACAGGCAGAAGCTGAGCTAGATGCTGATCTGAGACACCGTCATTTATGCAAAGCTAATATAGAGATAGCAAGGGGTCAAAGGTCTTATTTTGTTTCCCCATTTGCTCTTTGGCAAGTAGATCCAGCTCAGCAGGATGGGCAAGAAGTTATGTAGGACTCTGAACCTGTTATTGGGATTTGGTAATGGAGGGTCAGCCTGACCTGAGCCTAAGAGACATGGAAGGCAGCTTCTGGGTCACTGAGTCCCCTGCTTTTGCTGGCAACCATGTCATAGAGGCCCCTTTCATAAGCCGACCAAATTCCACATGAGCAGTAGCTGGGTCTAGTTTTGCTCCTGCTGTTCCTGTGGGAAGGCCTGTTCTGTAACCTCACAACTCTGACGGTTGGACTTACTTGTGGCTGTTATGCTTATTTATATTTTGCTCTTGGTTTCCAGCAAACACGTTAACAAAATGGTGTATGTGGGTAAGTGCACATGCACAAACCCCTCTCAGATTTCTTCCTTTCCCATGTCCGACCATTTCTATACAGGCTCACAAGATGGGCACATACCTGAGCCAGCTGTCAAAACTTGCACAGGGGAAACATAACTTCTCACCAGGCTCCCCGGAGAACTGGACCTAACCAGAAAGTGGCTGCAGTGCCGCTGAAGGGCACATGCTTCCCATAGTTTGAGCTTCAGGTGCCCACTGGGTCTTCAGTCAGGCCAGCCATCTGTGTTTGGCACATAAAACCATTGAGCAGGAGAGGGAGAGACAGAAAGGATGCAACACTGTATTACAAATAGCATTAGCTAAGGGAAAAGGGGAAGACCTGAGGCATAAATTAAGCCTATTACACGAGACTCAACAGACCTCTGTTCTTATATTCATGACAGTGACTCATTTATTAGGCTACTGCCTCGTGAAGAGCTCAACCAGTGTCTTCATTTATCCAAAATTTTCTAGACTTTTACTCTCATAGAGCTCAAAGTAGTATAAAACTAAACAGTGACCAGTCTCATTTTACAGACATGGAAGCCAGGTCAATGATTGCTTCAGTGACAAAACTGAGGTCAGGTCATTAAGGAGGGCTGCCAGTGGTTTCCCAGCCATTTTCCCACTCTCTCATTGAACAATTTATTATCTGTTTTCTTAAAAAACAAAGAAAAAGCCCTCCATAACATGAAAAATATCCCCCTCCAAACCCATACAAACAAACCATTTTGCATTTTTGTCCAAAAAATAACAAAAAATTCCTACTAATCTCTAACAAGGTTCATTCCAAAAGTAAGCACAGAATATTCAATTCCACTTCTGGTGCAAACACTAAAAAGCAATTTATGGTCTAGGAAGAACACACAAGAACAATTGGTTGAAAGTTCTCATATATTTTAATTACACATTTGACAATCATTGAAGAAAATCTACACATTTGCCATCTACTTTTACAGCTGGAATAACATTTGGAAGACCAGTACAAGTCACATTATAGGCATTAAACTTTACAGAAATAGCAAGGAGCAGTCTTTACTTGCGGGTGTTAATTTAATATAATCTCAAGTGTCATCTCTCTCCTACGTCAGGTCCACAAACTAAAGTCTCTAACCATATTAAGTGGTGTTTTAAACTGATGTGCTGCTGGAGGTAGTAACACAGAGGGGACTTAGCTACCCTACGCAATAATACGTACTGCTGAGGAGATTTGCACTGTGGTTGCTATCACAAGGTAACTTCCCCCCCACCCCCAAGTTAGCCTAACTTTAGCTAGTGCTAAAGTTAGTGTATCATGAATACAATCCCAGAGATAGCAACTGGGCTTTTCAGCACTTTCTACTGCCAAACAGACAATTGCCAAGACCAGATCAATGATTACACAAGAAACAGCCCTTGTCCTCCATTCCTGGAATGGCATTCTGGAATGGCAGGGTGCTCTGCAAATAAGCAAGAAAGCCAGATAATGCAAGTCCTTTCTTAATCAAAGAAAAATTACATGATTTTTATCTCTCTTACAAATCTCTGGTGGAAAGCAGCTGCCAGGAGCAACATAGACGTCCTTATCTGCCCCACATGGCATGGTCCCTTACTCATTACACTATTATTTTAATTAGGGTAGTCCCAGTTACTATCAAGGCACTTTATCTTCAGTGGTATAGAAAAATTCATTCTCGAGGGTAAGGTATGTTATGTTCCTTCAGTTGCCTGACAGGAACAACAAAAGTCTGGAATGGCAATAACTGCCAAATGCAACACATATTCAGCTTCTTTCACCACACATGGGCTGACATGTGAACATCAGCTCTTTGCAGTGGCTGAAAATCAAACATGATTATATTACAGCATAGAAAGAACTAGGCTATGCTACTTCCTACTGTTATTTCTTTTCACTGTGTAGTATCTGAGCTGCCTGATTCACTCTCTCTCTCTTTTTTGAAAGTCAAAAGACCCTGTAATCTTACTGGAGGAAAAGAGTCCATTTAGTATTGTGCAGTGCAGTCACAATGGCTTTCATTTGCAGCCAATTAAAAATAGAAATAAGCATTCAAAGTATAGCCTATTTTCTTCTCACTTTTCTGTCTGCTTGCAGTTGTGAAGCATGCATGTATAAATTTCCCTTTTAATTATTTCACAGCCCACCAACTGGTATTTTATGAACCATAGTGGTCTGTGGACCAGATTTTAGTAAACCTTGTACCATTTTTGCTTCCCTGCTGGATAACCTAATCTACTTCTGTCTGCAGTTTAAGAAGTCACAGAATTAAGTCTGAGATACAGTCAATTTTCCATGAAGAGTTTTGTTTGATGTTTCCATAAATATGAACAAAGTGACTGAAGAGATGCTCAAGCATGGTAACGATAAAACTCTTCAGACTTCACACAGCATATATTGTGCAAATTTACACAATCTACAATTAGCTACCCTAGCTCAATTATGGGGACCAGAGAAAAGAATAAAGATGGACAGCTCCTTCACAGGATTTAGATCAAAAAGTTTGGACCTGCAGTTAGTATGCTCATACTACAGTGGCAAGCTTCAATAGCTGCTGCTGTTACACAAAGTCATCTTTGGGTTTCTTGCTGTGACAGGGGGTCCTTGATCTTGGAAAAAATTGCTAGACAAATATTGGGTTATACACATTTGTATGTGAAAGAGAGTAAACTCTTTCCCATGCTGCCATCTTGGGATCTCAGCTGGTGTCAGTAGACTCTGCTCTTGATGGAGAGAGGGGCAGTCCTTCCCTGAAACCTGGACATTTGGGTTAGGCTGAGATGACAGGAAAAAGAGGTTTTTCTGCATAGATCTATGGGAAGCAAAGGAGAAAGTCAAATTCCAAGCCACTAATTCAGCTTCCCAGGGAAAAATCTTCCAGATCCTGGATCTACTACTAGTTGGCAAAGGGCAATGCTAAAGTCAAAACAAGATGACAGTTTTGGAAGAAGGAGCCCCATATTTTCTATCACTGCAGTCACCATAAACTCCTCCGAAATTAAAAAAAATTCCAGCCATAAAACAAGGGATACATAAAACCCTCAGAACATTAAGTCCCATCACCAGCATGTCATTAAATAAGAATAAAAATGATCCACAGCCAGTGAGCTCAGCAGCTCTGCAAGTTCTGCAAACACACTTAATACCCCATACTTCAAGTGTAACTCATGAGTCAGTTCACGTTCACAGTTTGGGTCTAATGCAGTCAAGGACTGAGCTTATTACAGCTTCCCCTTCTTGAATTCCAACTTTGGAGTTGCTCTTTCAGCTCTTTCATTCCTTTTTGTGCTAGCCATCAACTACTGTCCAACAGCCCCTCTGCCTCCAGAAAGTAGGTCTCCACTTCTGAAACAAAGTCTACCGGGCGACTAGTAAAGTCCTCCTGCTCTCTCTCTGTAGGCAGAAATCAGCACTATCAACCAAAGAACTGCAGGAAAGTGAGTGTTCCCCATAATAGCCTTTGGTCAACCAGCAACTGCTTCGGGTATCCAGCTAGAAGTATTCCCCCCCCCCCCCCCAGCAGGAATTTTCCCATTGTTGTCCAAAGAAAAGAATAAGGGAGGTGGAGAAAATGAAAGCATCTCCAAGTCAGTCTTCCAAGGGAAACTGTAAGCACATCACCACCTGGGACATTAAAGAACAAATAGTAGAAGGTGTCCCATCTGGTAGTGGTTGGGAAATAACCTAGGCAGTATAATGATTGATCCTGGCCAATCACTAGTGCCTCTGGGTTACAAAATAACTCACAAGATGCCCCAGAAGTTCCTCACAAACAATTGAGTCTTATGAATCCAAGAAGTATCTTTGGAAAGCCAGTTTCCTATAGAGGCAGCCAGCATCCAACTAGAAGGACACAGGGAATATCTCTGCTTTTTCAGCACATTCTAATGAAAACAGTAGATGAATCGTATCAAGGGGAAATGGCAAGTTGTTCTCCTCAGCAACTGTTCTTAGAGCACAGATAAATTCTGTTTTAGTTGCAAGGTAACAGTTAGGAAAACCTGGCAATCTAGCTACGGCTCAGATGCACAACACATTTGGAGACGGTAGTATTGTTAGGGCAGTAGTAAAAGTGGTGACCGTAAGACTTCTCACAGAGCCCTTTACCCTACCCCATGTACACAACAGATGGCACAGAGAGCAAAGGAAGAACATAAAATGCATGCAAAAGAGTACATGTCTCAGGAAAGATATATCCACCAAAGTCATGCTTCCTAGAGTTGAAGGAAATTCTGGTCCACAGTACCAGGAGCAGTAGTCATACCTTGCTCAGGCCCTGTGAGGACAGCCAGACCTTGTTAAATTTAGCCCTTTAAATTTACAAATAAAAGCAAGGCTGGTTAAAGGCTAGCACAAGTACCTTTAACCACAACTGGTTAAAGCAGGGCAGGGTGGTTCGGTCAGTGACAGGTAGATGAATTGGCAATTTTCAGATGTGCTAGTGAGCCCTTGTTAAGGCAGTCAAACATCCTTCCAACATTCTGATTCTTCTGTTTGGGAGACAGGCTTACTGGGGTGAAAGGAAGCGACTGTCCCTTAACTATGCCAAACAGCAAGGCAGAAGAAGCAAATCTTACACATTCTCAAGCACAACATAGGACCCTAGGAAGCTGTGCCTCACTACACCTCACTCCCAGGGGGCCAGACCAGATGAACTCCGGAGGTCTCTTCCAACCTGAATTATTCTACTGTTCTGTGATTCTACAACTCTGATTACTTGAGCCATTCACCAGTGAGCAGTGTGCAAAAGACCAGTGTTCTACAGACTGGGCTCCTTGCCGTGCCAGAGCACCTAACAAGGACAACTGGTATCTTTCTTTAAAAGTTGGGAATATACTGTTTGTTCAATGCCACTAAAAAGTACACCATTTCCAACAGAATGTTTTCAACAGATTACAGCCCATTGCAAACCTAAGTTTCCAGGTCAAAGCAGGAGTATGAAGGCATTAGGTACTGCTTTCATGGGCACTAGACATAGATTCTTTAGAGTCACAAGTCTCACGGGAAGCAGCTTTATCTGTTTTTTTGCTTGTTGCCTGTCCAATCAAAAGCAGCCATCCCAGCCTACATGGTGGGACAGCAAAAAGGAGTTTGGTGGGAATCTCAGTTCTTTCAGCACTGGCATTAAATGACTATGCTTCTTCCACTGCGGGAACTTCCTCTATCCTGCAAGAGAAAATAAGAGATTCAGGAACATGGAAGGATGCATAGAAACTGTATGTCTTCCTGCCTGCTCTGAGAATCATAGCAAAACCATTCATACACACATTCCATCTGGGACTAGAACTGCATTTCCTTCCAAAACTCAAAGAGGAAAATGGTAATCTGCAAAATACAGCTCTTTGAGAAGAGTCTCACCTGGTAAAATTCTGCATGTATGTGATATGCAGACACTTAAAAAAACCTGATCTTTTTAAAAACAAAAGAATGGTAAGGGGGAATATACTGGCTATAACTTGACAACGAGCTATTGGATATGAAGCTTTTCACACTTAGGTTGCTACTTCATATCTAGCCCCAGTGTAAACTGAAATAAGATGAGCTGAGAACAATGGTTGTTCATTGCTGTATAATGCATGTTCAGTGCTCAGCAGTCCCAACAAGTAAATCATCCTCTTCCACCCTGGCCTGGAGGATCACATTTTTCACCACTATGGCCGCCCACAATCTTAAAGCCCATTTCATGTAGCTTTAAGCATCTTACCTGGAAGCTTTTCCATATAAACCATCTCAGAAATACCACCAAGACATTATAAACATTAAATGGCAGAGACTGATAATAGGAGAATTATGCACATATTAAACAAAAGAAATCAGAAGTAAACCAAAGCCAGAGAGGGCTGTAGAGGGGTTCTCAGTAGTGCTGCCTACTCTGGATGTGCTCATCCCCAAGCAATGCTAGGAGAACAGCTTTTCTGACACCAGTGCATAGAGGCTCTAAGTAGGGACTGGAGGGTGTGGGGTGTGGTAAGGGTAACCCCCTTACTGTTTTGGAAACAAAAAAAAAAACCCACAAACTTTATTTGACTGCTCACTTTGTCCCTGAACACACTATAGCAATGCAACATGTGTCTGAAGGGAGGGAACTCAACAGCCTCTTGATAACTAAGCTGCACAGGGCATCCAGCACTCCTTACCTTCCTTTGGAAAGACAACAGGTTGCAGAAAGTAACAACCATCCACCCTCACCCCCCAAGAACCCACCTCTTCCCTTGCATGGGGAAGCAGCAAAAGCAGCTAACTTACCGAGCGTGGCCCTACACTGTCTCTACGCTTGCTGTCCCGATCTGGGATGACTTCTAGTGAGCGATAACTGGGGGGTTTATCTTCTGGCCGGTCCCGAGACCGGCGGTGACGCTTGCGGTTTGCCACTGGGAGACGGACATGCTCTTCGGAGGAGCTCCATGACCCTCGCCGAGAAGGGGGAGAGTAGCTGTGCCGCCGCTGACCTGAGCTGTTGCTCCTCCTGGTGTGGTGCTGGTAGTCTCGCCTCTCTGTGGGCTGCTGTCTTGAGTCACGATGGTGGCTAGAGTGCTCCTTGGCCTCTTCTGGGTAGAAACTGCTGCTGCTGCTCTTGCCCCTCTCAGCATGGCGCGTGGGTGAGACATCTTGTCTGGAGCGCCAAGGCCTACCATTGTAGCTGCCTGTCCTCTGCCTTGGAGGATGCTCCTCTTGCTGCCTGTCCCAGGGCTCCCGACTGTAGGTGGAGTGAGAATCCCTACTGGGAGGCCGGGGCCACTGCCGGTTTTCCCTCTTGTTCTCTGCTGGGAAATCCCAGGGTTGGGGCGTGTGAGCATTTCTCTGGGGGCGTGTGGAGTTGCTGCTCCCGTGGAAGGACGGGACAGAGTTGATGAGAGGAGGCAGACGTATTACCCTGCGTTCCACAATCTCGGAGCCCAGGGAGGAGAGCATGCTGGGGTGCGGCACAGCCTGCTGCTGGTGGGAGGGTGGCAGGGGCTGGGACAGGTTAAGGTTTTGGATTTCAGACTCCAGGTAGTCCAAGACACCCTTGTTAGAAGAAAGCTGACCTTGTGGCTGCACCAGTGGAATACTGCTCTGCAGAGACACATCTGAGGATGAGAGCACAGGACAATGCAGCAAGTCGAGGCAAAACAATGAAGAGATGGCCCCCTCTCCATAGATAATCTTGGCTGAAAACCTTTTAAGCATCTCTTCCCCTCCTCTTCCTCAGAGCAAATAGGCCTCTGCAAGAGCTGTGCAAGTCTCAAGCACCACAGGCAGCACATTGGCAGTGCACAAGGTAAGGGGCAAAGCATAGCTACTGGTAAGCTGCAGCATTATCTGTGTTTTGGGCAGCACAGTAGTAAGAAATCAGTCACCCAGCACATCAGGAAATCTAGCTGATATACTCAGAGAGAGGATTTTTTTTTCCTACAGCACTGATACCAAATTTCAATTAAAAAAAAAATCAGAAATTTCATAGGGTTCTGCTTTCCTGTATATCTTGTTGAAATGGAAGCAATATCAGTCAATACTACAAAAGAAGAAAATTTTGTATATATAAATGCATACACACACGTACGTACAGATTAAGCAGCAAATGAGGAAATTTCTTCACTAGGAAGCTGGTGTAGCACTTGAAAAGGTACCCGAAGAGGTCACGGAATCTCTGTCCTTGGAGATTTCCAAAACTTTTTAGACAAAGCAATGGCTGGCATGATCTAGGTTGGTGATAGTCCTGCTTTGAGCAAGAGCTTAGACTAGATGACCTTAGAGGTCCCTTCTACCCAACATTTCTACAGCTTCAAAGCTGACCTTATATAAATTTAATGGAAACTTAAGCACAAAAGATTTGATGACTATGAAAACACAAGCTAAAAAGACTGCCTGAAGAACTTTGCCTATTGTTTTCTGCTAGTGTGCACACATGTCTTTAAGAAACCCCAGTATCTTAAATCATGGTGGCTCAGTCACCAGATCTTCCAAAAGAGAACTGGTGTCCTGGATAGAAAAAAATGTTAACTGTAGAATTAACCAGCAGGCTAAAAAAGTGTATGCTCAAACACCTTGAATCCAGCATTCAACATGTTTGCAAACTATTGCTTCAAACAACAGCTAAGACTAACCAGACACAGTATAAATCTATGACTGCTGGATAGTGATGAAAAGCTCATTTCAGATGGAAATTTGTTAAAATTTTTTGGGAAGTCATTATGCTGAATTCCCCTGTTTTCCTTGGACAATTAAAAATATTACTGGCAATAAGCTTTTTTTTTTTTAGTTTGATAATACTTCTTTCTCTAGAACTTTAGACACTCCATCTTCCCTCCTCCATTAAAGTCACAAATAAATACCACTAATATAAGTGATTTGGAGGGGAAATGTCTGGAAAATCCTTCCCGGTTCAGTAATGAGACCTTCATTCTTTGCTGCATGCAGCACAGAGCTATTGCACAGAAGGCCATTTGCCCTCAAAAATATGAAGGCTAGACATTTGATAAGAAGTCAAACAAATTTCACTTGTCATATCAATTTTGGCTATATGGAGTTGACCGTGACCAGCACAGCAGAACAAAGAGACAGTATCCTCCTCTACCACAGGAAGCGAGATAAGGTGGGTATATTTACCCTGCAGTCACTGTGGTGTAGCACAGATACACCTCACTTAGCATTAAACTACTTTACCCAGCACTGAGACTAGGAAGACACTTCAGATGGATATATAGTATTTATCCACTCAGGTGAGTCTAAAGCATACTGCAGATACAACAGAGCCAACAGTTCTTTGGTGTTCTGGAGAAATACCTTTTTGCTTTTGTGGTAGAGAGGCTAAAGACTCTCTGCCGAACCTCTGCGAGAAGTTACCAGTTCTCATCCTGATTTCCCTCTGAAACGATGCCCATGGTCTCACCTCGTTGCAGCAGAGGGTTCAGCTGGTAAGAAGAAAGTTGGGAATTCCTATCACCACCTCTGTAGAACATGTTGGGTGACATCCAAGGTGCAAGTGCACGAGCCTGCTTCATGAACCGATGCTGTTCCAGTGCTGGAAAAGAAGCAGCAAGCTTACAGCAGCTATCCCTACAGCACAGCCAGCAGAACACATACAGTATCATTTTGCTTGATACATTGTATCTTTTGGATGTGATCCGTTATTGGAAAACAACAGAATGAAAAGCTCTCCATCCCATGACAAACATACAATAGAGCAAGGGAAAGTTGCACAGCTTCAAATAGATATCTAAAACAGAAGAAAAGGTTTAATACCAGACATTCAGGGTACAGTTCCAGCAACTGGGATCGACTGGCACTATGATTAAGTACTTAGCATATAACCAAATGGAAGACTTGTAACTGCCCACCTGCCCTATCATTATGAGTACAGCTGAGGAAAGGTGGGAGATAACATCTCATACAGCAAGATATACTGCATTGCTTTCTCCCTCTTAAAACTCTTTCAACTCGCCATCGGTCCTTTCCCCCTTTGACTTTGATTTGTAGCTAAACAAGACCTTTTCTTGTGCCTTTCATGTAGGCTTTGTCCAGATCATGCCTTCCACATCGTAGTTAAAAGCCTCCATCTTTTCCTCTCTTTTCCACAAATAAAGCACTCAGAGATGCACTGTCCAGCTTCTCCCTTGCTAGTCTTTCAATCACTCTTGTTGTCTCTTTCTAATTTATCTCAGTGTGAGTGCTAAAATTAAATCCCTTATGACAGCATGACCAAACGGGTGAGCAAACTAAATCTCCTGTTCTCAACAGCAATGTCCTGTGTACCGAGGGAGCAAACCCAATGGAAATTCCTCTCTCTTACTGGCTTCTTCCACTGCTAACTCCAGACCCCTACTGACGGGGTCAGGCTCAAAGCCCACTTCCCTTTTTTCAGCTCTCCTATCTCACCTCCTCTACAAAGACAACATCACCATCTCTGTCTGCAAAATTATCCCTCATTGCTGCTTCTGTTTTGGGAATACCTAAAAGCATCACCTTACAGAAACTTACTCCTTCTACCACAGACAATCAAAACTCAAGTTTACAAACAAGTAAATTCTGAAAGCCCCAGACCTTACAAAATCTGACTGTGCATGTCTGTCATTGCTGTGTGAAGCTCTTCTGCAGCTCAGGCCTTTGCAAAGTTTCTTTTATATGGCTTCTCTGGAGTCTGAAAAGAGGCAGGCTTTTACTGCTGTGTTTTCTCATGTCAGGCACTAACAGAACATTCGTGGCGATACATTTCAGGAGACAGATAGTAACGTCATTGCCTTTGACACCTTTACCCCTCTGATAAATCTGGCTGAATTTGGCTGATAGAATTAAAAGCTCCTGGATTGGAAGAGACAGGGGACAGACAGACGGGTTGACTGCATAAACCTTGCTTCTTTAAGAAACCAGGCTACAGCTAAGCTCCAATTAATTCTGTCCCCTGGGTTCCTCTGCAACAGGCAGTATTTAGACTGTATGCTCTTTGGGACTGAGCCATCCCCTTCATTTCATGTAGCACCCCTGCTGTTAAGCAGATTATATCCATGTCGTCCTTCAGCTACTTCACTGAATTTACATAGACCAAGACTTGCAGCAGAAGAGGGACTGCCCCTGCATCCCACCACATTCTTTGCTTTATCCACAGTTCAGCCAGCTCCTGTTTGTTCTCCATTCCAAACTCCCCTCCCCTCTCCAACCTGGCTCCAAACAGACTGAAAAACAGAGCTGGAAACTTCAGGGTTTTAATCCTAATACTGTGACTTTTCTTCAAAGCACTGTGGCCAGAGGTATCATCTTTCAAGCATTTTATGTCAAAATTTTTTTTTTTTTTAAGGGGTTTTCCTTGAGTTCAGGTTTGACGCTTGGAAGAAAGAGAGGAGGAAGAAAATGAAGAGAGATAAAAAGAAGGGAAAGGCCTTATCAATTCTTCTTCTCCTCCCATTATCACCTTGAGAATGTCCTACCTGCAGGTTCTACCTGCTGAATGCACATCTCTAGGTTTTGACTGCAGTCATCTCCGAAGAGCAAAAGGCCCAGTAATGGTGGGCATACCTACAGGTTTCCCTCCTCAGGGTATGAAAGCAGTCGCTGGGACCTAAATCTTCACGTCTGTGGGATTCTCTGGTCTCTCCTTACAGCTGAACAAATGCATAATTATCCTTGGACTTCCTACACTCCCTCATCCTCCCTTCCTTCTCCAGATAGCTTGCCTCCCAGTTTGAACCTGATACACAGAGCACTGAGCTCAGTACTCTGGTTCCTCATCTGCAAAACGAAGGTAACATTACAGATCTTTTTTTGAAATTCTTGAAAATATACTGATTTGAAGAATGTCAGATTCCTCCCAGTTCCAAAATTCACAACTGTTATAAAAGTTTGGGAGGATGCCTCATTGTTGCTCCACCCATTCCCCAATGAGAAAGTTTGTTCTTCACCTTTGTCAGATTTTACAGTTGCTGGGCCAAATCCAATTATAAAAAAAATTATTTTCCAACCCAGTCAGACTCAGGTGCAAGTATTTTGCACCAATTCATTCATGGGAGAAGTCCACAGGAAGGAACTAGCTAACAAGAACAGAAGGAGGTCATATATATATTTAGCCTGGTATTTGTACCAGTGGACTTTTCTCAGAGCTTTCCATGGGGAACGTAATTGGCTTGCCCTGGGGCATACTTAATATTTCTGTAACACCAACTCTAAATTATGCAAACAATTCACTCCTTTTATTACTAGATTCAAAACCACGTTAGTTAATGACCTGACTTGTAAAACACCCAGTGTTACCTCGCCCCAGTGGCATCTTTGCCCGTTCAGTAGATCTAGGCTACCCTCTAGTGGCCAATAACTGGGAAGAAATCAGACACATTCAGCTTGCACTCTAATTCTAACATTTAATAGAGGATTTCCACTTTCTGTTTAGTTGCATAGAATGGTTATTCCTCACGATTGTTTTTTAAGATACCTCCTGTCTCAATCTTCTTCTGCTTTTTAAGGTCTCCTATTCCTTTCCTGGAGGCCAAAAAACAAGTTAGAGGCAGGCAGAAATGAAGAAGGTGCACTAGAGTAAGGGAACAGTCACACAGATCCTTGCAAAGTGGATAGAGAGGGCAGTAGCTGGGAGGAAAATTACAGCCAGAGAATCCAGCAGCCAGTCAATGAGGCTGGACTGGCCTGTAACTTCTCGCATGAGAAGGGAGAGGTTTTGGGAATCCCACAAGAATCCATCCTACCTATCCTTGGTAGGAGGCAGGAAAGACAACAACAGTCTGGAGTGTGCTGCTATCTCCTACAGCATAGAAAAACAAAGAAGAGCTCATGCATATTCTGAATGCTCCTTTGCTGAGAATCAGGAAGCCTGGGCATATGAGTCTTCTACCTCCGTCACCTCTCTCTCCCTCAAGGAAACTGACTTTTCTGCCAAGTCTCCAGAGCCTCCTCACCACCAAGCATTTCACTTGAGAGAGCAGAAAGTCCCCAGAAAGTGTTTTGTTTGGTTTTGGTTTTAGCAAATGAGAGGGATACTCTGTTCACCCTTTGCAATGGCTAAGCAAATTAATCTTAAATCTAAAACTCTCACAGTAGGTTCTTTCAGCTCTTACAGAGCTTGCTAACACCAAGGTATACCGCAAAACTCTTTGTAGGCAAAGGGACACCAAAACCACAGCTCCTTGTTCACAAATCCTCTCCTTGCAGCATCTAGTAAGAACTGGGTGATTTCAGTGACAAGTAAATGTGTTTGTTGCCTTTTGTTCCTGTCAGAGCATGTAAGATACAGAGAGCTATTCCAGCTTGTGTCACTGCAGAACTGCAGTTTCAGGTACAAGAACACAGAGGCTAAACAGCCCCAGCAGACAGAATTCAAACGCTATGCCTGGCTGGCCCTATTAACAGGGCAAGCACTGACTTCAGAATCTCTATTACTGCTGAAAACGATGCATAACAAAGTCTGTCTTGACCCTCAAAAACTCAGAAAGCATTTGCAGGGTTGACCATCAAAACAGACCATCTTCCTCCTTTCTTTCTCCTCAGTCCTCTCACCAACAAAAAGGGAACAAACAAAAACCCTTTGCTTGTAGAAGGAGCAGGTCTGAAATACCCAGAAGATGGAAAGTCCCAGTTTTTACACAGGTACCTCTCAGAGCTGCACATTTCAAGGCTAGGCCAGTTTGGAGAGCAGCACCATGATACCAAGGACAAAGCATTCACTTGCTTCCCTCAGATGCACAGGCAGAAGAACCACAGTAGGACTGGAAAGAAAACAGTCCAGAGCTATTCACATAAGGGAAGTGACCATGCACTGGATAATGTGAGGGAAGCTGGCAGTAAGCTGTGAGTGGGGAGCAACTTCTGAAACTAGGACACAGAGCTTCATAGGAGCAGGGTGGGATCCACATATCTTAGCTCCTCTTCTCTATCAGGTTACATGAAGGTTACATTGGCCAGAGAAATGTCTCAATCATGACACTGAAGCACAGGGAGAAATTGGAGCACAGCAAGCTGTATGTCAGACTTTTGTCTTGACAGAAGCCATGGTTGGACATACATTTTTTTCACACCTCACCTTCCTCGTTACAGCAGCACCGCTTTGGGCAGCAGACGCATGGGATGTGGCAGCAGCAATACTGGGGACAGCACTGGCACCAGCACACTCCAATCAGCAGGAGAAGGAGGAGCCCACCAAAGATGATAAGGAGCACCGTGAGCCAATCTATGGGAGATACAGAGAAAGATAGAGGATCCTGATGTACCAGTAACTAGTAAGTTACTGAGCACCTCTCCACTCCAGAGGACATCTTGGGGTGGGGAGGAGGAGGACAGGGGACACCCAGAGGACAGACCACAGGCACTTACGGAGAACAATTAGCTTAACTTCCTTGTCTGGGTCACCTGATGTATCTCCTGGTGCTTCCACAGTGCAATAATACACGCCATGGTCCCACCACATGACCTCGCTGATAGCGAGGTCTGCCCCTGTGGGAGAGGGACACAAAGGTCAGTGGGCTCTTTAAGACTAGCACTGCTTTCAGGCCTCACTCTAAGATGCCCTGTGCTTGCAGGTGACATGTTGTACTGCACCTCCCCTTTTCCAATGAGCAGCCATCCCCTTCAAATGAAAACAACACACTCCTGTTTTAGTCTATGGAGAACTCCTGTTAAGTGGCATTAACTGCCAATCCCTTTTCTCTTTGTGTGATCCCCTTTTTGTCTGGAAAGCAACATTACTTACAAGCAGGGCTAATTCTGTGTGGAATGAAATACCAGAGCATTGCTGGGTGATAGATTTTAACAGAAATCTGCTGCTGCCAACTACTAACATTGGTTTCAGAGCACTGTCAACCCCACTGGCAAGCAGGGCGCCTCATTAACTCCATGAAAGACCAGGAAACCACTACAATGTATGCACCTCTTTCTGAGCTCACATTTCATAATCTTTCCCTCCTTCCTCTCCTCTTATCAAGAAATCATCTTGTTGTTTTAGCATGGGAAGGGGCTGGAGCAGAAGGGTTTCAGGGAACCACATCAAATAAAAGAGAAATAGAATAGAACAATTATACAATAGAAGAAACATGCCTAGGATGTTTACCACTCTTAGGATGTAACACAGCCTCACACCTTAAAGCTGTTTCAGGTCAGGCCACGGCACACTGAATATGGGTCACTGTACTGCACTAAGCCAGCCAGTTTAATAACTCTTTTTGGGCAGTACCAATAGCTATTTCTCCAGAGACAGCAGAGAGCACATATTGCACCTGGGCAAGTATTCAGTATTTCTTAAAGGAAAGAATTGTTTTCTAGCCTCTGGGCTCTTCAGCTCACCTCTGCACTCTTCAGCAAAATGCTCAGGCATTCTCAACTCTGCCTTAGCTGGCAGAGCCTTCAACACCCTCAGGCCAGGGAAAGGGGATTTGGCCCCTCACGACTCTTGCTCCACTGTCACCTCACAGAATATGTAAGCTACAGATGATATTAGCCAGGTTCATGTTTCTCTTCACTCAGTAGGCCCAGGTATTAGATAGTTACTAGGTTCACTGCCTGCCTGAGAAGTTATGTCACTTACGGTTCTGAATGGTGATCTTCCGTTGCCGGTAATCGACGCCCAGTACAGGCTCGTTCTGTCCATATTTCTGGATGACAATGCGCACCTTTCGCTGGCTGTCACTGCAGTCATTAGATGGATCCTGGCCAAGAGCTAAACTGGCCTGGTATGCTACAAACACACATCATCAAATCAGAGGCAGGACAAAAGTTTTTTCAAAGGCCCAGTTTCTATCCCCTTGTAAACAGCAGAGAAACTCTTAAACCCACACGTGCATCTGTTTTGGTTTAGTAATAAAAACCAAGGCTTCAAAACAGCAAGAGCAACTCTGGAGTACTTAAAAGCAAACAGAGGTTGAGCCACAGAAATGACAAGAGATTCTGAGAATGCAGAAGCTGCAGAGGAGATGGCTCCTGCACTCACAACTGAAAGAATGACAGTGGAAAGAAGCTGATGATGGTAGGTAGGAGGGCAGCTCCCAGTATGAAGATGAACAGCAAGGAAAAAAGTCACACAACTCATTAGGACTACTGGAGCAATACCAAAAGTGTATTTATTTCAAAACCAAATCTCTAGACACATATGAACTGGTGTAGGAACTGTCTACCTTTCCCTCCTGTGCCCCATTACCCATTGTGTTGTTCATAAAGACAGAAAAGAACACATCGTCTGATTCCACCTCATGATTATGTGTAGAGACTCAACAGAATTAATGGAGGATTAGAGGCAATTATTGTCCATTACTGCTATGAGAGACTTGCAGTAAAATCTAACATTGAATCACCAGGGATTTGGGAGCTGAAATTTGGAGAGACAATTCATACAAAAGCTCAGCATTGTCTTTAAAGCACTTGCAGTGAAGAGAGGAGAGGACAAAGCTTGTTAAAGGCCTATGTGCAGCTGTATCTACAATGTATCGTGAACAGCAGACCTAGCTAGGCTGAGATTCTGACCTTCGTGCTTTCTATCCCTGTTGTGGCTATTAGCTCAAGTGTAGCCTGAGCTCAAAGCACTCACTCTGTGCTGGAAACAGCAGAGCCAGGGATCGACCTGCTCATGGACTTGGTAACATGCCTGCCCCGAGCCCTCTAGACTGCATGATAGAGAGCTTGGATACTATGGCACCAAACAAGCCCAGGCTCCCCACTTAGAGCTCTGTCTTAAGTGTACAGTTAAGCTAAGGTAGGGCAGCCTAAATATACCTGAACAACCATTTTAAACACTCCTGAAACAAGGCCGCACACACTAGAATGTCTGCACACAAAGTGCTATCACTTACAGGTCTTTTTGCCCTCCAAAATGCAGGTGTTTCTTTTATTTCCCAAAATCAGTAACACCCAGTCACTGGCCACTAGGTCCAACCACGGGCGCCCCATGAAATCATAAAATCCATTTGTTGCAGGGCCCTTGCCTTCTGTTTTGGCAGAATGTAGGGCAGCCAAGTTTGACAGGTGCCAAATATGGCAGAGCTCCCTGCCTTCCGAGTTGATGACAAAGAGGACAGATGGGCTGCTTTGGCTGGGATTTCTCCGATATCGTGTCATAAAGCCTTGACACTGCAAAAGAAATGACAGCCATGCCCTCTTTTTCTTAGAGCCCAGGGAAGTACCACCACCTGACCTGGTTTGTGAGCAGAAAGAGGTCAAAAGCCTATATTCCCCAGTAAGTCTACCTTCCCCATACTTCCATTTAAAGAGGAATTCCTTGGAGAACAAGCCTGACACTCACAGACTGAGTAGTAGTCAAAGATGGGATCCTTGCAGAAGGATTTGAAGCGCCAGGTCACCACCACATCCTGCAGCTGCGCTGAGGTGCTGTAGTCACACTTGAGGACCACATTGGCAAACAAGGTGGTATAACGCTCAGCATCCTGAACTGTTACCAGCAGGGACAGGCAACCTGCAAACAAGAACACAGAAGACAGTTGGCTGGCAGGAACAGACATCACATCGCAACTTTCAACCCGGACCAGACCAACAACTGAAGTACATCTCCCTTGGCCTCATATAGAACTTGTACCCAGGGACCTCACAGTGCTTCACAAACAGTGTGTGAAGGGATGTCTCACAACTCCTCTGGTGAAGCTGTGCAGAGATATGAATCCTAGTTAGGGTGCGAGTCCTGTCTCTCCCTGCCAGAGTACAGCTTGAGCCATCCACCTGTCTTATATACTGAATTCCTTCCTCTGAAGCAACTGTTACTAGCCATTATGTAGCACATCACTCATACTCTACTTCTGCATGGTAGAATTGTCCCTCCAGGCTGTGGAATATAATTCTTTGGGCCCAAAAGTGCACAGGATGGGATTGCTTTGCTTTGTCATCCTAACCAGATCAGTTTTGCAGTGCCATCTGTTCATACAAACATCTAACGAATTTTGTCAAGATCTTGCTAGGATAGCCCTCAGAATGTTACCTAGTGGTGACTAGGATGAAGACAATACTACTTTTGGGCTTTAGCATTATAGTTCTACTTAATCCGTTTATCTCATTAGAACAACACACATCAATTTCCCCCCTTTTTTTTTCCTTTACATAAAGCTCTTGTTTTTTTACTTTCTGACCTCATCCATAACAGCCTCCACAGCATTTTCTATCCAGGCAGCCGCATCCACTGAGCAAGATTTTACAAAGCCTCTGAGAAGCTATACATTAGTTTAGCCACACTCCAGTGGCACCTCTATCTTGTTTAAACTTTGATAACACAATAAGTTGTGCTTGTCATTAACAATAGCAAAGTTATCACTGGTTCCCCTTCGATAAGGCAATGCAAACAGTGCAAAGCAAGTGTAGGACACACTGTCTGGAGTATACCCCAGAGAACAGGACAGGGTTTGCAGTGCCATGGTAGAACGGCCCTTAACTGGGGTGCATGACAGTGGGAAAGGAGGAAAGGAAGGAGGGAGGTTTGGAAAGTGCCAGTAGAAAGGGTCATCACAAACTAACACTTATTTCTATTGCATCTTTAAAATCTTCCCTTCATTCCATGTTTTCAGGATGACAGCAAGGGAACCGGGGACACTGCAGTAATATCTGAATCACATCTGCAAGCACCATTCTTTCAATGTCCTTTTAGGTTGTGTCTCCATAGTAGTGTGTCTCCAGGCAAATATGAGCTCCACCCGTCCACAGTCTGTGCGGGGTGGAAACTATATAGCTGCAGAGGTGCAAGACTGCCTCAACAGATATTTCTGCAGTAGGATATAGCAACGCAGTACCGCTCAGTTTCTGGTTTGAAACTCTCTTGGCACACCAACTCAAAGCACAGGCAGAGCAAACTCATTTGCCTGAAAAATGCCACACACACAAACAAAGAGAAGACCTGGGTAAACTCTGAATCTAAGGCTTTTCTGAAAAAAATAACATATAGACACACACGTAAACACAGAAATATCAATGGCCATGCAAAATTCTATCAAAAGCATGGCTCTCTAGTTTTTACAGTGCTGTAGCAAGGCAAGGTCAAGACTGGTGACAGCTGGTTACAGTGGTTCTTATTTAACTACATTGCACTTCAACACATCTTGTTTCACCTGAGGCTTTCATTATCTATTCAGTATCTTACTGAAGGGAAACACAAGAAACGAACCCAAAATGCAAACCCTCAGAAGACTGACAAAACCTTGATCTCATTGGCAAGCAAAGAGGTCTTTCTCATATGAATTCTAAACTGCCTAGACGCATAAAAACAGAAGAGATTTTCCATGGGTTTCTTACAGCAGCATCTCTCAGACAAGAATAAAATACTCAAAAATCACCATGTGCTTCTCACTTACAGGAACCAAAGCTCTTTATGAAAGGTATTCATTGTCATTACCTCTGTTATACAAAAGAGTGAGAGCTGAAAGACAAGTTCCCTCTTTTTTGAAGAGGTTAAAAACCTAGTGGTCCCACTGGATGGCAACCAGATGTCTTAGCATTTCTGATGTTTCATAATAACCTCCTCAACCAAGATCATGCAAGACAACTGAAAAGCTGTGAAAATAAGGAAGGTTCCTAAACTTGATCTGCATTCCTCTACTGAATTCTGCTGCCCTTTTTTTGTGCTTGGAAAGGATGAATTTGGGCACTACCAATCTAATAAGTTACTGCTACTTCAGATCTGTGACTTTGTATTGAAAAAGACACTGACTTTCAGACCAGGTGAAGCCAATTTTTAGCTTGCGAGAACATCATGCGGGAATGTGGCTGCCAAGCAAGATAACCAAGACGCATGCCTCCCTATTTTTTTCCTTCCTTTATTGGTTCTCTGCAAGAAACTGAACTTTGGCATCTAAAGCTAAATCATCAGCAAGGACCCAGATATCCAAGACCAAAATGATCATTCCCTGGAGGAGATGAGAAGCTGGAGGAAAAGAAATGACTGCTTGCTGAAGGCCGCCTGTGGATATCAAGGGGAGCTCCTATTTCCATACAGGCATGTAGCTACCAAGTACCAAGGCAATGCAACTATGCCAGATCTCAAAAGCAGCTGGGGGTGCGGAGCCAGTAGCAAAAGCTGAGGTGAGCACTTGTGACTGAGCCATTGAGGAGTCCTTGTGCTTCTTCCTGGTACTCAGGCCCAAACGAGCCTGGGTGCACACACAAGCAATACAGGAGGCTGCGGGGAAGCAGGAACTCTTTTCCCCTCCACCTAGGAGAGGAGTGAGCAGCACCTTTGCAGGTGATTATACTCCTCCGCCTGTAAGAGTGGCCCTCCTGGCATGGCTTTGGTGCCACGCTCAGGAGAGTCCAGCTCTTCCGCCCAGGGCCAGGAGGCGGTTGGGGGCTACGGAGAAGGGACCACCCCCCCCCCCCAAACCTGCCCCCGGCCGGGGGGAACAACACGGGGCGCCGCAGAGGCTCGCCGAGGCCCGGCCACCCCTTCCGCGGGCCGCAGGGCCGCCGCTCCCTCCGCTGCACCGCGTTAGCCCCGGGCAGAGCCCCAGAGCGCCTCCCGGGCCCGGGCCCCGGGCGCCGCGCAGGTGTTCCGGGGCGGGCGGCACCGGGGGGCACCGGGGCCCCACTCACCCGCCGGCAGCCAGGCCAGCAGCAACGCCCGCCGCCAGCGCCCGCGCGGGGCCATGGCGCGGCCTCCTCCGCCCGGGCACGTCGCGCCGGGCCACCCCGCCGCGCCCACAGGCCCTCCCCTTCCCGTGGTGGCACCTGTCCCAGCCCCGGGCGCCTCCCGCGGCCGTCCGCGCCCTCCCACTGCCCCCGCACCTGTGCTCGTCACCCCCTGCAGGTACGCCTGCCTCCCCGCCCGCCCGCGGGGGAGCCCCCTGCTCCCTCCCCCCTCCTGGCCGGGCCGGGCCGGGACAGGGCAGCCCCCCCCCGGGGCCCCTAAAACACCGCGTTTCCCCTCGCAAACACCGGGCGTTGGGGCACCTCCCCGGGTCAAAGCCCTGTCCGAGAGTCGGCGGGGGGAAAGCGTGCTTTCGCAGGTATGCTTTTTCAGGCATGCAGAACGCAAAGGGTGACTGACTGGTGAGAGTTTGCTAAATTTTTCTGCGTGGCGGGGGGAAAGAAAACGTAGAAAATTTCACATGTAAGTTTTGAAAAGTTTCAGCCCTTCATGGAAACAGCAAGGTACAAGAGAGAATTTTCATAATCTTGGCCATTATAATTTCTGACTGAACCATTGTTATGATTGCGGGGCCTTTACTGACTGGCGCCTTGATAGACCTGCTAAGGACCAGATCAGTTATTCGTTGAATGTCCTCATACATCCCAGCACTGTGCAGCGCCAGGTGCCTTTGTATTACACGCGAACAAAATGCTCTGTATAGACACTTCCCTTCACAATGGGGAGCATCGTCCCTCTTAACTCTAGGGGTGGACCTGAAGATCGCAAGGGTGGTCAAAACGGATTTTATTTTTCAAAAAACCCCACCGGCCTCCTTAATCTATCGTAAAAGCGACACTACCGGCCCACACACCGGGTAACGGCCGCCGGCGCGCGACCCCCGCCCGCCGTTGCCTGGCAGACCTTCCCCCGCAACACCGCGCGCCGGCGCCGCACTTCCACGGCGCATGCGCGCGGATGGCCGCCGCACTACGGTTCCCAAGCCGCTCTGCGCGCCGCGGGAGCGGTTGCCTGGAGACGGGGCGAAGCAGCGATGGAGGCGGCCCCAGGTAAGGAGCGGGCGGGCGCCCCCGGGGACGGGTCGCTCCTGCCCCACACGGACCCCGGGGCGGGGGGGGGGGAAAGGGACACCTGCCCCGTCGCCCCAGGGGGAGCCCGCACGCCCCCGGGTTTCCCCGTGCCCGGCGGATCTGCCCCTGGCAGCCGCCCCCTCCCCGGCACCCTCCTCCTGGCCGTTACTGGAGGTCTCCAACCGCCCCTCCCTCCCGGCCGCTCCGCAGGGCCCCTCTGTGGCGCCGCCGCCGCCGAGCCCCTCCACATCGCTCTGACCCCCCGGGACGGCTGTCTCCTTCCGGCCCCCGGGTTGTGCCCCACAGCAGCCCACGGTGTGGGACTTGCTCGTTTTGCGTTACCACGTGTGAGGCGGCTAATTTCATTGCCTGCTGCATCTGTGGCATACGTCACTGCTCTCTGAAGTTCAATTTTATGGTTTTCCTTTATACCTAAAGTTAATAAGTAACTACGGTGATGTGACCAGTTCAGTGTTTCCACTTAATAAAAAACCTGGTAACTCACCTTTGTTCATGATGCAGACTTTAGTGGGCTTAAAGCTTTTGCTTGCATGGGGCAGGACTAGGACATCTAGATCATACATTTTAGATGTGAGGTTGGAAATCAGAGTCAGGTTTTATTTCTCCTAATTTTATAGGAAAATATTTTGAATGTGTGCAACAGATCAAGCAATAGTCGGGTTCTAAGCACTCTAATGGGCACTCTTGTCCACCTTTTTTCTCTCTCTTGAGGCAAAAAGAGTTATGGGGTTGTGATAAAGATGCTGTGTCTGGATCCTACTTTGTAGCTTTATCCTTGCTGTCTCAGACTGACTAGCAGATGTTTTATATATTTATCCTTAATTGCAGCAACAACTGGTATTTTTTGTTCTTCTCTTTCTTGAGTCTTCTAGCCATTGTAAGAGAGAAAGATATGTTGTCTGTTGCAAAAGATATTTTCTTGGGTTATATGCCTAAAACTGATATTTAATACTAATTTCATTGTGATGCTGACTAATAATGATACACAGATGGCACAGACTAGCAATGGTACACACAGCTGCACATTGATTTACACTTAGATATTTCTCTTTGTATATATGAGCGCTAAAAGCTATTAAATTTTTTGAAGGAAAATAATTTTTTCAAAACTTCATTGCTCACACATGCTGTGCCCAGCAGCAGCCCAAAATACTGTGATGTGGTCTGCAGGATAAAAGGGATGCTTAAACAGTTGTTCGGTGGCGTGCCCTCATTCTTAAAGAAAAGACTCGGAGAAAAAACTGCTGAGGGAACTGTACCTGAAGAAAAGTTAAACCATCAGGACTTGGCAGATAGGGGAAAAATCTGAGCCTTCCAAAACAGAACTAGATTTGAAGAAGGTGCTTCCGCCTGGAACAGATGATTGGTATGTAACTCCTCATGGTAGACTGTCCTCATGAAAACTGTTTCAGTCACTTTTCAAGGCCAGTGTTACCTTGAGGCCAGAAAGATACCAGTGAATAGCATGTCAGGCTTATAGTTACTGTGCTAGAAACAGGCCAGGTTGGAAACAATAAAGCAAAGGGAAGTCCTGGGATAAACTGAATAACCTTGTGTGGAATAAAGCCGAGTAAAGGGACTGCATACAAGACAGTCTCTCCTGAGGAAGGAACATGTAGGTGAAAGTACATTTTGAGTTTCGTTCAACCTACTGATGCCCAAAGCTTTTCTACAAAAATTTGCAGACTTTTTGTGTGAACCAAAAAATTAAACAGTTGTGTGAATGATAACACCATTGTGTAACAGTTTTGTGTGAACCAAAAAATTAAATCCTAAAGAAGTAACACAGCATAGAGATGAAATTTTTAACCTCTTGCTTATTACTAGTAGTAAAAGTGCTGTAGTTATGTTTTGCAGTAATAGTCCCTATTTCTACACATTCTGAAGTACTGGACAAAACTGATGTTGTCCTCCTTCCGTAGATGTAAAAGCTGAGGTGAAAAAGGCCATGCCTTTTAAGCACGGTCACACAGTTGTGAGGCAGAAACAGTTTTCATAGTAACTACTAGATTTTTTCAGTTTCTGAAGTATAACTGTAGGCTATATTATGATCATTCTTTAATTTGACGCTTTCTATGCAGTTGGAGTGTCAGTCATGGGATTTATGGAATCAGGCACTGTGTTTATGAAGTTTTACACATTTAAGCACCCTTTTTTTGGAAAGAGGAAAAGCGTAGGAGCATAGTATAAAGAAAGAGGATCCTCTTAGTGAATTGTTTATGCATTATCAAATAGACAGCCATGTGATTCAACTTTCATGTATTTTGAATAAATGAGTCGCTTTGTTCACATGAGAGATCTCTTAATGTCCAAATTTGCTGAGAATCTGTGAGAAGCCCCTATACATAACAATTCTGCATGGCAGCAAAATTGCTAACAAACATCCTATTTTTGAAAAGACTGAGACAACATACCTGAATGAACATATTTATCCATTCTGGGTTAAGCTGTGGCTTTTGAGGACATAGCTAAGGGAAAGGCAGTTTGAGAGAAAATGGTTTCCTTGAAGTTCACAGGTTATAGCCTGGGTCACTGAAACAAGAAAACATGAAATCACTCCTGGGTGAGTTCTTAGAAAGCTAAATAGAGGGACTGATGTGAATTTGGTACAGTGTTTAAAGTCAATATCATGAACTACTAGGACTAGAGGAAAAAAAAAAGAACATTAATGCCCTGGTCAGGCAAACTGTATAAATTGGAATTGACAAAATTTTCTGATAACCAACTTGCTTTTTTCCCATGAGAATTGTCACACTAGTTTTACTTTGCACTCAATTTTCAATATCAAAAGCTTTCATTCTAATCTTTTCAGGAAAACTGTCTTCTAAAATATATACAGAGAGAGAAAATCAGTGTTCACACAGATGCATGCCTCTGCTACAGTGAACCTGTGCTAAAGTTTTCTGGACCTGTGAAACCCAGTATCTGCAACCACACTAGACATCCCCCTTTGAACCTCCTCAGAGTCTATAAATACAAAATTTTTGGCACAGTGCTTGAACACCATCAGTGTAATAAGAACAATGAACATTGCGATAACCTTCTATCACTAGAACCCACATATTGACGCAGTCTGAAATTTTCATACCATCTTTCAGCCTAAAGCATTTTCCAAAGTTGAATTAATTTATAATGAAAACTAGTCTTAATAGTCTTAATTTTTGGAAGATAAATGATTGCTAATTAGTTACAATACTTTGAAATTTTATAGCACTTTTCTCTATGGATATCAAAACACTTTGCTAAGATGGGTAAGTATTATTATCACATTTTTCACAAGAGATAACTGAGACAGCCAGAGCTGAAATGGCTTATACAAATTGTACATGTCATCTCTAGGTCTAGAATGAGAATTCAGGTCTCTGAATGCTCCAGCATATGTTTATGCAGCTAGTCTATAACTATCTCTTCAACTTCAGTGATATCAGATCTGTTATCCCACTAAAAATTCATGAATTTTATTTAACTATGTAGAGATATATTGGAATTGTTTTCTGTTGATTTGTTTTCTGAATTTAAAAATTTCTGAATGTCTACTTTCAAATTTTCCTAGAACTCCTGAGGGGTAAAAACTCATTTTAATTCTTAAATGAAACTATGTGGGAAAGTCAGACTCTGGCAAAGCCTCAGAACCATCAGAGGAAGATAAGTAGGACAGGTTGACTGTATAATGGCCAATGTACAATGTCCATTTGCCCTCAGTTTTTCTGATAGACAGCATTAATACATAGATATGTTTGGACATTTTCCCTGTTCTGAAATGCATCAAAAGTTCTTTTCCCAAATGGATTCTGACCCAATGCCAAGAACAAAAAATGTATTTTTAGGGACTTTCTTGGTATCAAGGTCCAGCTTACACACAGAAGGAAATTCATTTTAATTCTGGCAATATTTGTTCTTCTGAATATTTAGATTTCTTTGCATTCAATTTCTGAATATTTTTAAGTTGGATTTTTTATTTTTTATAGCTGTGGTATTTGTAGAAAATTGCTCCAGTGTTCATTTTAAAGTGTTTTCTTTGGAAATGGAGACCATATATGAAATCAAAAGGCAGAGCAAATTTAGAATAAGACCAATATTTGCCCTTTCTCCTTCTTTTACAAAAAAGCAAAAAAGTTTATATAAAAGATCAATGTGTTCATTTTTGTTTGAAAAATTCAAATCTCTTCCACTCCAGGGCACAGTGGTAACTCGTGAAATAATAGCACTCTGAAAGCTGAAAAATTGTTGGGGGGGGATTAAGCTGTTTAAAGTTCTTTAATTTCATTCATTTTATTAATTTACTTGCAAGGAATACTGAATGTTTTGAAGAAAGTTCTTTTTTCTTAAAGATTCATCTCTTGTTTCTCCATTGAAGATGTCAGATGACCTCATACAGTTCCCTGAGATTTTTTGAAGTCCATCAGAAAGATGGAGGAATAGCTTTTTTTACTCAAAAGTAAATCTCTCCTAAATATGCCAGAGAAACCCAAAACATACAATCTCTTTTCAGCTTCCACTGTCACACAATATTTAGATGAAAGTCTTTGTAATAGACTGAAAAAGTACACAGAGCCCTGGGTTCCCGAAAACTGAGCCAATGAATTCACCCCATGAATTGGACATATCCCTGGGTTTTCTGTACTTGTAGTCTACAGACAAGACACAAATATTATGTTTGGGAATCTCAGAGCATTTGAGAGGAAATGAAAATAGTCTAAATAGCAGAAGAAGGCAAGAATACCAAGAGTGTCTCTCCATCACCACCAGGTAAAGAGGACGTGCCATCATCTCCAGGGGAACAGGAGGGAGCAGATGAGAAGCCAGCAGAAGGTGCCCAGGCAGATCACAGTGGTGTCCGTGAGTATTTCCTGCTGTCATACAGTGATTTCAATACTGAGCCTACCATATCTTCTGGCTTCTCCTACAGCTTACCCATTCCTTACTAGTAAGTGTGAATCTTCAGTTTCTACTCTTAATGCTGTCAAATTTAATTTTGACCCTAGTCAAAGATTACCTACCTACAGAGAATTTCTGGGCTGACCATTGTGTCCGCAGTTCCAGCTGTCCTTCAGCCCACAAAGTCTCTTCCCTGACAATTCTTGCTTCTTGGAAATGTCTCCATAGCCAGTACTGCAATTAATTCAGTAGTAATTCATCTTTCTTGGTGCTCTGGGTTACTGAATGTAAACTCAGTCAGTCTCTTTCAGTCACAAGGGCCTGTATGTCTTCTTTAACACTGCTTTCATCTTGAGATGCCTGTCTAGGTCTTTTGAGTACAGTGTCTCTTTCGGAGATTCAGCATGTCATTTAACATATTAGATTTAAATAGCATAGATAACAGAATCCACTAGTGACTCCTTTGCAGAATTTGCAAGGCTTATGCTGACACATTATTTTTATCATTTTTTTGATCTTCCTATAATACATTTTTTTCTGTTATAGGATGTGTTTCTTTCCTTCCGCTAAGTTCTAAAATGTGGTTATTTGAAGGCAGACTTTTCTGTAGACAACAGGAAATTCATAGATGGATAGAAGGGATTTTGTTTTTTTTACTACTCTGGAACTATATATTTATTTAAATTTAGCATGTATGAGCAAAGTGGTCAAATGTATTCCTACTTAAAGTGATCCCAATTATCCTTTGCAGAAGAAAGCAAAACTAGCCTTCCAAAGGAATCGCTAATTGCAGAGGAAGAAGAGGAAGAATTGGAGCAAGTGGAATCAGACGTTGATCAAATTCGTGAGTACTGCTTTCCGCTGAGGACATATTGGCATGTACTTAAAAATCCCCCTGCTCTCCAGTTTCCTTTTTTTTTTTTTTTTTTTTTTTTTGCCTGTTACTGTTATGAACGTTATCTCAGACCAGTGCTACCAAGTTACAGCTACTGAGTTTCTCTTCTTCCTTTCAGCTGGCTTACCTTGTGTGTTTTGTTTCATTCTTTCCCAGGGCTGGTCTCTGACCCCTGTGTTGGGAGGCTGTATTGTATTTTTTGTTATTGATACAACAGTATCTTTGTTGTATTTTTCATATAACCTCTAGGAGACAAAAAAATTTAACATAAGGTGATAAACTTACAAAATAGT
Source organism: Dromaius novaehollandiae (assembly GCF_036370855.1). Lineage (NCBI taxonomy): Eukaryota > Metazoa > Chordata > Aves > Casuariiformes > Dromaiidae > Dromaius > Dromaius novaehollandiae. Next base: position 93,655,630 of record NC_088098.1, read on the forward strand.
TAATGGAGATTCAGTCTGAGGAATCAAGCTTGAAAGTACTTTTAACAAGTGCTTATAACTAATTGGAATTCAAGTTGACAGTATTTTGCATTGCAGTCCAGTGAAGAACTTTGCTGAGTCACACATTAGCAGTATGTCTTATCTGGGACAATGGCATCTTATCGTAGTCCGCTGTAAGGGAAAGAGCGAAGAGTATGTGCTCCTACTTATTCTTTTGTATAATGATGTATATTCAATAGCTACTCAAAAGAGACACTTTAAACTTTATTTGGTTTCCAAAGCTAAGACCTAAGCACCAAGCAAAGCTGAACTGAACCTACTTTCAGTATCTTCAGGTCTTGAGTTTTAAAATCAATGTCTTTAAAACACACTCAAATGTTTTTGCTTTAATTTCTTCAATGTTGAGTGTTCACAGCAAGGTTTTTAAAAACCTGAGGGAGGGCTTGTTATAGACTGCTCCAGGACAAGTTGTTACAAAGATGTAGTACACCTGTTTTCTGCTATGGAGTGCCTATTAGTGTGTTAAGGAAGCAAGGAATCTGTGCAAGTATCAGCAAGAACCCTAAGATTTACAGCAATTATAACTTTCCTTAATATTCCCACTTTGGAGATGCAGAAGAAGATGTGGAAGAGCAGCATGATCCTGAAGTACGCTCAGAGCCAGAAAAAAGGCCTGAGAAGGTAGAAAAGAAAATCTCAGAAACTTTCTACTATAAGTATGAAGATTTATACTCACGGCCATTTGTCACCGAAGACTCTGGGATACCAATTAACCTTCTTACTCTCGAGTATCCTTTCTGTTGAGGCTGTGCAAATTTAGAGCTAGGGATTTCTTCTTAAGGTATGTTCTTAAAATGGTAGTTGTCTAATTTGGAGTACCCTATGTGGCATTAGTGGGATACCTCTGGGTGAGACACAGATAAGAATCCTGGCCAGTTATGGTCCTGGGTGAATTTATCTTAAACATGATCTTGACCTCATAAGAATTTCTTATTAGACTTAATGCTTACTGTCATAAATACATTATGACCAAATTAGTGTGATCAGGCAGAGGACTAGGGTAAGAATATTCCCTGCAAGTAAATCTCCTTTTCTGTGTAACTATATTGGCATTCCTGAAGGAGCTCATGGGAGGGCATGGGCAGAAGAGCAGCTGTGTACCTCATATTTTTTTACAGAACTGCTTAGGGAGAAGTGGGGAAGAAATTAGGTAGATTCTTAGCTTTTGTGCTCAGAAGACATAAACTGGTACAATGAAAAAAGTGATGACCAGTAAGTGATGACCTTTGATAGGTATGGTTGACTAGGACAGGAGACATGGCTTTCAGAAGTGTTTGTGGTTTTCTCTGCAGACATGGTCAAGTTGCTACTGAAGACTGGATTTTCCCTTATCGATATCTGTATATAAACATTAAAGAAGTGAACCTGAGCATTGCTTTGGTTTGATCGCTTGTTTGTAGCACAGTTCCTAATAATCTGAGGCACATCTCACATTTTATTTGAAAAGAGAACACTGAATTGATAGAATATAAATCCTTGCAGCCTCAAAGGATCTAGCAGAGGCATGAAGTGTGCCCTGTAATAGAGCTGGAAGGATGAAACCCAAAATTTATAAGAATCCAATATTCCCATCTCAGTTTTGGTTTAAGTACTGATTGTTTCTTTCCACCTAGTAAAGTTTTCTAGAAACTCAGTATCAAATCTTTTCCTTATTAAATTTTCTCAGACATTCTTTTGGATATGACTGCATGAGAACTGTAAACCTGCTGATGATGGATAGCCAAACACTGCTCTATATTGCAGGCAACCACGTGGTGCTCCTGGACCTGAAAACTAAATCTCAGAGTTACCTCCGGAGCAGCAGTGGTGGTGGAATTGGGGTTATCACAGTACGGATTATGTTTTTTGCTTTAGGACGTCAGTCCCTTTCTACAAGTGGAATGGTCACTTGGTTGCTTGATGGGAGATTTCTACAGTTGCCTATGTTCAACACTTCATCTCTCCTAGTCACAACTGATATTAGTTTAGTGTTCTGTCTGTAGTTAAAATTTAGAAAATCAAGTGCCTAGATAAATGAAGACGAAAGTATCTGGTTTAATTCTAGTAATCTCCTACCAAGAGCCTGGGTTCTGAAATGCTTTCTCTGCTTTTGTAGCCCCTTATCATGTGAATGGCTCTACCAGCTCTCAGTAATATTTCACATGAGCAAGGCTTTCAGAATCCCAGCCTCATGCTGTTCTACTCCACTGTAAGCAGCCTTTTGTGGAAAATCATATTACATCCTTGTGTTTTCACAGCAGTGGCATTCAGAAGGGCTGTTCTTTTTACGTTACCCTCTGAAAAAGTAGATGGCTGTTGACCCAAGTGCTGTTCAGGAAAAGATCAGCTAATGGGTTGAGTCAGGCAGAGACAGTAAAATAATGCATGATGAAGCAAATTGTTATATGGTTCCACAGTTTGCCATGGTTCTGCAGTATATGTGCAATATACTGTTTTTGTATGCATAATGGTCTATCTCCAGTAGTGAGCGATAGATTGGCAGTTGCTGAGAATAAACATATAGAATAGTGCAGTCTGTCAACCACAGTATCTTCTGACTAATGAACAAGTAAATACAATAACTCAATAATTAGCTGAATACAACAAAGGTGTTGTTACAGCATGTAAAAGAATTTTTGCTTTTTCAAGGCACACCCTACTAAGCAGTACTTTGCAGTAGGAGAAAAAGGAAAGAAGCCAAACCTCATCATCTACGAGTATCCTTCACTGAGGCCCTACAGAATACTACGAGGTAGTGTAAAAAGTACTATTTATTTTACTCAAATGGACCGGCGTTTATAGATCCCAGCAGATGGAGTAACGGTTCATTTTAAGTTTAGAAGAACATACAACCTTTTGGTACTTAACAGCAGAACAGAAGGCACAGATTAAAAGCTTTTAAATTCCCTGTTGGTAAAAAGCTTTTATTTAGTAGAAATAATCAACTGAGAGTTTTGGCTGGTGAAAAAAAATGCAGTGAAACTTGAGCTCCTTTTTAAGCAGTTTTTCCTGTTGTTTCTTCCTCTTTTCTGTGTGTTTGTGTGTATGCGTGTGTGCACGTGGGTTGGGGCTTTTATGTCTCTTCAGGTGGAACAGAGGAAGCCTACGTTTCTGCTGATTTCAACCATTCTGGCACTTTGCTGGCCAGCGTTGGTAGCAATCCTGACTACATGTTGACGATCTGGGACTGGAAACAGGAAAAGATTGTGCTGAGGTCAAAAGCTTTTTCCCAGGATGTTTACAAGGTCACGTTTTCTCCTGATAATGAAGAGCAGCTAACTACATCCGGAACAGGACACATCAAGTAGGTTTACTGATTACGATTAACGTGCATGAGCTGTAAAGTCACAATATCTAGAAGGTGACTAACAGAAAAGTACGATTAGCAAAACATGGACCAATGAGGAATGCTATTTTACCTGGCTGTAACAATTACAAAGAGGAGAAAGCTCTTTAATTTCTTCAGCTAGTCAGCCAATTCTTTTAACACCTTTGCTGTCCAAAAGGGATGATGCTTGCTGTTGAATGCCTGTACCACTGGCTCCATTCTTGTAATTCCAACAGGCATTGTGGAGAATTAATCAAAAATTTTTATATATACATTTCTTCTAGCATAGCATGCATGCCTCCTCTGCCTTTGGGACTTTCAAGAGATCTTTTTGGTCTGTTAAGCTCAGCTGCTGCTTGGGCAGCCACTAGAACTGATTGCCGAGACATGGCTCAGGACACCTATCATACCGTCAGAAACCTGCAAGAAACCCTTACAAAAAATATGCTTCCATATGCTCTCTTCTCTTGTAAGTTCATGGAACCTTTTGTAATGAAAAATGAATCACAGCTCTAAGCTCTTTGGGACAGGGATTGGCTTTGTGTCCAGTGTTCAACCTTAACACACCAGGGAGTTGAAATATGACTTAGATGCTATCATAATAGAAATTATACCTTTAAAATGATAACACATCTAAAGACTTTTGGATTTTACACAGGAATCGGATCAAAATCTCCAGATCTCTATAGTTTGGTTTCAGGGTGGGTCTGAAATAAGAAATGGCTTATTTAGACCCAGAACAAATGTGGCTTGGAAAATATTAGTTATGGAAATCACACAAAAAAAGCTCATTTATAGTCTTTCTTTTGAGCTACAATACTATGAATACAAGCTTTTGTAACAGATACACATGAGCCTTAGCCTAAATTTAGTCTCAAATTCTGATTTCCAACACCTGTCTTCAATGTGATATGCCTCCTGCACACAGAGGATCCCTGATTGCAATAGAAGTTAATTTTTTTGCAATACTGTAGTTTAAAGTTATGTTTTATACTGCTATAAATATAATGATCAACTAGAAATAGCTGTGAAGATCTAGGATAAAACTTTTCACTCACTGAGATTTGTACAGTGTTGTCTGAGTCCTTGGAGGTATTTGGATGAAATTCAGTGGAGGACACAGTCCCTTGCACTTACAAAGTTGTGTATCAGACACTGGAGATAGCAAGGGTAAAATAGGTACATGTACAAGTACATGTAACGGTTATAGCAGGAAGAATATAGCTATGTATTTTATACTTACTTATTTGAAATAGTAGTTTAATCTTCATTCTGCCCCTGCCAGATCCTTTTTCTAGTTTTCTTTTCATAGGGTTAGGATAGAGAAAAACTGTAGTTTTGTAACTGTAGTTACAAAGCTTTATCTCATTTTAGAGAGAGAAACCCAGGTTCTCCTGTGAAAAAGAATAATAAATTAACAGCTTTCACCTCAGAGGTATCCCTGGTAAGATTATTTCAATGTCTGAAAATGAAGAGTGTGTTTAGGAAATCTTGTATTGGAGAGGGGCATGTTTTCTATACTCAGGTTCTGGAAGATGGCTCTCACATTCACTGGGCTTAAGTTACAAGGAGCCTTGGGCAGGTTTGGAAAAACGGCAGTGACTGACGTTATAGGGTATGTGGAGCTGCCTGATGGGAAGGTAAGTCAGAAAAAGTTTGATTGATTTACTGTTCCCTTTCAGGGTTTGATATGAAGTCTACTGAGTGAGTTGGAGAGTTACTATTTGCTTCAAAATGAGATGAATTAGATCTTCATTGCACTGCTGTGATAAGATAATGTTGACATTAATTTGTCAAAAAACTGGCTTGCTTTGTAATAATTGAAAAGTACAGTTAGTATTGTAATTCCCAGATGAAAGAATGGTGTTAGCTTAGACCTGAGGCTCCTATAATGGAGTAGTGAAAACATTAAGAGTAAAGAAATCAAAGAATATTATCCCTCATCCTTCACCATTTCAATGCATGTAAATGATAAGCTACATTCCTAAAAAGTTGAATTTCCTCACCATTTATGCCTTCCTTCTCTTGCAAATATCTGTACATTGCTATGAATTTAATGCTTTCATAGAAAGAAGCCACAAGTAATTACCAGATTCTTGCCAGTATTTCTGCATGGTTCAGTGGAGGTACTTACGTGCTTCTTTTTGTTTGCGTTGAAGGTTATCTCAGGGGCTGAGTGGGGCAACTTGCTGCTTTGGGAAGGAGGCCTCATCAAAGTAGAGCTCTGTCGAGCTGGACACAAGCCTTGTCACAGTGGCCCAGTCAGCCAGTTAATTCTGGATGAAGGAGAGCTTGTGACTGTTGGAAAAGATGGCTTCGTTCGGGTGAGTTTTTCTTCAGTGTTCTGCGTTTAGGTGTGCAAGTTTGTAATCAACAGGTAAATGTTACATATTTTCTTTCTCAGAGTTTATTTGTGAAGGCAAATTTGCAATGCAGTTGCCTTCTGAGAATGAACTTTTAGAACAAACTTAGTAAGAGCACTTCTCCACAGTGTAGGTGTTTGAATCAAGCAGCGTTTACATAACCCTTTTTGTTTGATAGTAGTAAATTAATCACCATTTACTTTAATAAATCAAAACAAATTTCAGTGATTCTCTAAAAGTTTTATTCTTGCCTGCATTCTAATAGGTCTCTTTGCATGTGTAGTTTTGGTTAATCTTTATAATTTTCAGATCTATTATTACATTTATTTTTATTTCAAAAGGTAAACATGGCAATATTTGAAATTAATTTTCAGATTATGTGAATGCTCAGATTATTTATGTTAAAATCGCATAGATATTAATGAATATCTCAGAGATACATGCACTGAAATAGAGTAACAATTAAAAGAAAAAGCAATGGGCATCCTGAAGTTAACATATAATTCTATAAATTAAGGTCAAAGTAGTTACCTTAATCATGCCCATCTCTGATCTCATCTGCTAATTATCAAGGATTTTGCAATTTCATTCACCTGCTCTTTAAAAGAAGACAAATTGTGCCTTCTACTGACATGTGAAAGACCCAGATAACCAGCAGGAAGCTGAATCTTACTGTTATAGACAACAGAGCGTTTCAAACACTCTGGCTTTTTTTTGGTTGTGTTTTATAAATTGATGTAATCCTATTAGGAAAGTTCACCCAGGGTATAAGGGTGCCAGCTGATGTCTTGTCCTCATCCCACACAGCAGAACATGAATGTAAATTATTTCTTATTCTTTCTTCCATGATGCTTCAATATGCACAATGTGCAGTGCAGGCAGGTATCATTAACTCTCTATACTTCTGAGACAGCCATGTATAATTTTCCAGTGCCGGGACTAGACTTATGGCATTGTTGTCTCAGAATTGGATTGAGATATTTTGCAATGTATTTTGCTTTACACCCCATTGTATCAGATGGTAGTAGCTGGTTGTTCTAGGTTATATTCAAACCAGTGAAGCAGATGTGACAGGTTTCATGCTCTGCTTAGAAGGTCTACCCTTCCCTGGTTTCTTATAATTTTGAATTTCTATATTAATTATATATGAAAACATGATTTGGACATGTTGGCCTAATGAATACTCATTTTCTCTTTTGTTTGCAACTCCATGAAGGTGTGGGACATCGAGACAGTAGATGCTGCTGATACTGTGGATGAAACAGGTTTACTGGAGATGGAGCCTATGAATGAACTTCTGGTTGGCAAGAATGTCAGTCTGAGTTTCATGGCAAAAGTTCATGATCATGGACAGCCCATTTGGTATGCTCAGGTAAGATGCACTCAAGTACATACAGCTCTGTGGAGAAACACAGAATGAGGAAGATGATGTTATGTAACAGCAGGAGTCTGTTACCAGTCAATATGGTTTTTTCTGTAGAATTCAGTCGTATTCTGGATCTATTTTTAGAGTACAATAACGTGTTACTCTAGCTTTCACAGTCAGAACTACATAGGAGTTGGAGAATGTCAAAATGTATTATCTGAATTCTTTTATCCTGGAATAATGAGTAGGACTGATAGGACCAACATGACCACATTCAGTCATTTGAATTTCACAAGGATAATCTTTAAGGAATTTTTAAGGAATCACAGAGGGTGGTTTTATTTTTAAATTGAGTTTGAAAACATTCAGGTTACATGTTTTGTTTTTTCTTCCTTAGGATGCCAATGGAGCACTATGGAAGCTGGATTTGACTTTTTCAAATATTGTAAGCTTATTTTCTTTTTCTTTCTCCTGATTTCTTCAACTCCCTTGCAATAACTTCGTTTAAATATACTGGATGCCTCTGCAATGCAGTTTGTTTTTTACAGAGTTGGGCAGTTTGAAAATGTTAGCATTGAAACAGATACTTTTTTCTTAAAAATTTGTTTTCATAACCTTATTGATTATAATGATTGCACAGGATTATCAGAAGTAATTATCGATTTTTGATTTCTGAAGTTTTGGCTGAAAAATTTAAGATACTCTAAAGGAGTTTTAGTCTCATAAATTGGAAATACAAGGTGCCTAAATGGAGGATATGAGTTCAAAGAGTATTGACATAACCTATCTAGAGAGGTTGTATTTGAAACAGTCATTACTGTTATTTCTAAATGACATAAAGAACTAGGAAAACAAGATAATGAAATGCACCTTTTATGTTTTATCAAACTGACTACTAGTAATACTGCTGCAGACATTTTAGATAAAGAATCAGATGACAAAGGTAAAATGGGTGCATTTAATTTTTGCTCTAGAACGTATTGAAGTAAGTGGGAACACACCCTTTGATTGGAATAATGTTCTGTGGTAACAGATAAATGATGTTCCAGGAATTTTATGGCAAAGAGAGATGTGTGAAGCATGCTATAAAAACTAATAGCAGAAATATATAGGAAAAATCTATAACTATATGATGAAAAGATTTCCCTTGCAGTATAAGCCCTAAGTGCAAGAGCATTTTCTTTGCCAATACAACAGCTTTCATTGCAAAAGCAATAGCTTTTTCTTAAAAATGTTAACTCCAGGCTTGAAATCACTTAGTGAAAAGCACTGTCCTTTATTTTTTTCATAGAAAATGCTGGATTTTAAAATAAGCTTAATGTTCCTACATTAACTCACTCATGATCTCGTAATGGATATTTACATGGAAAAAATAAAATATAATTGCATATGGGTACCTAACGCACCCCAAATTTTGTTCATGCAACCAGCTCCTGTCTAGATTTTTCAGGTTCACTGTGGGTATGGCTAATAATACCTTTTAAGAGCTGTTCCAGAATATAGCAGAATTTTTGTTCTGTTTTGCACTGCAGACACGTGATCCAGAGTGCCTGTATACCTTTCACTCTGGAAAGATTGAGGCCGTGAGCGTCTCTCCTGTCACGTATCTTATGGCCACCACTGCTCTTGACCGTAAGTACGCTATTCCCTTCTCTCTGCCCTTTAATTACAGTTTTTGAAAAGTAACATGTACTCTTGTTCTGGGACTACTCTGTTTTGAACTGAAGATGCATATTTGCTCTTGTAAAGTTGCTTCCCAGACAAGTGTTATTCCTCGGATCTATTCTTTAATAGTTAAGACAAATCGTTAATGTTGTGAAATAATGTGTTAGGATTGCTTCATCTTGAAAGCCTTGGGTTTTGATGGGAGAAATTTTTATGGGAAGCTTTGTAAATTCTATTCATTCTGAAGGAATGACTGGAAAGATGAGACATTTGGTTTGAATAACAACATTTGTATTCAAGGCTCCAGACTGGTAAGTGTTGTGTTTTTTGTTTTGTTAGAAATGACATATTTCTAGCATTATATAAGTCATTGTGAATATTAAAATTTGTGGCTTTCTTAGCAAATGCAATAGCTATAATGCTCTCAAAAGCTAACATGCACTTACAGACGTTTATGTAACATATATAAATACTGCTATTTAAGCCTCTCACATTTAGTTTTACCGTGTTTTCGGAGAGCCACAGGCCAGAACGTTAACAACATCATTTATGCTGCTGAGAAAATGCTACAAAGTCTTTAACAGAATTGCTTGTCAGCAGTGTCTTGTCATTTGTCTGTGTTACACAATGTACATGCACTTCTGGCCTGAAGATAAACTCCTACCAGTTGAGCAAATGACATTTAGGATATATGCCAGCTGGAATGGATTTTTATGCAGACCAATATGTGTGTCTACTAATCTGTTAATTTCACCTCTGGTGAGGATGGCTTTTCTTTGGACGCTCTCCCATTTTCATCCATTTAAATATTTTCTTCCCTAGGCAATTCCAAGCGAGAGCATATCATTTTTTCCTATGTTGTCAGTACAGATTTCCCTTAGAGTATGCCACTGTTCTGTGATTACTTGAGAATTTCACATGGTGGTAGGTATGGGACTTCTTATGACAACCTTCAGCCCTTACAACTCTGGGAGTGTTTAAGTTAAAGAGTGAAGAAAGCTTATGTTTTCATGTGTTTTATGTTTCATGTGTTTTGTGTGTTCATGGGCACCATGCTAGCTGTGGTGCTGTGTAACCATCAGCTGACTAGATGGGTGTTTGATATTTAAAGAGAAAAATTAATAACTTTCTGTCCAGCTTTTCATTAAAATAAATAGCAATTTCTCCATAAATCTTCAATAGTAAGTGACACAGCAAAAAATAAGTTCCTACGGTCTCCTTTCCACACAGGATCAGTGCGTATCTATGATTTCATCAGCAAAAGTCAACTGAGTGAAATTAAGTTTAAACAAGGAGGAACAGCACTGACATGGGCACCTCGTGTAGTAAGTTTTTGCTAGTGTGTTAATAAGAATTCACAAAGGGTCTATGAGAAAATCAAGAAAGATGCTCACAATACAAAATCTTAGAGAAGTCACTGTTTAGGCCATACTGGAATTTATTGTAGTATGCATATGTACAGTTTGTATACTAATATGTATAGAAAAGGTATGTGTACAGTTTGACTTTACCATGGATTGTCAGGTTTCCTACTTTGTGTCTTGCTGAGATATTAAAAACAGACCTTGGTGGACAGTCTCAGGAATCTTATTTTATAAACTAACAGCTCCTATTTAAGCCAAGCAGAGTTATTGTCAATTAACATGAGTTACTTAACACATTTTGAAATGACAGCCCAGACAATCCACAAACATTTGGAGATAAATCATAAGAACTTGTGGCCAGAACTGATCATTTGTGGAGTGTTGAGTCTATCTCTTTTAGACATATTTGCCAATTGTAGTTAAAATAGTGCCTAGTTATGTTTTCGAGGAAACATAACAGGCCTGGTGGGTTCATTATACAAAAATTCATGGAGGAAAGTGCTTTACTTGAATTTCCAAGGCAGAGGGTAACACTGGGACAGTGCACTTAGAACTATAATTCTGGCCACGCAGACTTGCAGCGACGCTGGAGGTGATGAGGTATACATTCATGAGGAAAGCTGATTGTCATGATAAATGCCATTGACTCCATAGCCTCCTATTTCCAGCTCAAGTTGCTGTCCCTGTTGACACCTGTACTTTACATATAGACCTAAGTCTATGCCTTGACCTCTTCAAAAATCATACCCACAGCGGATGCCCAGTATTGCATTGAGAGTAGTATAATAATTCCTTCCAGAGTTCCAGCTCTTCTCTGTAAGAAGCTGCTGATATGTATAGGTATGAACCACTTGTTCCCCACGAGCTGTAGCCACATCCTCACTAACACTTCCAGTCCCTATGACATGGCATGTCTAATGGCCCTCCTTCCCTCAGAAAAAAAAAAAAAAAAAAAACCCACAAAAAATAATCCCCAATCCTCTCCCTCCGTTTTATAGAATGAATTAAAACAACATTCCCCATGTATGGAACATTCTTTGTGAATTATCACCACTTCTATGTAGCATGGGATATAAAATGGATTACAGATTAACAGCAGAGTACGTGCCATACGGATTTTTAGTCTAAGCCCTCTGACATGCACTGCAATTTCTTTTTCTTCCTTCTTCCACTTAAAGGTAAATCCCAAAGGAGGTCTAATTGCTGTGGGGTTTGAAGATGGTGTTGTGCGTATTATTGAAGTTTATGATCCCAAAGGACTGGCTATTGTGGCAGGACGGACAAATACAGGGAAGGCAGAGATGAATCTGAAACAAGCTTTTAAACCTCACACTACTGCAGTTACAGCCTTGGCATATGAGCGAAATGGAGATGTGCTTGCTACAGGGGTATGTGACACTTCTGTCAGTTATTTTTATCAAGCCACAACTGTAGAGATTATTTTTATATAGATAAGGTGAACTTTATTGGCTGACAACACATCATAATTCCAGTATTTCTTTTGATTGCTTGTTATAGTTCTCTGTAGTCCTGGGGGAAGAAAAGGATCTGTTTGCTCTCACCTTTGTTTTCTGAAGGAAAGCAACCATGCAACTGATACAATTCATTTTGTGAACTACTGAAGAGTTTAGTGTGAATTTTGTAATCCCCTTTGAAGATGGATTTGTTTCATTTTGGAATTAGTTTAGTAGTAGCTTGAAATTAGTAGGAGCAAGTCCATTTGTACTTCAGAGATCCAACCTTAGTATGAGGACTGCCAGGGAGCAGCAACAGTGGGGCTGCTCCGTGACATTGACACCAACACAGGTAAGGGCAGTGTTCCCATGGACAAGGCACAGTCCCACAGGGCCTGAGCTGGCCAAGCAGAGCTGACAGCCACCAGTTCCACCAGCAGTCCAGTGATCATTAGACAAAGGCAAGGTAACAAGTCACATCTGAGGTCAATCCAGGAAATCCAAACTACAATTCAGGAACAGCTGGACACAGGACTGGAATCAGGTGCACGTATGACATAACTCAGGTCAGGCCTGAGCCTGGGCCTAAGCTTAAAAGAAGCTTCTGGGGCAGTGGGCAGAACATGCATGGATGGAATTCTCAACTGAGGCCCATCAGGGCAGTTAAGGCCTTTGGGTGCACTCAAGGCCCTGGAGCAAGGTGAGTAGGATTTTTCCGCATCATCATGGAAGTGCAATTCTAAGTGCCCAAGGCATGTGGAGGACTCCCCTGTCTAGCCACAAATGGTTTGAAGTATGTGCATTTCGTGGAGTATCTACAATCTGTCAGACTTTTTTGATAAGCTTTGATTCAGTCATCTTTGTTTTTCTTCTCAGAGTAAAGACAAAACAGTTTTCTTTTTTGCTGTTGAAGACAAATATGAGCCAATTGGATTCATCTGTGTCCCTGGGCCTGTGCAGGCATTACAGTGGTCTCCACCTTCCCATGTGAGTACTGAATGTTTGTTTGTTTGTTTGTTTCCTCCCCCAGGGTAATAGAATGTCATTTTGAAAAGAACTTCTGATCAAAATAGATAAAGATGCATCACCTTAGCCATGTTCCCTGTACAGTGTAGAAGACTCTTTGCTACTGTGTTCTTCAGGCTGCTTCAGAATGACAGATTTTGTTTAGCTGTATCTCCAATTTAGTCACTCTGGGCATGTTTCGGACCTTGGATAATCAAGACCAGAATCATATGTAAGCCACAAAATTCTGGTCACCATCTTGAGTTTCTTCAAAGAAGGAACAAGTTTGTGCTGTAGCTTTTTAAATGTCTAAATTTTATTGGTAAGGGTTACTTGAGCATTATTGCATGTGCCTCTTGCCAACGTTGAAACATGCGCTTGCAATTGTACGCAAAGTGTTCAAAGCATATAAAGAAAACTTTTGGGTGCTTCTCTGAACTCACACTCTGTGTCTGAAGGTAGTCAGTCACTTACTCAAATAGATTCTTGCTAGGTATTCCTATTTATTAGAAAAGCACCAGTTATGTCTTTGATATGTCAGACAGTCATATGACTGTCTACCAGTGTCAGGTCTCCAGTGCTAGATGTGAGCACTTACTAAACATACTTCAAGCATCTGAGTGTTTTATACTGCTTTTTTTTTCTCTTTAATGATCGAGGTGTTTATTTTAAAGACTACACATTAAATTAATTAATTAAGTTTTAAGACTGAGGTTTTAGAGAAACAAGAATAATATTATTCCTAGTTAAGGTTCCCATAGTATGCCACCTTTGTACTTTGTTAATCAGGGGTCAGATAAAATAAGCTTATGTCTCTTCTCTAGGTAGCTTCTGAAAATTGAAACTAAATACAGGCTTGCCTTTTAAAATCTCAAAACACCAATTATTCCCCTTACCTCAATTGTTTTTCCTAAGTTTGCATTTTAAGGGACCTGGCAGGTACAGCAATTAAACAAACAAACAAACAAAAACCCAAGGTAAAATAGCTTTTGGCAAGATTCCCAGCCCAGTCTTGAAGATATAAAGGATTTAGATAGTTTAGAAACATCTGAACTTTCATGCACTGGTCAAAACAAAACCTCATCCCCTAACTTCTGGGTCAGGTCCATCATTTAAAGTAACCAAACTCCTAAAATATCATCATGCTGTTTCCAATCTAAACAGTGTCAGAATGATAGCTGTTTTGTATATGGCAAGGATGTCTTCACTTCATTAACTTTGCCTAGGATACACAGTATGGCAGAAGCTCCCTGGTTTCTGGTGTCCATTTAGATGTGTCCATTTAGATAAGAATACAATTAGAGTTAATGCCTCCTAGCTGGAGTTTGATTTTGTGCATGTGCATCTTCTGACTAACTCTTTATCCTTTCTCTCAATTCTATTTATACATCTTTCCCATGCTTGTTTTTTATGTGCTTTTCTGCAGGTGAAGAGTACTCTGCTTGTCCTCTGTGAGAATGGCTTTGTTCTCCAGGTTCCTGCTCCTCACCCTGAGGAAGAGGGTCCCATGTCCACCTATCAAATCAAAAACTTGCCCACACAGTACTTCCATTTTTACAGCATTAAATCCCGAATCAAGGTAAAGAATTCTTCTGTGGAAGAATTTCATGTTCTCCATGTACCAGAGGGCTTCTAGTCTCTGTATTGCAGCATGGTATTTTTGGTAAGCTTTTCAGAGGGAAAGGCCAAGTACAGTCCATTTGTGGCTGTGTTTCAACATTTCAAATTGCAAGTTGTTGTTTTTTCACTGAAATAGCAAGCACATCACACTGAAAGCATGATGTGCGTTTTAATCAATATTAGAAGATAACATTAGTGATAGTGAAGGACAGCACAGGACATTAGCTCTTAAAATATTTTCATTTTGGTAATTTTCAAAAAAAAAGTATGTTCCTTGGGGTTGACCTTGGCCCTGTAGGAAATTCGTTTGCACAGAGTCATAAAACACCCATTTGGTTACCTTGAGGTAAACAAGAAAAATCATTCTTTTTCAGCAGTTAAATATTCCTGATTTTTTTGCATGCTTTAACACCTTAAAAATGGCAATTTTTGTGTGAAAGAATAACCTTCAGTATTGAAATTTATGCATTTCTGAATGAGAACTAGCTTTTTTGAAGAAATACAGGGCCAAAGGAAGAGTTATGCCAGCTTTCAGCAATGGTTAATTTCATAAAGTTGGAGAGCAACGTGGTGTTAGGCTCAGGAGGAGAGCTCCAGTCTCATTCACCGTCTTCAACCCACCAGATCACAGCAGCCTCTCTGGTTTCATTCTTAACCTATGATTTCACTGCTTTCTCTATCAACTGCTCCTGTGTTCTGAGTGGCACCTTAATGAATGTCAGGCAAAGCCTCATTTCTCATTATAACTAGGAGGAGGTCAGTATTCAGGAGAAAGAGTTCTTCGTAGTTTCCTCACAGGAAGGCAGGAAGAACCACAAGAGTGATCACAAGGCTAGTACACATGATGTGTAAGGAAAGATTGAAAGAATATGGGCGTTTTCTTGACTTTTTTTTTTTTTTTTTTTAATCGGAAGAATACTGTTGCAAGACACTGCAAGTCTTTAAAAACAGAGAAGGTTTCTGCAAAGAGAAAGATGATTAATTGTTTTCTTTTTCCTCTAGGAATAGATCAGTAATTAATAAGCTGCAACATGGATGTTTTAGATAAGGAAACTTTCTAACAGTAAGGGTGGTAAAGCACTAAAATAGGTTACTTAAGCTATAGAGTCTCCATCACAGATTTTTTTTAAAGGATAGGTCAGACAAACATCTGCCAGGAATATTTAAGGTGTAGGTGATCCTGCTTGAGGCCAAAGAATGACCCCTTGAGAGCCTTTTTAGACCTTTTTCTATGCTTTTCTATCTAATATCTTCTTGGGAAAAGTCTGTTTTAGAGAATGTTTGACATTTGTTTATGCTAAGGTAGGCTTGAATGGAAAGAAGGTTTTAAAGGTTGTGTAAATTTGCCAATGTCAGTAATCTTCCATTTGGTGTTCAGAAGGAAAATCCTTTACAACTTCTCTGTTTCACTCTGCATCAATGATACATTTGAACTTGAGAATCTGAGTTCAGCTTTCCAGCTTAAAGTCTTTCTCTTCAGCCAGCAGAGCATAGAGTGTGGGAGCTCTGCAGAGGTAATATGTTAATAGTGGTTAGTATTGGGAATAATTTGTCTGAAGAAATGCTGAAGTCTGCTTCTCATGCAGAATGTTTTCTGTTTCAAAGGACCATGAGTCAAAGTACTTGGGAGGAGGGAAACACAGGGGCATTTCCACTGGAGACTCACGTAAGCTCTGTTTGTCTGCTGAACTGAAGGAAAAGAGATTTCTCTAGATACTCTCTGTAAATAAGTTTAGGACCTGATGTTTTATTTATGAGACCCCTTCAGTCAGTAATGTGTGGGAAGTGTTGATTTCATCTTTCACTGCTTGCTGTAATAGCTGGAAGAGGAGATTGCACGTAGAGAGAAAAAAAAGCAGGAGAAGGAGAAAGCAAAGCTTGAATGGATAAAGCAGCAACAGGAGATGGGAAAGCAGGTAGAAGAAGAGCCTGAAGAGGAACCTGAAGAAGAGGAGCCATTGCCGCCTCTCTACATACCAGAGGAGCCCAGTCCCATCCTCTGTGGGTTTTATTCAACACCAGGGAAATTTTGGCTTTCCTTGGTAAATCAGTTATTTTTTCATGTTTATGGGATTGCATATTGTGGCAACCTTCCCTTCACATCTGGATATCTTAGAAAACAGATAACTGAAACCTGCCATCTCTAGGGCATAGGACTGGACTTCTGATTGGATGGTTTCAGTAGTCTGTCTGAAGTAAATCAGTAGTGTACTCCATTCAGATTGTCCATAAATTTCCAATTGGCAGTCTTCTCAGTGAGGCCTAAATGGGCACAAAGACTAACCTGTTCCCTCACTAGCAGAAGGTAGAATCTTAACTTAGTGGTAGGATGGCATGTAATGCCAATGATTGATTTTCTCTGTGGCTAAATAGAATGTCTAGGTGTCTGGAAGTAACGATTTTTCACCTATAGTAGACCCATTTTTTTAAAATGACATTTAGGAAAGGAAAAATTATTCATAAAATTGCTTTTACCTGGTCAGCTGCTTCAGTGTTCTCACCATTTCTTTCTGGTCCTTCTCTTTTTCAGGGCGGGTATGACTCTGGGTTCCTCTATCATTGTGTGTTCTCCTCAGATGAGTACCACGACAACTTTGAAAACAGGCAAGATGAACCCTTTGAAGTGATTCATATGGAGGACACTGATGACAATCCCATCCACCAGATCTCCTTCTGGTAAAAAAAAAAAAAAAAGTGTAACAGATCACTTTATGATAGATCCTAGTGAAACTGAACTTGGGACAGAGGATGGTACACTGCTTTGTCTTCTTTTTTTTTATTATTATTATTTTTTTAACTGTGGACCAATACTCCCAGTATGCAGGAGCTCTCCTTAATTTCCTGGGAGTGAGTTTTACTTAGAATTCCTAATGGACACAGTTGCACACTATAGCTAACAGAATACATTCAAAAACCCTCCAAGATGTGAATGTCTGATTTTTTGATAATTAAGTACTAATTAGGCCACAAACATCTTACATTGTCAGTCTCAAGGAGAACCATTAGAAGTCTTGCTACCCTTTTTATTTGATTGCAAACTATGATCCCCAGAGCACCAGTTCTCTTCACTATTCAGCAAAGAGAAGACACAGTTAGCCCTCCAGGAGAACATGGAGGGAGCAGTTCATCCCTCTTGTGGAGAGAATACAGGTCTGTCAGGATATACTGTGAACTGTACAAATGAAAAGGAGAACTATTTGCAAACTCTGAGAGTTATTATATTCCCTATAAGGCCAGGTGTGATCTGCATTTAAGGAGGTAGGTTGAGATCAGAAGAACTTTTATCCACAACCTAATTCTCCACTAATCCTACTAGATGGAGAACTGGGAGGGGAAATTGTTTGGGTTTTTTTTTTCCATCTCTGACCTTACTCTCTGTTACCCTGCACAATTCAGGGCTGAGACAAGTTCCATGATGCCCAGCAGGTGTTGGAGTATTCCTGGGCAGCCAGTTAGCTTGCCAGAAGTTTGTAGTAGCATCATGCCTACTTTAAATGGTCCAAATACTTTCCTCCCACTTTACAAACTTTGGAAAGTTTCATTTATTCAGCTAGATGAGCTGTTCTTTAGAAGCAGCATGTTTTGAGCTGTGACCTTGCTTGTCACAGGTCACCTTCTATTACTGTTTCTGGTTAATTATTTTACAGTACCAGCAAACTGTTGATGTTCTGTGGGATGCAGAATGGTGCACTGCGTGTTTATCCTCTCCGAGAAAAAGACCTCTCAGCAAATACCCTGAAGGAATACTGGTCCTTCAGTGTACATGACAATGATTATGGCCAGATCCAGGGGATCTGTTCTAGTTATGATGACAGGTTTTTGATTACCTGTGGTGGAGATGGAAACATTTTTGCCTTCAACATCTTGTCTCCAGAGGATGTTCACAAAGAGCTAAAAGCCAAAATCCCCTCTCCAAGGGTAAGTCACTAAATGAAGATTCCCCAAACTCTTTTTGGAAGGTTTGAAGACCTGCAGCTCTGATTCCAGAACAACTCTAAATATATACATTCCTAGCTACCTTTTTTCACTTAATAAGGCCAATTTACTATGAAACTGATGCAGATGGGCAAAACCCAGTTCAACTATTTTGGATTGCAGATCTTGTTTCCAAAGCAACTTGAAAAAAGAGCTCATACAAAACATTTCCTAATATATAGGCCCTATGTCTGAATTGCTCCTTCTGTATGCTTTATGCTTCCCTCCAAATATGCAAAGTCTGTCTTGTTCGTGTGTAATATTCTACTATCCTTTTCCCACTCAAAGGTATAATCATGCATGTTCCTAGGATGAAAGTACCACAAAGATTTTGCATATTTAATATCTGTCTTCAATTTAATTTCTGTAAAATACAATTCTGCTCTGGGTGGGGGATCTAGACACAGTGTTGGAGAATGCCAAATATATAGTTCCTCAATGGTTTTGGTACAATAAATATACAATTGACAAGCTGGATTTTTAAAATTTACAAAATAGCACAGCATGATGCTGATCCTATTGCTCTTCCAGTCTTGTATGGCATCAGGAGTAATGATTCTACATGTGTTCTGTAATCACTGTGCAGCTCATTATGTATAGCAGGTTTGAACAGATGACACTGCAGCTTGATAACAGTCCTTCTGATAAAACATAAGAAGAGCAAGACTTTTCTTATCCACTCTAAAATATTCTAACTTTACTGAATCATCTCAAAATTACACACATTTTAAAAATTCCTTGAATCACTGGATTAAGTAAATCTAACTCAAAAGAAGCAGTAAGAGCTGTTGAGTAAGGAAGTGCTATAATGCACAATGAATTTTGGAGATGATCTACATTCAATGTAGTTTAAAACTCTTTAAAGTGTCAAGATAATGAATTTCAACTTTTAAATATTTTCAGCATTAGTTGGAAAGTACTTTTGGAAAGATGCTTAGCAAGCGAGGCAGAGATGAAATTGTGTATGTAAGGACAGCTGTGATTTTAGTCATTTAGTTAGAACTGCTTATGACTAATTGGAATTTTTACCAATATCAGGAATATGTAACACTGAGAATAGACTCAACAATGATTTTCTTAACTAAATGAATGATTGAAAACCATGGTATCAGCTCCTTGCTAGCTCCAGTATCACAACTAGTGATTAATATACAATTATAAAGCTATATATATGTAATTTTATCATTTTTAATATGTAAGTAGCTCTATATTAAGATCTTTATGCTGCAATTTCTATTGTTCAGGCTAGCAACATTGCTTAATGACCATCCTAACAGAGTTTTTCCTTATCAAAGTAAATCTTCATTAAGTATCTATTCTAGCTGGAAGTCATGTGGAAGAATTTTAAAATTCCATCATCATTAAACTTAATGAGATTCTTAGAGAATCAAATACAAATCATCTGAAACTAATTGAGTTATATTACAGATCAATTTAGTACCGCTGTATTCACTGTAGGATGATAGCCCCCCACCTCTTTTTTTTAGAGCATGATTTCCTAAGGAAATGAGCCTTGTGCAATTGCAATGTCCATCCATCTCATTCTTCACAGCTAATAACTGGGAATCCATTTTGGATTCAGCAGAAGCAAACCAGATGAATTACACATGTAATTTGGATTTAGCCCAGGATGTGTTGTCTCTTGTCAACCTGGCAGTGATGGAAGAGTAGAGTATTGGATTTGGGGGAGCAGAGAACCAAAGATCTCAGGGGACAGAATGAAGTTGGGACATGCAGTCACATTGGGGTAAATGTATATGGGGAGGATACAGGATTTGTGTTTTCTGCCCATAAGAACTAGGCTTCATTAGTTCTTTTATATGTAGAACAACTTGGTTTTCTTTTTTTCTTGAAACATTAAAACCTAATTTTTAAGACCTGTATAGCAACCTGGATTGTGAAGGTTTCTTTTGGTTTTCCAAGCATCGTCTGACTTGTGAGAAACAATGGGAGTTCTCTCTCAATGTTTGTAACAGTCTTATCTGTTAAAACTATTATTGCTTGTTTAAAGGCAAGACAATGTTTTTATTCCAGAGTGGCCTTGAGAAGGAGAAGGCTGCTGAAGACATTGAGGATCCCAATGCCTACAGGTAAGAAGTGCTTGGTTAATGAAGAAAGAGATTTCCAAGCACTGGTAGCTCTGTCTTCCAACCACATATCTCCTCTTGCCTCCTAAGAGGGGTGGGGAGTGGTTCACCCTGAATTTGGGTTATTCCCTCAGTATACACAAGGTCTTTTCAGCTTTTCCTTCCATTTCATGTCCTTGTTCTGTGGAAGTAATTCAAGTATGATATTCTGAGACTTATTTAACTTCAGACTACAGAGACAACGCATGGCCAAGGTCAGAGCCCCAGGATGTTAGGGCTGTACAAATACATAGTAAGATTATTGGCATCTCCCTGGAAGGCTTAGAGGCTAGTGCTGCATTCTAAGTTACCTTCAGAACTATTCAGTTCACTGGGAGTTTAAGGTTATCAAGGAAAGCTAAAACATTACACAAACTGTGATCTTCATTCTCTTCCACTGAGATAATGCCATATCCTTTTTCATGAATTTTCAGCATTGAGAAAGCCAAGCAGAAAAAGGAGTATGAACAGATAATGAAGAAAGCTGAAGACAAAAAAAGCAAGAAAAGAGAAGAGTTAAGTGCACTGAGACATGAGTTTCTTTCTTTGCTTCAAAAGAATCAGGAGTTGCCAAAGCATATGCAGCTGCACAGAGAGGTACATATGGTTTTCATAAGGTTCATTTACCTTTAGAGGCTCCTTGTTCCAAAATGTTGCTACCCAGTGTGTTAGAGCCAAAGATGTCCAACCTTGTGAATCAAGCTAGTCCTATGAATATATAATTTGCCAGGAGTTCTAAATCACAGCTTGTAATTTATGCCATTTAAGAATCATATGGAAAAAACTTAGTTCTCCATGAAGACAGAATAGCTTCTGAAGTAGATGACTGTTACGTGTGGAACTCTGGTATCTGGGCAAAAACATTTCATACCAAAACCTTGTAGCCGAGGTACTGTGATGCTGGGTTTTCTGTCTTTCTGCAGCAGTATGAGATGGACCATAGGATATTTGAGGAGCTGGATAGGCAGATAGCACAGAGAATCCAGTTGATGCAAAAGGAGATGGCTTGGGAGCAGGAGAAACACTTGACTGGATTGCAAAAATTACAGAATCGGTAAGTACCACTTCTGTTCTACCTCTCCTGCTGACCTTGCATGAGGCTTATTGTCTACTAAGTTGTATGTGCCAGAAGGAAGAAGAATGCAATGTTTTTTCTTTTATAATCAATATTTCTCCTTTTCTGTTACGATTCTATTCTTATTTGGTTTGGGACATACACTAGAATATGCATTGATATCTGGGCGCGCTTACTTCTTTTGAATTCTTGGTCAGAATTCGGATATGCAGATCAAGAAAGTAACTTAATTCTGATTCAGTTCTATACAAATAAAACTTTTTTTTCAGAGAATAAATTTGTCTGTGTTTTGCCAGTGAGTTCAGTAAGATCCAAAAACTCTTATTCAAACTTTGAAGAATAATCTATGAAATGAACCCTTCTTCTTCTGGCATGGTGCATGTCTGTCAGATATTTTAGTGTCATTGAAAACATGATGTACTCTATACAATTTAAAAATGTGAAATGAACTTTCCCAAGAACACAAGTTTAAGTGCAGGATGTACCTTTTGGTTTGTTTTCTTAAATGTAAGCATTATTGCAAAATATGAATTTATAAAAATAAATCCACAATAAAAATAAAAATCATAGATGCTAACAAAAATACCTTAGTGACATAGAGCATGTAACACTGGGTCTTCCACTGACGAGGACATTTCAATGAACCTGTTTTAATCACTCCTTAATTGAGAATGAAAGATACTCCTTTGAAGAACCAGGTGCAAGTTTCGATGCAGAGAGAACAGTTCATGTGTTCATTCTTGAGCATCTCCATTCCTAGATTGGATGAAAATTTATAGACAGTATCAGATGTCATTGCACTATTAGTTACTGAGTTGTGTATTTACCTGTAATGATTGTGTGTGTAATTAGTATATTGCATTACCCATGTCCTTTTGGTCATAGAGGGAAAAATGGTAGTTGCTCCTGCTGACAGGAGACAGTTCTGTCTAATTTGGTTCTTCAGGTTTCGGGACTCACTGGAATTTGACGCTGTCATTGTTCATGCTATTCAAAGCAATCATAAGATTTCTACCTATAGACTCCTAGCAATCTCTGAGAAATGCTACCAAGATAAGCAACGTAGCACATGGAAGAAGACTGTACTTAAACAAGAATGGAAAGAGACAGAACAAAGGAAGATTTTGAGCAAGACAGAGCATATGCAAAGGACTACTGGTGATCATTTAAAGCTTATCATTAATATGATTTCTGTCCTTCATCTCAGTTTATTTTCCTGAATCCAAGCTAAAGAAATTATAGTATGTTACATAGTGACATACATACA
Organism: Dromaius novaehollandiae; assembly: GCF_036370855.1. Classification (NCBI taxonomy): domain Eukaryota; kingdom Metazoa; phylum Chordata; class Aves; order Casuariiformes; family Dromaiidae; genus Dromaius; species Dromaius novaehollandiae. The sequence goes on from NC_088098.1 coordinate 93,678,277, forward strand.
TAGTTTTCCACATTTGAGTCAATGTCAGCAATAGTCTGTCAACTCTGTGGGTAGAATGTGACTAAGAGTGAACTCAAACAACCTGAATGCATTCAGAACATTCACTGTGGTGGAGCATCCTGATCTATGCCAGCTCTATAGGAGTTATCCCAGGGGTTTCCAGTAGTTGGGACTGCACTGTGTTGCACAGTACTCACATGTTCATGTGGTTATTTTTTGGTCCAGCTGCTAGAGTTGTCGAGGGGGAATCAGAGGCGGAAAAGCTGAAAAAGTCAGAGGTACGAACGGTGACCACACGTCTTATAGCAAACCAGCGTGAGCAAATCAAAAGAATTGTTGAGAAATCTGACAAGGTCAGAGCTAAGATCATGAAGAGGAAGGAGGAGTGGGAAGAACTGTGAGTCTTGAATCAGAATCTGTGCCCTTTTAGTTCTGCTTCTTGTCTGAGGTCAAATAATTCTATTTAGCTGTCATACAGGGCTATCCTATCGCTGCCTAGTTTCTTATTCTTGTAATGGATATAATTAAAATTGATGAGCTTTTATGTGCCTCTGAGTCTCAAGTGAGGATTAAAATCTTTCAGTTAACTACCATGGTTCGTCTTCTTAAAGCATTAAACAATTTGAAGTGATCACGGGTTCAGCTAGATAGCTGTATCTTCAGATAGGAAGTAAGAGAGGGTGTCTAAACTGATGATGCCTTATGGACCCAATAGACCATTACAGTCAACCCTCAGTTAATCTTACCAGTGCCACACACAGCAGATGCTGCAACAGCTGGGATAAATCAGTTGCACTGAAATCATGACCCTTACTTGAGAGTGGGTTTGTGACATGCCCTTGCACTCCATGCTGGCTCCCATCTTGGGAGACAAGAAAAGGGGACAAGAAATCTTTGAATCTTCATGGAAGTACAGAAGCTCTTCATTAGGAGATGAACCACAAGAAATGGAACCAATGCAGTGTCAGTGCACAAGCTGTTCTGAAGCTATTAATAATTTAACAATAAAGAGAGTAGTATCAGGTATTTTGTGCTGCAGCTTGGCAGAGTGTTGAAACATGGGTCCATGAGAACAGGATCAGCATGTACTCTCTAAACCTAGAACTCAGTCCAAGTGCCAGGGTTTAAGCTGTCCCATGGCGGGTCTATGTTACAAGAGTTCTTGGGTAGAAAAATAATCTACCTGAGGTTTTCCTTCAAATATGCAAGGCTATTTTTCTCAAAGTAACCGTTGGTTTATGAAAGAGGTGTGCGATTCCCTCTTGATCCCTAACTCACCTCCCAAGCCTTGCTGCACAAGTCAGAAGGTATCGAATGACCCTGTTTCTTCATCTATATGCTTACCGTCTTAAAGCTCTGCTTTGTTTTGTACCTACCAGATACAAGAACAAACCTACTGATGACTATGAGAATCCCAAAGATGCTCAGGACATTGAAGAAGCACAGGAAAATATGGGAGATTATAAGCTGAAGACTGCTGCTGACTACAGGGTCCCTGAACACAAGCGTATGAACGCTGAGAAGAAGATGATGCAGCTTGCATCCCTGGAAGTGTTGGTATGTAAACTGATTCACTGGTGTGAAAATGCCCCCCTTTTTGGAAGAGGGAGGATAGCGTATTAGTCCTTGATGACATTTTTTGAAAGGAGATCGAACTGGATGTGGGAAGCCTTGAAGGATAGGCTGTGTCAAGTCAGTTTTTAGTTACAAATCAACTTTTCTCTTGCGAACTGTTAGTGCTTCATGAAACTCAAGCTCAGATCAATCCAGAGTAACTCTCAGCTGGTGGAGAACTTACCTTTTCCAGCACTTCAGCGGGAACATCAGTCTTTCAAATTTTTCAGACAAATCCTATCATCTACTCATTGATATGCTTTCTGTAAAATACTGAGCTAAATAATCCCTGTTATGAAATGCCTATATGAAAACAGGGATGTGAGCAAAGATGGGTCCTTTTAGAGTAGCCTCTTCATATTTGCACTTGAGGGATCACTGCTCCTGGGTGCTGAGCAGTGGAATCTTCCTGGGAAACCAGATGTTTTGGAGCTACCTCCCTGTGACAGTACCCCCACAGTTACTACGTGCCTTTTAACCACTAAGACATAATAAGCTCAAATGTTGTGCAGTACCTTTGTTTGTTTCCTTGTGACTTTTTTATTTTCCTTCTTCTCATAGGTTTTTCATTTTATTTAGCTAGTGTGCAGAAGAGTGAGGACAAATTTCTTTAGCTAAAAGAACAATGAAGAAGTATGCCCATTGGACTTGGTGTTGTCTAGTTCCTTTTTGGTATGGAGACTTATTTCTTGCCATGCTTACTGACAAAGGAGCCTCTTCTCAGCATAGTTTGTCTAAGTATCGCAATGTGAAAATTGTACTCTAAGTGTCTCTATTCCTCAAAAAAAAAAAAAAAAAAAAGTCTTGAATCTTCCCCAGTCCTATCCTTGCGAACTTCTTGCCTAATCTCAGGCTCCTTCTAGTCTGAGTTGCTTTGATAGTGAGGTCGCAGAATTACAGAGGCAATGCTATAATCTCAGGGGATTTGTTGTATCAGTTTAATGCCCAGGCTTCAGTACTTCACTGTGTGCTGATGCTACAGGGTACCCAGTGGTTAGCCTAATTAGGTAGGATAAGCCAATGCAAACAAAGGGAATAGTTCTTGTTGTAAATCCCAGGTTTATACAGATGCAGAATTACAGTTACTTCAGATGGCTAGTGTATAGGGTTGCTTTCTTTTATCAAGATAAGAGAAGTTTCTCACAAATGTATTAATATGTTAGGTCACATTCTATTGTTAATTCATGTGAAGAGAGTAAATGAATACAGTGCTCCTTTATTACTGAGATCTGTCTACAGGTCAGTCAAGATGCAAACAAGGTGTTACTAATAGGTTTTGTTGCACTCAGCTGTTTAGTTCTTGCCTCTTACACTTCAGATTAGTGGATATTTATCTTCAAGTTGGAGGAAAATGTTCAGCTGACCCCAAAGTTTTCTCAGTTGACTTTGGGACCCTGGATTGTTGGAAGGCCTAGAGAGAATTTGTTTTGGACATCTAGTGTTTTTTATCCGATTGCAAAAGGTTGCAGAATGCAACTTTCTTGCATTTAATATTGCTATCTACTACACTTTGAAAATTCAGACACTTGTTCCACTTCTAATGGCCTACAGTAGTTGTGTTTTCAGCTTCACAGATAAAAGACAATCTGATCTCATCTTCCAGACCTACATTTATGGAGGACTGCTCGTATCTTCAAGGTTATATGAGATAACTGCTTTGTTTCAAAGACTGTGTCGAAGAAGTTTGAATTGTTGTACAACTGTGCATTTGGTAGTGGTTATGATTGTCACAAACACCACTCGTGGCCAGCGGGGTGACTTGTATTTTTTTCTTTTAATGCTTCACTGACCAAACAGCCAGGCGGTTATCAGGTTTCAGATATTTATTAAGTACACCAGTATCCTTAAGCAAGAGAGTTTAAACAATATAGCAAGTTCCGTATTTAACAGGGTAAAAATAACACAGTACACTACACACAGAGCAAGCAGGGGTAATACGACCTGTTCCACGTCGGGCGAGGGTCTCAAGTGTGCAGGACGCAGTAAGGGGGGGGGGGGGGGTCCCAGACCAGCTGAGAGGGACCTCCAAAGAGCTGCTGTTATTATCACATTCTATATGCTTCTAAGGCGCATGTCTATTGTGATTAGGTTTCTTGACGTCCTTATCAGTAGCCAGAACCTATGTCACTCTGACACACTCCTCTGGGCTCAACCTGCTGACTGGGTTTTCAAAAGGGAAGGGAAAAGAAATTAATCAAAACTTGTGACAAAGGTTTCCACCCTTCAGATTTAGAGAACTAAATAGTGGAGGCCCCCCATCATGGGTTCTCATGCCTGATCAGCATGTAGTTGTAGATATTAATTCCCCTTTTCACTTGATTTATGAGGCAGCTTTGGTGTGGGTCAGGCTCTTGACATTAGTTTAGGCCGCAAGTGGTTGGTAGCAGATAATAGCGGAGGTGGTGACAAAGGCATTGTTATCATATCCTGCACAAGCTGGGGCGTGTGTCCATGGGCAGGGAGAGACTACCCGGCCTACGCCCGGTCCCACTCCCCATCTGTGAACAGTGATACCTTCCCCTCTTCAGCAGGCCTTTGGAGTAAACAGTGCCTTGTCTGTTCTCCACAATGATAAAGGTTGCTTTACAAAACACTGTAGATATCTCATTTTCTCTTTGTTAGACTATTACTTTCTGCCTGAATAGAGGGCCACATATCAAAGCCAGAGATACTGTTTGTTTTTAATGAGAGACAGCCCAAATGACGGATCTTATAAAACACCACAGCTAACTTTCAGTCATTTTCTGCACTGCTTCAGCATCTCATGTCAATAAACTCTCAATCAAGTCAAGAACTGAGGGATGGGGGGAGCCTTGTTTTCCCTCTTACACCTTTGCCATCCTCTGTGAAGGAGAAGAAGGGAGGGGGCCCCAAAGAATCTAATACTACTGATTGAGGGACAGCTGTCTAAGAAATGCTAATATGCAGAGAAGATACAGAAAAGAAAGCTAATATGGAAAGAAAATAAGTTAGTATGACAAGCCACTTATCCATTACTTGTGTTCAGGGAGATCGCGTACTATGTAAGTGTCCCTGGGGAATCCTCCTAAAATTGCTTTTTCTTTGCAGATCCATGAGAAGAAAGCGAATATGAACAAGCAGATCATGTCTTTGCGGGATCTCAAGGTTTCTATTATTGATGAAATCAAGTGTTTAGTGCAAGAACTGAAATCCATACAGGCAGCCTTGGATTTATCTGAACAGCTCCCTCTTCCCCCAATCCCTCAGTTACACCCAGATGAAGTTCCAGAAAAAAAATTCCAGTTTGACAGTGACATCCTCCTGAAGTTCAAACATGAGCAGGAGGCCAAGGCAAAGCTCCAGGAACAGTTGGAAGGGTCTCCATCATTTGGTGTTTTCAGGGAAAGGTTTCTTCATGGTCCTTCCCTCAGAGAGACTGAGCCTGTGACACGGGCCGCAAGTGTGCGCTCGATGAAAATAGTATCATCTGTGGTCACAGAGCAGCCGAAGGTTTTTGAGATTGAGAAGGCAGAACCAACAGAAACGGAACTGGAAATTTTAAAGAGAGAGAAGATAAGAAACATATACTTACAGGAGACCTTGATTAAAAGGGTAGGAAACCAAAAGTTAATTTTTTCAGATTGAACAATCCCACTCTATCAGAAATTAAATCAAAAACTCTTCCTTCTGACTCAGTGCTGCAGCTACTCTTGCCTTTGTGAATTTCAGGAGAATGTTATCTAGAGTACATTTACAGTGTAAATCTATATAAATCCCTAACTGTGATTACTGTACTGACTACTGTTAGTTGAAAAACAGATCTTAGAGTTGTTATTGATTGTTCTGTGAAAGCATGAGCTCAGTGGTCAAAAAAGACAAATAGAATATTAGAAATTATTTGGAAAGTGATGAAGGGGAAAAAATGAAGTATCACCAAAGTGTACCTTCATAGACATACGATGTAGTCCTGGCCCTTTGATCTCGAAACTAATTTTGTAGAATTAGAAAAGGTACAGAAGAGAGTAACAAGAATGCTTGAAGTCATGGAAAAGCTTCTTTAAAAGGCATGTCCTGGGCATCTTTGGCTAGGAAATGAGGCAACTGGAGGGGATGTGACACAGATGACAAAATCATGAACTGCCAAAAAAGGAGAGTGAGAATCACCTCTTAAAAGAGGAGAGATATCAAATTAAATGGTCAGGTAGAAGGCTTAAAACATGCAAATGGGAGTAGTTTTCCTATCCAACAATAATTGAACTTTGGCACTTTTAACTTTGGGATGGGGGAAAGCTACAGTTTGGTAAACTCAGGGGGAAAAAAAATCCATTCAAAGCTGTTGAAGGCAACCATACCACTTTAGGCTGAGGATGTCTCTAAAGTCAGAGTTTAGGAGGGTATAGAGGGAAGCATGCTGAAGGTGTGTCACTGTTCGGTGGTTTGCTCTGCTTCTTATCTTCTTTCCTCAATCATCTTCTCTTGGTCATTGAGTCTGTGGTCTAACCCCTCACAGACACCTTTGTGTTTCTATGTATGAAGGTTTTGAGAGAACATCCAAATGCTGCTCTGACCATCATATACATAGCAGCTGCTAGTACAAATTTAGCTGTAAATGCCTGTGGAATAATCTGGTAAATAATATTCTGAGAGAAGCGTGTCAAGGCAGAAGATGGTAATGTGTTTATTGCTATATCTAGGATTGCTCAATGAACTGCGTCAGGCTGTTGCAGAACACTGTGTGTGATGAGTAAAATATTTTCTTGAGCATGGTGGAAGGCACTGAAACATTTCTCTGAAGTTCTAGTGATTTCTGTGTTGTTATGCCGAGAACAGAGACATGTTTGGGTTTGTCTTTCTAAACACTTCAGTAGTTCATAGTAAATAACATGGACAAATTTTTGACTTGGCAAAGAGGATTTTTGCCTTCTGCTCCTTTCTCTAACTTTACATGTTTAGCTCTACTCCTAATACTTTCCCTAGCCCTGGTTTGCCTTTCTCATATGCTCCAGATCAATGCGCTGGTGATAAACTTTGATGCCGAACTACGCTTCCTGCGACACATGAAACTGAAGCTGGATGTGCAGATGAAATGTGCTGACCTGTGCCACATCACGTGGTTTGAAGAGCTGCTTCTCCTGAAGAACTTTGAAAAACATGAGGACCTTCTGCAGGGGCGTGTTAACACTCTCCTCAGTGAGCAGAAGGCCATGCAAGTAAGTAGTTCACATGTGTCTGGATTTAATAATATTGCTAATGAGTGGCTTGAAACAAAAGCAAGCCATAAAATAAATGATGGCATCTGTTTGCTTCCCTTTAGCAGTGATCCAATGTCCAATGCTAATTTTGAGAAATAAGAAGCTTTCAATAATGGTCACTTGTAACTTTAAATAGTTAAACTTTTCTAAATGTTAATAATTGTATTTTAATGGGTACTTAGTGATGTGGAATTAGTGACAAATCATATACTTTAAATTAAGAGCTTTTTTTTTTATATACATATATATATAGCAGAAATTAAATAGCTACCTTGCACAGATGAAGGATAGAAAGTATGAGATTGCAAAGCTTCAGGACTGTGAGGAATCTCTTTATGCCACCTTCCAAGCATCCCTTGGAGAAAATAACAAGTTTGCCCGTTTCCTGACCAAAGTTCTGAAGAAAAAAATCAAGCGCACTAAAAAGAAAGAAGTAAAAAGAGAAGCAGGTTGGAGACACTTTTTTTTTTTTTTCCTGGTTTATGGATTTGTTATACATACTTCCTTGCTATCAAGTAAACATCTCTCAACCTACCTGGAGTCCTAGATACATGCAACATTCAGCTTCATTCAAAAAACCAAATAGATCAGACCTACCCAGCTTTTGCTTATATGCAAACTCACATTTTGTGGCAGCCATTTTCAATTATAAAAAGTGATGCAATTCAGTCTCTGGCATGATTACATTTGGTCTGGTGACAGCCCTTAAAACTTACTTCCTGTATGTCGGTATTGAGGATACATCGATAATTGGTAGGAAGAAGAGGCCAAGCTTTTAATAGCTACTTCCTGTGTGCTACCAATAAGAGCTATGGATAAGTGATTTATCTGCCATGTTCATGACATTTTCCTTTAATCTGTCCATTGACTAATGAGAGATTATAAACCCAATCTACAATCATCCATTAGTCACTGGACTAAACATATTATGAAACGATTTCATTCATCTTACTGACTAGGTTTTAAACTATTAAGGCTAGGCAGTGTTATCGAGCTAAAATATATGTTCACTGTCTCTGACTTTATTTTTGATTTCAAGGGTGACATGATGTGCAAAAGTACAGACAACAGTGATGCTTTTGTGACAGTTTTTGTTCTTCTGTGCATTTTACTTGGCTGCTTAACCTCTGTAATAGAAAAGTAAACCCACAAGGTTTAAATTCCAAATACCTAGCACATATAAAGAGAAGAAAAATCCTTGAAGAAAGTCCCCCAAAATGTGCCTGTGTTTACTTGTGCATATGGTGCTACTGGGTGTTCTCTCTCCTTTGCTTTTTTCTGTAAAATCATCAAATCAATGGGCTGGCAAAAGGTGCCTGGCTCCACATATTACTAGGGTGATCTTTCTTGGATTACTGGGGATGTGTTCACTGTACATCAGCATAGTGCACAGCTAGTGGATCTGTTGGTCTTCTGCAAGCCAGCAGTACTATCCTTTTCTTCCAGACAAAGAAGATGAGAGTGAAGAGGAGAGTGATGAAGAGTCCAGCTTGGAGAGTGATGAAGAAGATTCAGGATCTGAAGATGAAGTCTTTGATGACTCCGTCTGCCCGAAGAGTACCTAAGCCATCATTTCCCTGGACTGATTATCTGTTTAGCTTTATGTGCAATATTTTGCATTTAAAATGAAGACACAGATTTTCTCATTATTTGTTTCACATTAACACCATTAGTAAGGGTCAGAATGTGTTCACTTCTCCTGAGTGGGACCTGTCTCCTTAGAAAATCTCAGTGAAGATAATGAAACCACTGGTGGTATAGAATACCTTAATTAAAATGTTTGGAAGAAGTAAAACTTAGCTGAATGCTAACAATTAATTACTATGTGTAAAGGACCATTCACCTTTCATGGCTGTTTTCTGTAGAGAAGATGCTCCTCCTGGGAGCAGAGCTGCAGCAAGGCTGCAGATGCTCTCCAGAAACCTGCTGCCTCCCTGTGCTGGATGTCTGCACAGGGGAGTTCTGGGGAAACTCTTCAGTAGTGTTAAATTAAGCTCTTTGTTACCACCTCGTGGATTTCTGTGGCAATTGCCTGTTGCTAGGCTTGTCTCTGGTGGGTAACAGAATGGTTAGGAGCTGTATTTTGCAAAATCCTATTCATTCATTTGTTTAACAAAGGCAAGCAACTTTTTTTTTTGGTATGACTTAAATAGTGTTTAAACTATTTTAAACTAATCCCCTAAACCCTACTTTAGGGTTCTTTTTTAATCTTTGAGTGATATATCAATGACCACTTAACAACATTGCTCTATTTTCAGTTAGAATTTACCATCAAATTGCCTTATCATATTGTTTTAAAATTGGATTAAAAAACTCCCCCTCATTTTCACAAATTGGATTTTTGATTAACTCCTTGTCTACCTCTTTTTTTTTTCATGAAATGTTAGGAAGAAATAGAAAAGATTTGTACTTTTTATTGAAACAGTCCAAATTACTAATTTAGTGATGAAATAATAAGCTACATTTACACCTTCATATTTGTGTCTTTAAGTGTCGTTTGTCTTGTCCTTTATTGGACTTCTTTTTATTATGCCAACTGATTTGGGTTGATAACGCTGTATTGAAAAGTATTACTGAAGTCACTGCGTCAGACAGAAATTCACAGATCTTAGTATGAAACAAATGAAACAGGTCCTATGAACCCCAGCTGCCTTTGCAAGTAGAGCTATAAATGATCCCTATAGCAAGTCCATCGTTTATACTGAAAGGTGCTATGGATAAATAACTACATGTTCACATACCTAAAGATTGTACTATAACACACATTAATTTCTGGGACTGAATTAGTTACATAACCTAACTTTTGAGCATTTGGATTTAATATTGCCTTTGGTGCATGTTTAGTTCTGGAAACAAACTGTTTGGACTGAATGTCAAGAAAAAAAGATCCATCCAAGATGTTCAGTCACCATCTTGGAAATACTCAGCCCAAATGGTTGAAGTTTGACAAAGCTCTAAGGAACCAAGAGCATGGTATTATTATGGGCAACGGGCAACCTTCACAGTAGGAGAAGCAACTAGCTTAAACCTGTAATTACAGTACAGTTATAATGAAACTAAGCTGTCCTATGGCCCTTTCCTTCTCAGGCTGTGATGAGGCACTCTTCCAAAACACCGTCCAGCTCCGTGAAAAGCGATTAGACATTGAGGATGCTTTAACAGAGCAGAAGAAAGTTGCTGATAACCTCAGAAAGGAATATGATGCCTTGGCCAAAAAGGTACTGTGTGTCCTCTTCTCAGCAAGCATCAGCTGCTTCCAGCAGAGTGAGAACACCATGATACTGAATTTGGCTGAGATTTAAAACCAAAATACTAACCTTTCGAAGGGCCTCTATTCAGGGAGAGATAGCCGTGCTAGCGTGGAGGCAGGGTGCAGCCTCACAGCCCCAGCAGAAGGTTCAACATGGGTCACCTTGAAATGGGTAAATCAAGGTGGTCCAACCCCAGCTGCTTTGGGGCTGGATCCAGGTTTTAGGTCCAGCTCCTTTCCAACTGTCTAATCCTTATGTAGCAGCAGCATTTGGACTCCCTGGCTCAGATGCAACACCTGGTGTAGCCTGGTCTATCCTGTGTGCATGTTTATGGGGATGGAACATATAGAGCATCCTTGTCCTAACACAAATGTGTGCTTAAATAAGTGGAGAATAAAAAATGCAGCTCTTCCATCTATTTCTTTTGCTTCTAGTTATTTTCTTCTGCTCTTTGTCACAGTAATCATAAAATAAACTCACGTGTAAGTTTTTCTTTTAGCTTTTTCTCAGCTTCTACATTCATTGAGGTATTTGATTTGTATCAATTCAAAAATATCTCAATTTAAAAGGTTATCTGGGATTGAGAGAGAGTTCTGCCAAAATAACATTATGCAAGGCTCCCTTTTATTGTGTCTCAAAAATGTCCCATCAAATATGCTTAATTTACAGCTTTTTTTGTTTTGTTTTTAAAGGCTTTCCTAAGTGCCAGCTGCCACATATTCGCCCTGGGGTCTGACATTTGCGTCCGAATTGTTTCTTTCTCATGCAGAATCAATAAGCATTTCCAGGCATAACACAATAAAATATATCTTGCAGGCTCTGTAGATCTAGAAGTGTTTTAGATACTAAACAAAGCAGCTGTTTCTTGATACATACAGGGCTTCTCCAGTAAAGAGGCATTTATGTGTGTACATGTGCGCAGAAGTATTCAGCATAGTCTTGCTTGAATAGGTAGCTGAATCTCATGTTAGCGAAACTCATCCATCATAGCATGTTTTTTTTTTTTTTAAAAAAAAAAAGCATTGTTTTTCCATGCTTCCTTCCCTTGTGTTTGCCCACAATTTATCCTTCTGCAGGCAAAAGCAGTGGAAGCCAGCCTGGACACAGCAGAGGGGGAACTGGAGGCCTTTCAACGGGAAAAGCAGCAGAGACTGAATGAGTTGCATGTAGTTGTGCCATTGAAACTTCATCAGGTAATTCACACGTTCTGCATTTATCGCTTCTACTTCTGGCAGATGCAAAATAGCCTGTGTACCTTTAGACAATAGTGTTGCTGGTTTGGGGGGCCCTTAGTTCTGGATTCGCTGCATTGTCCTTGGAGTGACAGTGCTATGAATTGAGCTTCATGTTGTTATTATGCTAGACTTTTCCTTCTCTACTTCTATACTGACAGAAAAGGGATACATACAGGCAGGTTGGCCCATTGCTGAAATGTCTGTAGCCTTCAAACATTTTACAGGTCTGGTGTGGGATTTTTCTTCAGGTCTATGCCTATTGATAGTCTCCTGGAAAAAAAAATCCCCATTGAAACTAGTTGGAGTTTTGCCTAGTTCAAGAATGCTGAATTGGATGTAACGCATTCATCCACACAGCTGTTATTCCATGGATGATGAGTAGAAAATGAAGAGGAAAACTCAAGATAATGTTCTTATTTCTTCAGGGTTGAATGTTTTCCTCAGAGAAAGAAGATAGGCCTCATCTGCCTCTGCCTGTTCTGGCTCAAATACTTCTGAGGCAAGCTCAGCCCTCTCCATTTGCTTTATCTCCTTTCATTAAAACATTGGTAAGAAAGACAGAAGAGTCTCATGCTTGGCTGCGCAATTCTGCAGCTCCCAGATCATCCAAAAGCACAGACATTTGGTAGGGAGTTCCTATCTCCCCCTCAGTTCCAGATGCTGTATGAGGAAGAGTAGACAACTTTATATGGAGAGAATCAACATGCGGCTCTAAGTAGCTTTTGAGCTTTGCTGCGTGGTAGTGATTATTTGGCCCAAAATGTGACTTGTGCCTATGTTCAGTGTTGCCTCACTTGATAGTTCTCTAACACTCGCACATTTGTTATCTAGAGAGATCATCAGCACCCTTAAAAAGTAAAAGTCAGCCTTGCTTATGGCTGTTTCTGGCAGGTGGAGTACTTGGTTAACGGGGGGATACCCAGTGACTTCTCCCAAGCTTTGGTATTTACCAACCAGTCCTTGGAGTATCTGCAGAAGAGAATTGTGGACCTACAGAATGAAAATATAATGCAGAGAGAGATCTTTAAGAAGGCCCGACAGCAACATAAGCAGCTTGTCCAGGACAAAAAGGAGATGGAGACAAAGATTCAACGTGAGTAACAGAGACTCTAAACAACACAGTTTGCGAGTGCTCTTTCTGTGTCCCTCCCTGGGTTTGGGTAACTCACCAGCTGTCTGTCATCTTTACGCTCATACAGATGTCCCAGCTGGTTATTGCAGAAAATAAAACAGAAAGAACAGATTGAGTGGACTGTTTTGATGAAATATTGGTAGTGCTCCAGCATTCCAGGGTCATTTGGCTGTGTTAAATAATTTGAGAACTTAGTAAAAGGACAGCTGACTGAGATGAGACACTGGAAATCAGGACACACAGTTGCTATTTCTGGCTCTAAGTCAGAACTGCTAGGAAAAAGTACTTTCTCTAAAGCCACATAAGCTTTTTTAGCAATTTCTTCCTCTTTCTTCCTTTGAAGAACAAGACAAGCCCTATTCAAAGCAATTCCTGAATGACCAAACCCAAAGATGTTCAGGTATCTGGTACTGCCAAACCCACCTCTGTGGAACTGCCAAGGCTTTATATAGCCTTCAGCATAGGAGTGACTGACCAGGACTGGCCAGGCGTGTGGCCTGGTGGCAGCATAGGCTTGGTCAGGGGCAGGGACAAATGGCAATATTCGGTTGTAAGCTTTGTATGGCTTTGTATGAACTATTTATTAGAGAGCAAGTACCAAAGAGCTCAGACAAAAGAGCTATGAATAAGCCACAAATCCTTACTAACGAGCAAAAGTGAGTTCTTCAATGTGTGCCATGCCCTTTCTGTTAGGACTGGAAGAGAAGTGTAATCAGCTGATGATGACAAAGTTTGGCCGGCTGGTTGATTTAGAAGCACTCCAAGCACACTCAGTTAACACACGCTTGGAAGAGTTGAAGGTGCAAATGATGGAGAAAGAGTATGTGCACTCCCAGGAACTCAAAGAATGGGAGGTAAGGAACAAGGACAGGAGGAGGGGATATGCATCACAATGCTGTTCTATTAAGGCTTCATTTGCCTGGGGCTGAATAGCCACACTAAAATCTTTGGTTAACGTGTTCGTGTTTGGGTTTTTTCTCACCTGTCATCAACAGACCATAACGTTCAACTCTTATTTCCCATCATCCTTCATATCTTTCTTCCAGTTGCTGCAACACAGCCTATTTTTTCACAGAGATAGTTGACCTGTTTGGGGTTTTTTTTGTTTGTTTGTTTTTGTTTGTTTTTACTTTCCTCGAATACATCCTTCTTCTTCAGTCCCTATGTCAGGTTCTACTAGAGTGCTTTCTTTGGCTTTCAGCTGGTATTCAGCATCTACTGCCTCCTCCCACTGTATCTGGTGATAACCCCTCTGAATGCAGAGCAGTGCTGCCTCATGCCTGGGATGTTAGACTGTGCAACACTCCAGTTAACTGGCAGTATGAAAAGTGCATTACTATCTGGAGGGCCTAAGGCTTTGCTACAATGGTGTGAGCAGGCAGCAGTCTTACACTGTCCTCACAAAGCACTGCTGTTGTCTGTCACTGTATACATATGGAGAGAGGAAATTAGAAAACAGCCTGGGGCAGATCACAAAAGATCCAGCAAATCTATGAGCAAGTATCATACCTTCTTGTTTTAAGCGGATTAAGAATTTTTTTCCATGTGGTAAAACACCATCACCTTTATACATATATCTGATATGTTTCCTGATTTCTACTTTTTCCTGTTTGTGTTAGTTGGCAACACATTCTGGGCTCAGCCTCACTGGGTACAGTGTCCTTCAACAGAGGATACATCTAGGTCTGGCTCAAAACTTTTATAATTGACTTTGGTGAGGACACAAGCAGGTTTGTAGTGAAGCACCTGCTCTTTGCAGGTTTGTGCAGCATGACACTAACAGTTTGTTTTTGGGAAAGTGGGGTGCCCAGGCACATTTGCCACTCCTTGCTCTTCTGGTCATCTGTGTTCATAGCTCTACAGAGAATTCCTGTTTCAGAGCAGAAACTCATATCTTCAGCCTTCTCTGTTCCTCCACTATGCTGGCTTGCAACAGGCATAGGAACCATCTTGATATCTAACAGCATACTGAGGTACAATGTATCTGTTTTCTCTTTCCCACCCTTTGCCTAACTGCTGAGTCATTTGCAATAATAAAAAATAATAATAATAAAAAAGGAAAACCTTTGTACTAACGGTATTACAGGCTCATGTGGTGCGTTCAGGATCAGAGTCTGTCCAAGTGTCTACCTATCTTCTGTGACACTTATATTCCTGCCTGGCACTTCTTCCCTATTTCGCACTTTTTATTATTTCTCATCTCGGCTTACCTGTTTATATCTTTCTAGGAAAAAATCTTAGACCTGCAGCAGCAGCTAATGATGCTGACAAAAGAAAACACCAGCAAGCTGCAGCAGCTGAACCAGTTCTGCCTTGAAAAGCAGCAACTTGAAACTAAGCTGGATTCACTAAAGAATGATCTGGTAAGCTTTTTAGCTGTTGTACCACATTAGGGTTTGGGACTGTTCAGAGATGGATAAGCATTTATCTGGTCCTGCTGGTTCTCTGGCCTAAGATCTTGCTTTGCAGTCAGCAGTTCAGTCTAATACTGCCTAGTGGTACAGCCTGAATGGCTGCTCCAGTTCTTACAGAAAGGCAGATGGATGGTCTGATCCTGAAGCAGGCCATACCTTAGCTTCTCTATTAATTTCTTTCTTAGCTGTTTTCTAATATTGAAACAAACCCATCTTCCTTCCTACCTACTTATAATTAGAAAGAGTCTTGCAGCTATTCCCTTGTTGTATGGAGACAGCCAAATGAATTAGGATGTTTTCTTTGCTCTATACTAGGGAATGAGCCAGCCACCTATCCAAGCCTGAATTAATGGTCCTTCACTCAGTGATTTCTGAGTAGTTCTGACTGAGGAGCAGAGCAGTAATGAAGCTGATCTGCCTCTGAGAAAGCCTCCCTTTCCCACTTGAAATAAATTCCCACCATCCCTTCTCTCATAGTTTATAGGAGCTATCTTTTCTCTCCTCACAGGGAGCAGAATTTCAGGGCCCCCGAAGTACTGACACCATGGAGAAAGACAGGTTGCAGTCAGTGTTCAACTGCATGGCTTATGAGACAGCACTCCTAGAAGAAGAAATCACTCTCCTAAGCAGAAAAGATGTACGTCTAAGAGAAGAACTCGCTCTCCTTAGCAGAAAAAATGGGTACCTCTTTCTCCAGCCTTCACCTTCACAGGACTCTGAGACACCAACTGAAACATTCCCTATTTCTACACCTGAAAGGATATCTAGTGGTCAGAGTGCCCCTTAAACATGGAGATAGTTAACCGTGGAGGTAATATTCCCCGTGAGTGTGAAAGGAACTGCTTTGGCTATGCAGGGGTTTAGTGGTAAAGGTTTATATTTGTTTCCCTTTGCAAAATATGATTGTAGTGACAAATAGGGAATAAAAAGAACAAATACAACCAGTAAATACTGTTATCAATCCATTGCAGAGATTTGCCCTGGACAGATGGGGTGTGTGTGTGGGTGTGTGTTCTTAGCTCTTGGTCAAGAGAATGGCTTTTGAAAATTGGATATGAGAAACAATTTCATATAGCAAATCTAGTTTTGGCACTGGTGTTTTCAAAAATAGTAAAAGGGGTATGCCTTAAAGCTGAATTTTGTTATTCTTTGACCATCCCAGCAGCAATGGCAGCTGAGAGTCACTTTTCTTATCCGTAAGAGCATTTCTCTGCTCACTGACCTAGTTAAAGTCCTTGTGAAAAGAGAAGGGAAGTGCTATTTGTTTGGAAAAGCAAAGGGCCCTTCCTCTTCAGGGCCTACAGTGTTAAGAAGGGTATAGGCCCAGTCAAAGAGTTTCCCACTTGCTTCTGCTTTATAGAAGTGGGAAACAGCACTAAAGTGAAGGTCTGAGGCTGGAGTGCAGAACACGGTGTTTACCTCGCATTAGGAAGCTATAGTAAATGAGAAGTTGGACTATAATTCCACTGACTGGCACCTGCCTGTACTGATCACAGTGAGAGCAGAGCCAGGCTCTATATGTTTTCAGGTTTTAGTCTTTCTTTCCTCTGGCATCTAGGATGTTGACAGTAAATGATCATCTGTAGCAGCACTTACCCTGTCTTTCTGTGAAAAGCTCCTTCAACCCCAAGGTGGATGAGTTTTATTGCAGTGTTCTTTCAGTGCAAAGCTGCTGAGCATAGAGAGGTTTCGGTTTTGTTGTTATTTTTAATTAAACAAAATGTGCAACCTGCACCTACTCTGTCTTCTCCTCTCCACTCCCTGCCTTTTGCCGCTGTTTTTTCCTCTTCTCTCTGGTATTTGCTCAGCTGGGATCCACCCATAGCCCAGACAGGCACAAGAACTGTTCCTGCTGGCCCCAGCATAATAAAATGAATGGTGCTTTTGCTGCCTGCTTCTTCAGTGGGTCCCTCTGAAGGCACTGAGCACCCCCTGTTTCCTTAAGAGAGGAGAAAAGAAGAAAATAAAAAAAGACTTCGATGCTGAAAGCCTTTGAAGTGAGAAAAATACAGGGTGGTGGGGGTAAGGAGACAAGAATTTGCAGAGGTTTGGGTTTTTCCCACTCAAAACCATGTAGCTGTGCTGAGAGACAAATGAGAATTTCTCCACCTGTACCCCTCACTAGAGGTTTTATGTCACTTAACTGGCACAGGGGCCTTCCCTCTTCTGTTGAGCTAAGCATTGGATGGCCTAGTAGACTATAACTGCAGAAAAACATCACCTTTCCCCCAGGTGTCCTGCTTGCTATGTTTCCGCAAGGGAAAAAGAGTAGGCTCATTCTATGGGAGGATTTAGCATACAGCTAGCCACAGAAAAGACTAAAGCCTTTATTTTAGATGTTAAAGCGTGGGTTTGTCTTTACAGATATGCGGCTGCAGATGGCGTGTATGTGAAAGGTTGTTAAAGTTGATTAGGCAGAGTGCATAACTCCAGTCCATTCATATGAGTGCATTCCTGGGAGATGCCTTCCTGTGGGGGAGAAGGAAAAAAACCTTTTCCATAGCATCATCTTTCATGGAGCCCTCTGCAAAGAGGGTGCTAGATGTTGATAGCAGCTCTGCTTGGGCCCATGTCCCACAGTGTTTCTTGTGCTGCTCTGTTTCAGTCTTCTGTTCTTACGAACTGCTTAGTGCCATAGATGGCTGCTGCCCTGTTTCTTGGCCCCTCCTGTTGCTTTGCTGAGGATGCCTTCTGTCTCCATAGCATTATAAAAGGCACAGATACATCTATATACAAGTGCATAAATATATAAATAGAGGTGTTATACAAAAATAAATACCTATTCTCTTTCTCTCTTTAGAATAAGTCTTTTGTAAAAGGCAGCTTGGTCCCTAACTGGTAGGAGAATGAGTCTCTAAGGGCCTCAGTAGTGGCGGGCTGCTGTTCAGATGTCTTGGTAGGTCCTGACTCAAAGATGTGATCAATGAATTCTGGGGATGGATGTCTCCTCTGGACTGGCAGCAATCTAACCTTTCTACCTCTTCAACTGGCACCAGGCCAAGGCAGCAAGGGCTTCCTGAAAAACAGAGGCGCAAGAGACAATTACAATGCATATAGAAATGGGAGATGCTGTGGCAGCTTTCTAGTCAACGGCCTACTTTATGAAGATAGGTACACTGACCAAAGACAAAGAAACATGTTCTAAAAGTCCTGCCTATATGGGAGTTTGCTCCCATGCTTTCACATGATGCTACAATCTTAAATGTACATACATAAAAAAAATGCTACATGATTCATGCTACAGGAAGCCTGGATCAAGTCCTCAGGGACTGGATTCAAGTAATTGTTCATTGGTCTTTGTGTTTGACTGGCAGTCTTGGAAGATTAAGAAGGAACAGTGTCCCTGCAACTGGAGGTGGGTATGTGCCTTCTAGCTGCATATAGTTCAAGCTTTTGGAGAAATGAGAATCCATCCTCTAAAACTGACCCAGGCAGTTAACAGTCTCCAACCGCTAGTGAGGTCTTCTCATGCTGCTGTTCTGTGCAGTATTAAGGAACTCCCCTTGCACCACACTACTGAGCATTAGCATAGCCTTCAGAAAGGCTCTACAATGAGATTTCCCTTCAAGATCAGCCTAAAACAATGAGATGAAGCAAGCTCTGAGCTTTCCAGACCACTGACCTCGGTGGAACATGGGATCCCGTCGAGCATCCAGGCTGGGGCCTCCCATTTTGCTGCCCATCACTGGATGATGCAGGCCAACAAAGTGCTCTTGAAGGTGAGAGCAATCATCTTGTGGCTGGAGAAGCTGGTGAGTGGAGTCATCTGGGAGACTGTAGAGGAAAGAGCTGTCTTCTGGTCTTGAATTGGACAATCTGGGGAGGCAGACAAACAGACAAGGTTGTTCAGCACTATTCACAGATGATCTTCCTTGAGAGATACAACCTATCTAATAGCCAACTGCATTAATGCAATGACATAGAACATTCCTAAATGCAGAGAGACAGGAAATTGGGATGTACTTATAGGATGGGAGTGAGGTGATAGGTCATGAATCATTGATCATGATTCAAAACCTGGTGTGTGTCACAGGAGCTGGGAGGACTAGTATTTCCCTTGGAGCACAGGAGTAATGACTCAAGATCTGAACAGCAAGACACATGCACCTGCAACTGAACTGTCACCAGATTCTGGGGCAGCTGTTTATCAGCATCCAGCTATAGACATCAGTTCTCTCGTCCTCCTGTTTAGTATCCTACTTAGGAGCAGAGGGAGAAAAAGGAAAAAAAATAAATAAAAAAATAAAAGTAGGTCTTGACCATCTCTAAAAATGAAATTATCCTTCCCTCAAACCTTAAGAGGAATGAGCTCTATTAAAAAAGTGTAGACCAAGAAGGCCTAGTGCTCAGGCATGGATTTGTTTCCCAAGTGAATTGAGACAGAAAATCGAGAACACTGAGGGCTAGTGTTTATGAGCACGTATGCTTGTGGGCCCCACTGGATCATCCCATCCTCCCCCACTGTAAGCCAGGACTAACCTGGAGGACTGGTAGTCTTGCTGGGCATTCCCATTTTGCAGCACTCTCGCCTGCAGCAAGGTGTTGGTCTCCTCATGCGGCTGGAAAATGAGAGGAGGATCTTAGCAGAGCAATGCCACAGGGCAGCATTAAGAGGTGGGTGCTGATCTGGTATATATAACCAGAGCTGTGGGGCAGAATGGGGAAGCTCTTATGAAAGAAGACAGAAGTTGAAATGGTTTCTTCTGCTACAGAGGACAGAGTGGGACTGAGCACTGAAAATCTTGCTTCTCACCTACAGCTTAATCACTAAGGGATGATAATCAATTCATGGTCTTAGTTATGCCACTCCCTTGTCTTGTGTTCCTATTTACAGACACAGAGTCCTCAACACTGTCAGTCCCCGTGAGATTTGCTCAGCAAAACCAGGAGCTGTTAGCATGAAGAGATCCCTTTGATCTCTGCCTTCTCTATACCTAGAGCCGCTGCCCCAAGAAATCAACTCTTCACCAGCATTATGGAGACCTTCCTGCTCATCCCATGTCTCAGACTCCACTGCAAAGGGGAAATCTCTCTTAAGAAGAAGCCAGTCTTCCTACTTCTGCACATGGCAAAGGGTGCGAGGCATGCTGGCAGAACTCTCCCACTGCAACCACAGCCTCCAGATCACGTCAGACCAATCGTTAACCCCGGGTGTGGACATACCTGCTGCATGTCATCTGGGCTGTCATCTCGGGGCTTGGTGCTTGCATAGCCCACTCCTGCAGAGGGGCAGATGCCATTCAGATGTGCCCCATTGGCATAGCGCTGCCCATTAACATAGGGATGTCCGTTGGCACGTGGAGCAGAGATGCCCCTCAGGGGCACCATGGTGTACTGGCAGGATGATACCAGCAGCCCAGCTCCTGGGAAGCCCATGTCAATGGTTTGCTCTGCAATGGGAAGAAAAAGGAAGTCTAAGGCCAGGAGCAGAGGTGAAGCCTACCAGGCAGCCATTTTGGCCACCCAGAGCATCCTTGGAGACAGATGATGGGAAGGTCCTCTGCGCAGAGGAGAAGGGGGTGCCCTTTTTCTCTTCAGCTAGTCCCAGGGTTCCTTCTCAACAAGGTAATCAGGACAAGGGGCAAATGGTGGCCTTTGTTGTGATGGAATACCACAACACATGTGGGACTTGTTCTCTGCCCACTCCCTCCCTGCTTCCCAGAATGTGTGGCCCTTGTGTTTCTGGGTGTTTGACCCATTTACACTCAGGGTCAGATCTAACCCAGAGGGCAGAGCACATCTTGTATACTGGCCCTCAGGAAAGGATCCTTACTCTGCTTGGACCAAGCTCTCCAAAGGCAAAAGGGGATGAAGGCCACAATGAGGAGTACGATGGAGCCCAGCACAACCCCTACAATCAAGTATGGCAAGTCGCTGGAACGGGCCACCATGGCCCCTGTCCCCAGGCCACTGTGCCCACCACCAAGTGGGGGATGCTGCTGGGGGGGCACCGTCGAGGGTGGAAGACGACCCGGCAGACCAAGAGACTTCCGAGCTGTGAAGGAAAAGGACAGCGACTTAGACATAGGCATGTCACCTTACGATGACAGACAGCAGGAGGAAGAGCAGGACACTCCAGGGATGTCTACACTGCTGTGGAATGGACAGACTTCTACAGTGTCTTTAAAGGAGGGCTCCTGGATGCCAGAGGATTTCCTAGGATACTGCCAATTGCAGTATAGACAGGTCCTCTGTGCATGGCTTACAGATCTGCTAGTCCCTTAGACTGCTAAAGCAAAAGAAAAAAGGAAAAGGCTCCTCCAAAACACCCACTTGGACTTAATGCTGTTCCTACCATGACAGAACAGCTGCTTCAAAGACTGCTTAAAGCCAAATATAGCAGTTCAGAACAGGAAGGGAAAGTTAGCCCTCCTGGTTGCAATCACCATCTACCCAACACTAAGGGAGACAAAAGGTAACTACCACTCTGAGGGAAATCGTAATGGACTTGCAGGACCCTGCACAAAGGCGCTGCGAGTACTGGTATGGGTATATACACATATTGAGCAACAGCATCAACAAACCCACTCCTTTCTTCTCCCAGCCCCAAAGCTGCCTCCGTCTCCTTTCCTGAACCAAGATGAAGTACATCAGGCAGGGACGTGTACCTGCCTTGCTGTGCTCTGGGCATCTGCAGGCAGGGAAGGTGCAGGGTTGCACTCCCAGAGGCACCCTGCAGAGCTCATTACCTTTGGTTTCACAGATCATCACGTTGCTGAACTCGCTTTCACCACCCTCGTTGAAGCATTGCATCTTAATGTCATACGAGGTCTCTGGCTGCAGGTGGCTGATGGAGTGCCAGTACCGATCTCCTGAGGAGGCAACACACAAACTGTGTCACTAGCTTCCTCTGGGAACATGCAGCTGGTCCAGCTCTGCAACAGTGCTAGGTAAAGCAGGACTACCCAGCTGCGACAGTCTCCTGCCTTTTGTGCACATGCCTCCTTCTGGCTGTGTGATTCTCCTAGGAGGAACCAGCAGCTGGGACCAGTCTCCCAACATTGCCTACCTTCCACCACATCCTTCTTGTAGTCACTGTCATTGTCACTGTCAGTGGGGCGGTAATAGATGTAAAAGCCATGGATGGGAGTGTTGTTGTTGCTGGCTGGAATATACTGCAGAGAATGGGAGGGAGAGCAGAAATTAGCAGAGATGGCATACTGTCAGATCCATATTGTGCTGGATGGGGAGCAGGAGTAGAAATGGGATGGGACAGGAGGAAGATCCAGCAAAGAGACTATCCCAGTGTTGCCACTGGATTGCACAGCAAGGGATTCCTTCCAAGGGCTAAGAGCTATTTTATACCCTCACACCCTGCTTCTCTCCAGTAACAGAAGACCCATGAATTTGGGCCTGTCAGCCCAAGCATCCAGGATCCTGCTCTTTCCCAAGACCCACAGCCAATGCTTCAGAGAAAAAAATTCCTCAGCCGCAGTGACTCAGCTGGTCAAAGGCAAGTGCTCTTTCACCTTCACTCCATCAGGCTCAGGGCTTCCAGACAAGCTACTTCTTGCCATGAGCCAGTGAGCACAGAAGACTCATGTCTCTGTAGACAGATCTGCTCCTGTCCCACCTGGGGCTGTCCTGTCCCAGGCCTAGCTGTTCCTGCTGTCTTTCACCCAGTATTTTACCACAGAGGTTGGCAAGTGAGCACTCCTCCTTATCAAAGCTTATTAGCTATTGTTTGTGTTTAAAGGAACAGCAGTGCCCATCCTCCCATGTAGCAATTTCTGGCAAGAAGGTGGCAGAGAAGAGGGTGATGCATCCCTCTGAATTAGCTCTGAGCTGCTGGAAATGCTTGAATCTGGGCTTGTGATCCAAGAGATGCTACCCCCTACTAAAAATCCTCTGGGGTGGACTGCTGTAAATGATTACCACTACCCAGCAAGTGAAAGTGAAGGACATATCTACCGGAAATCTCTGGGACAGTCCGAGGTGCTAATGAATTCCAAGAATTTGGCCAGGACAGCAAGCAGCCACCCCATGCAGCAATGCTTGTTGAACAAAATGGTCAAGACCCTGAGGTTATGCAGTGAAATGCCTCCTGCACACAACGCTGGGTTCAGACAAAAAGGGGTTTCCTAGGTTCTCAGACTTTCCTTGCTCCTTCTTGGATCAAGCCCAGGCCTCCTTTGCTGGAGAGAGCTATTGGATCACAGATCCCTTTGCACTGGTGATAGGCTCCAATATGGTAACCTGGGAGATTTGTGAACTGGGAAAGTAGCACCCACATACCTGCACATTCAGAGGTCTTCCCTTTACACCCCCCCTCCAGCCCCAAGCCATACCATCCACTTCAGCATGATGGTGGTCTCATTGATGGCATCTGTGAAGGTAATGTATGGCCCAGCCACAGGGCGCTCATAAACACGATTGCTGTACCCAGACACTACATATGGCCGAGATGCAGCACTGGGCTCGCTCTCTCCCAGGATGTTCAGCGCACGGACACGGAACTTATAGGAAGTGCCTAGGGGAGAAATTGGAAATAAGAGTTGCACCAAGACAATATTGCGGACTTCAGTGACTTCCACTGTCAGCACAGGCTTTTGGAGAGGAGCTACATCTCCTCCAGAAGGCAGAGAGAGCCTTCAGAGAGACTTTGATGGAAGTACAAATACTGAATGGCCAGATTTCAGCCATGTTCTAGACTGAACCTGCTGTTATTTCCCTCCTCCCCGTTCCTATTTGGAAGGTCTACAGGTCAGCTAGCAAAATTCTGTACTGAAAGGTGTGTGAGTGGATTCAGAGATGCATGAAAAAACATCATGATGCCAAAGCAGGTCTGGAAAGGCTTCCTTCTTTTATTACATGGAAATTAGGTACATAAATCTGAGTTAAAAGCTCTGAGTCTAAATTACTCAACATCAATTTTTTGTTCTTTAAATTTAACTAGATATTTTCCCCTTTTAAGCTGGCCAGCTCAGTGATGCCTTCTTTCCTCATGCGAAGTGCAATGGGAATTGTTTGTCAATATGCCTTGCCTCTGGCTAGGAAGAGAAAGGATCTGTACTGTCTAGTAAGGGGCAAAACCAAGACACTCCTATGCTATTATTAACTATATCCTGTAATACAGAAAAGCATGTGCAAGCCTCCCTGAGGGAGGTCAAATCTATGCTGGTCCATGCAGCTGGAGAAATTGGAGTTTCCCCTTGCATTTAAGGCTGGAGCTGAGAAGGCTTTGTTCTGCTCACACATCCCAGTGTTAAGCATGATGTGACAGATGGCGAACCATTCTACAGGGACTGCACAGCTTTTCTGGAAAGTGAGAAGGAGAACACCTGCTTACCTTTCTCTAGGCCTGGGATTTCCACAGACAGACGAGAGGGAGGAATGTCACTGGTGGCCAGCACCCAGTCTCCCAACTTCTTCAGTTTCTTATATTCCACACGGAAAGACTGGATGGGGAACCCGCCATTCCCACGGGGGATCCAGGTCACATACACAGATGTCTCTGATGCCATGGAGATGGTCGGACGGTCTGGTGCCTCTGGAGCTGCACGGGGCAGAGAAGGACGTCAAGACATGATACACATTCATCTCTCCATGTCTGGAGAATCCTGTAGCTCAGATGTATGTAGGTGAAGGACTACTTGCATTGCACCCACATGTGTTTTTTAAATCATGAGTACTCTCTTCTTTTGTCTCTTCATTAGACCCAGCACCCCAAACCCTCACTCCTTTTCTTTTAGTTTGTGCTCTCCAACCTCCTTTTATTCCTACTTGCAACTCGCTCCTTTTCCTCTCCCAAATCAAGTAGGGAGCGACAAGGTTTGTGGTGTGTATACATATGTCATGTGAGAGGCAGCAGTGAGAGGTGTGGATGAAGGGTTGATGACAGAGCAGAAGGCTTGACTAATGTGGAAGCAGTGAGTAGGGGGAGAATGACAGTAGGGAAAGAACGGGAACAGATGGGTGAAGGAGATGAGAACAGAGGAAAGACTAAGAGGAAACAGATGAGGAGGAAATAAGGAAAAGTTCTGAACTGTAGAAATACAGCTAGATAGGAAGACAATTGAAAAGTGGGAGGGAAAGAGACTGACTGAGCTATGGAGGAGAAGAAAAAAAGGGAACACAGAAATGAATGGGAGATAGAAGGAGGACTACAGAGAAATTTGCATAAAGCATTATGGCAGCAGTGACTAATACTAATGGCAGACACAAGGTGGAATACAATGAATTGGATTAACCAGGCAGGAACTGATGTTTCTCCAGTACAACAAAATGGCTGAGTGGAGCAAGCTCCATCCCTAGAGTGGGCCCTTTGTAGGGCTTGACTAAGAGACGAGGACTCCAGGACCTGCAGGGACTGGATTCTCTTCTGTTCTCCAGCCTGTGGTGGTGCAGGAGAGCTTGTTCCTCCTGGGTGCAGCACATTTGCAGACTTTGTGGTGGGGCTTTCTGAACCCTTCATGTGAAACTCAGCAAGAGACAGAGCTTCTGAGAGGTTCCTTGCCCACGGGCATCAACCTGCTCTCCTAAGACTGCCTACCAGAGCGATAGCAGGGGTGTCTGAGAAGAACCGGTCCTTGTCAGGAGCTAGACATCACCCATTCAGACTTGCACAGACTTGCTTTACCCAGTGGAGACTTTAACCCCAGCACAGCCTGACCACTGTTACCCAGAACAGACCCAGCACCCTTCCCCCTTCCTTCTTGCCCAGTTCAGGCAGGGCCTTACGGGACAGACGGCTGTTGTCAGACTGGTTACTGCTCTGAGTGCTTGTGCCTGGGTCATCCTTCTGGATTTGCTGCTCTTTGCTGGCGACAATCTCTGGCTTTGGGCGCCGGCCTATGCAAAAGGGAGAGGCAGCATCAGTGAGAAGGAGATGCATGAGAAAGTTAATCTTTGCTGTGATGGGCAAAAAAATATTCCCATGCAAGGTTGCTGGGATAAGTCCTCTTTGGATCAAAGCAGCCCTAGAGGTTCGAAGCACTCTGCTTGCAGACAGGAACTAAAAGCTGCACTAAAGTGCAGGTTTGTCAAACTATTAATAGCTTTTTCCTCCCACTAACATTTTATTTTCTAAAACTGAATTGGTTTTCTGAAAAAGTTGTTGTTAGATTTCTGCCTGAGAAGGTGGTAACTAGCACAAGAGAGAGGCCTGAGGGCAGACGGGGGCAAGTCCACCCCTATGCGGAAGGTTGCTACAAAGTGAATGCCATTCCTCATGCTCACTGGGGATAGGAAAGGCAGCAAGGGGGCAGGGGGCCTTAGCTTAGACTTTTGGAACATCTTTTTAATGGTAAAGATAGCTTGATACTGAGGAGACTGTAGGAAGGCTTGGAGTTTCCGTTAGTGAAGGACAGGCGCTTAAAAACAGATTAGATAAACACCTGTCGGGAATGACCCCTGCACAGCTGATCCTGTCTTTGGGCAGAAGATAGATGAAGTGACCTCTTGACATTCGCTCCAGACCTACTTCCTATGTTTCTGCAGGTGTCCAACTGAGTCACCCAGACAGGAAGTGACTTACTCCACCCCAAGGAGAAGTGAAGACTTTATTTTTGCTTCCCCTGTTTCAGGCATGCCGTTCTTCCCTTCCACTCTCTCTTTTGACAAGGTGGTCTAAGCTCAAGGGCAGATGCATTTCCAGAGAAGAAACAACCCCTTTGTCTCAAAGGCCATGGCAGGCTGTAAGAGTGGGGCCAGGGCTGGGCAGCTGCCTGCGCTTCAAGGCTGGAGGACGATGTTTCCAAGGGTCCTTCCTAGCGACTCAAAGCAAAACGCCCAGGGAAAGGTTTGACCTTTACCAGTCCTGAAGGTCACCATGGCTGTCTGTCCCTCGCCAGCACAGTTGTGAGCGGCCATCTCCACCTCATAGAGACTCCCGGGGTCCAGCCTGGTCAGGGTCAGGCGGTGCTGCGAAGCTGGAACATCCCTCACTGCCCAGCTGTCCGAGGCATTAGTGACCTGCCGAAAGACCAATGTGCATGTTGCAAAGCTGTGGGCGAGCTTGGCTTCTTGCCTGCACCAAGCTCTGAAACTTGTGTTACAGGTTGTAGCAACTAGGCTAACTTCCTTGTCTTGATGCCCGTTCCCCTTCTGCAAAGCAGGGAGATTTTTCCAGCCTGCTTTTACAAAGGTGAGGGATTCAGGTATAAACTGGACAAGTCACCAAGCTGTCTCAGAGGTTCACTCACCCCTGCTTTATCTGCTGCTCCCCTCTGCTATCACTGCTCCTCAATACACGCAGCAGTGCATATAGCTCTGGAGTATTTACGCTCACAAAAGGCAGAGTTAGCTAAAGGATCTAGTTGGTTTAGGAGCCAAATCTCTTCTACTGCCCAAACCCTGAGCTGCCCATTTCTGTGGACTGAGGTGCCTGGAAACCACTTTGATGATCTGGACCTAAATAACTTGAATAATGGCTTTTTATTCAGTTATATAGTGCCTATTCTGTTAATTGGCTAGCTTTACTGGAGGGGGAGGCTGACCATCCCCTCGTTGCTCTCATTTCTTTGCCAGGGGGGAGGGAGGGAGAGTTCAACCCCTTCTTAGGCTGTGCTACTTCAAATTATCCTGTGGGATTTGGGGAAGCTGCACCCTAGCCCAGGACACTTGGAGGGGGGCAGAGTTAAGTCTATGAAGCCTCCCCTCCAGGATTTCCTAGCTTAACTGAGGAACCCTAATGTTTAAGTAGGGAATAGATCGTGTATGTTTGTGGTCCCCGGAAAGGCTTGGAAATGGTTCATTTTTCAGTGATGTCCTGATGCCCCGGACAGAGGGGGAGGGAAGGTGGGACCTTCCTCTTTCTCCCCATCTGCAAGGATAATATTTTTGCAGGCAAACATGCAGGACACCGAAGTGACCCAGTGCCGAAAGGAGCATTAGCAATGCAGGCAATGCAACAAAACGGAAATGCCAAGACTCTGCTGTATCATTTATCTTCAAGCGTTTGACACTGACTGATTAATGCCTGCCCGGTTTTATTTTTATTCCTGAGCCTGTAGAGCTGTGAGGCCAAGGAGGGGAGCTCTGAAGGCTGCTAATATCCAGAAAAAGAAAGAGAAATTCTTAAGAAACAAAGATAACGGCTGTGTAGCATCTGACTGCTCACAGGCTGCTGAGATTTTAGGGGCAGTGTAGGAATAGGCAAAAGAAACATCCCGAGATATTTTCCAGAAGAGAGACAGACCCATGCACAGTACAGATTTAAGTCTCCTGTCAGTAGTCTGCTTTCCTTAGCCATCTTTCACACAGAGAGCCTTTTCTTTTGTGGCTGAATTGATTCCTTCCCTCTCTATATACATGCAGTTCCAGTCAGAGGTGTTAAACCCAGATCATTATATAACTTGATTCTAAGCATCTCTGATGGAAAGTCACTCTTTCTAAACAAGTTTAAGGGTTATTGGGACTAAGCCCTTCCCATACAATCCTTAAGCCTCCCAAGAAAGAGTCTCCAGCTGAGAATTTGGACTACACTGAAAACATATTACTGCAAGCTGCAGTGACCCATGGTGACCTCCACTGCCCTACAGCCCCTTCCAGGTAAAGCGCTGAAAAACAAATAAAATATGGTCAAACTCCAGTCTGCGAGTTAAGATCACGTGCAGAATTAGTTGTTACATGATATGCCATTGGGGGACACATCTCTTCCTGGCAGACAAATAGACCCAAAAGTCTGGTGTGGCTTTTGGCATATTTTGTTTTTTTATTTAAAGTTGCCTGTTGTGTTCTTGTCTTGGCATCTCATGTCTTTGTTTCAAAGGGCTCTTTAAAGAGATGGTTAGCTGAAACCCTCAGTTTAAGTTTTGTTTAGAAAGAAATCAAGGATGTGTGCAGGGGTTATAAAAGCCTCCTATTATAACAAATATTTTCATGAAGTCAAAAAATTCCAGGAAAATAGATACACATAATTGAAAATGGTGCCTTGCAGTGGCTGGGAATCCAAAACATACCAGATCTGGAATGTACTTGAACTCCAGAACAAAACTTACCACTCAACTGCAACTCCCTGCATACCCAAAAGAAATACAAGAAGCAAACAGATAAATCCAAGCTCTTTCTTCCCCCCGAATCCCCAGAAAAATGAGAAGAGATGCTCTACACCTTGCAAGCAGAATTTTTACCTCAACGGTGCTTTGATATATTAGAGCAACCGCTGGGTTGCAGCCCTCTGTGAAGCCTGCCCGCCATGCTGAGAAGCGCAGGCAAAGGGCAGGAACCCCAGGGCCCGGCAGGGCTGTTCATCGGCACACCAGGGGCTTGCTCTGCGCCGTCACCCAAGAGACATGCTTGACAGCACACTGTCTTTCATCTTCTAGAATAAAACCCTGAGAAACAGGTGGCTCAGGACCTCCCTGAAGATTTAGCATTGCTATAACAGCTCTCTGCCTGCTCCTCATCGTCACCGAGCATGGGGGCTTCAGCGCTGCTGAGCAGCGCCCTTCATTTGGCAAGGCAGGCATGTGCGGCTGGGAGAGGCTGCTGCTCTGCGTCCTGCAGCCTGAGCCTTTCGAGGGAGACGCGTCCCCCCCACCCCTGGTGGCTCGCACCACTGTGAGAGTCAGCCAAGACAAGAGCGTTACAGAACAAGTCACGGCACAGCCTGCCCTCAGGACTTCCCGGTTGTGCAAGCCCACAGCTGGGAACTGGAAGTGGAAGCCTTTTAAGCTGGAAATACACATGGGTGTGCATACACCTTCCACACGCTCATGCAGACACACGTGATGCTCTGGGCACTGCTCTGGGAGAGCTCAGCAAACCTTTCGCAGCCTGCCCTCCTCATACCTCAGTGGACTGAGGCTGCAGCTGAGGCTGTCACACCAATCAGCACCGCCAGTGAGCAATGGGTGCCCGTGCCCCATGTTTGCCCATGGGGTGGGCAAACGTGCAACAAGGCCGCCAGGCTGCCAATGGAATGGGTGCTGAGGAAAGACGGGAGCAGGGCAAAACAGCGATACCTTGCGATGCTTCACCACGTAATAGAGGATGGGGGCTCTGCTGTCAGGACGAGGTCTCCACACCAGATCGTAGCTGTCTGTCTTGGATGTCCGGGGAGAACTGAGGATAATGGGGGCCTCAGCTGGAGACATGGATTCTCTGTTGGCTGTGCACTGTGGAGATGCTGCCAGAGGGGTCGTCCCAGGCTTTGGCAGTCCAGCTTTATCCAGGGGCAGCTTTAGAGCGTTGTCCCTGGAAGGTGGTGTCGGACGCTGAGCTGAGCCCAGCCGGGCATCTCGCCCAAGGTTCAGGGTAGTTCCTAAAAAAGATGCCCAGAGTGAATGAGCGAGGCAGGCAGAGCAAATGCCAGTTCAAGTCTGCAGTGAAGGCAGAGCAGTGAGAAGCCCCTTAAATTAATTCTCTCAGAAGCCCGAAGGTGCCCACCCATTGTGGCACAGGTATCTTAGAGGTATGGGGTCCCAGGCAGTGCTGGCTGCTGTGCCACTTGAAAAGGTGTTGGAAACGGGCTCTCCTTCTCCCAGTACAAATGTAACATGCCTCTCTGAGGCATCTTTCAGAACAGCCCATGGCTACATGGTGCTTCCTACCCCTCTGAAGCTGTTCTCACCCTGGATAGGCTCAGCACGGACCAAGTAAACAGATGGCACTTCTTTTACCCCAGATGTGTCCACCCACATCTGTGTTTATGCTCTTGCTCAGTGCAAACTCAGATACAGAGAGCTGAATAAACCAAGGTAATCCAAGCCTCGGTAAGGCACTACACCAAGATGTCTTTTGCCTCTCATGTAGAGCTAGCTCAGGTACACACATGTGGCATTGCTATCATCCGTTCCTACAGGGAGATATGGAGATCCCAGTCAGAGAAACCCTAGGACTGTATGGTGAAAGGAAGGGAAGAACATGGCAGCTCCAACACAAGCATGAGAGTTACACACAGACTTTCTTCTCCTGCTCCCCTCTTGTCCTTCCCTGTGCATTAGGCTCTGTGATTGAATAGTCACAAGCTTGGAGAAAGGGACTGGGTACAGACTTACCTGGTCGGGCTGTCCTCAGTTGCACCATGGCTTGCGCACTGCCGACCTCGTTCTCCGCCATGCACTGATATATGCCATCATCCTCAGGCCCCACACTGACCAGCCGCAGTGCCCTGCGGGACAGCCGGAGTCGGTGGCTGGAGGAGAGGGGTACGGCGTTGCGCAACCACATGACGGAGGGCTGGGGGTTCCCTCGCACCTCACAGGTGAACTTTGCACTCTGGCCCCAGGGAATGATTTCCTGAGACAGCTCCATAGTGACCTCTGGGGGTTCTGTGTGGGGAAAAAATATAGCTGCTGAGCATGACTTTGCAAGCAGCACAGCACAGTTATGACTTTGGACTATCCTCTCTGGCGGGGATGAGGGCAAAGGCACGGATCTTCGGCCCTCCCAGTCCTACTCCCTTCACAGGGACCCACAGGGGTCTGCTTTGTTACTCCTCCCCTTTAGCATCCACATGAGCCACAAGAAGAGGTGGTCCAAGGCCACCTGCTCCTCTCAGTCCCATGGTGACAGCAGGCAGATAAAAATTCCATTTTTCTTAGCTGAAATAACACCCTGCAAAAGTTGTGCTTGTGCCAACAACAGATCAGCACCTGGACAAAATGCACTCCAACAAAACATACGCATATCTTCCCTAATGCTTGTCAGAAGGGGAAAAATGTGTGGTGGAAATATCTAAGGTATACTGTCCCTTACATTTCCCACCCCACAGAGAGCTTCCCTACAGAGCAGAGCAGAGAGCAAGACACTCCCTGACATGCTCCCTATGGCAATGTCAAATATGTCTAAGAAGCAGCTAAGTCCTGCACCAGCAAATGTTAAGTGAAAACCCAGTGATATAAATGATAAGAGAAGGGATTGCCCAGAGGAAAGGGGGGAATCCATCGTCTCCCATTCACAGTGGGATGCCAGGATGGAGGAACCAGCACCTTCAAGGAAGAATTCATCTTATATCCTAGAAACTGAAATCTCAAGTAGGGGTTTTCCTTGCATTATGATTTGGCCAGGGAGAGAAATAGTAGAGCAGCACTAGTATTTTCCCCTGAACATAGCAGAGAAAGTCCAAGCCCTTCCCGGAACAAGGCGAGCGAGGGCTACTGCAGCACTCACCAAACACCTGCACGTTGTAGAAGATAAATGCAGCTCCGGCCTCACCAACCCCGTTGTCAGCCATGCAGCTGTAGGTCCCAGAGTCCTCCTCACTTGTGGTGTCAATCAGGAGGTTGCTGAGCAGGAACCGTGTCTTATTGTATGCGGAGACGCTGGAACCATCTTTGGCCCAGGTGACCCGTGGAGGTGGGATCCCACTGGCCACGCACTCCAAGATGAGGCTTTGCCCTTTGGTGACGATGATGGTCTGAGCTTCAGGTGGATAGATTATCCGAGCTGCCTCCGCTGTGGAGCCTGGCGAGGAGAGGAGGAAGGGATGTGAGTGGGAAGGAAGGTGGCCAGTGGGAAAGTGCCCTGTACAGAGTACAGGTAGGGGAAATGGTAGGGTTAATGCAGTTCCCTTGCACTGGTATGTATGTGCAACCCCTGAGGAGGTACAGTAATCACAGGGGCTGCACAAACACACCCTGGAGAGCAGACCTCACGGCCTTCTGCTGCTGGAACAGAGTTTTC
This sequence comes from Dromaius novaehollandiae, assembly GCF_036370855.1. Classification (NCBI taxonomy): domain Eukaryota; kingdom Metazoa; phylum Chordata; class Aves; order Casuariiformes; family Dromaiidae; genus Dromaius; species Dromaius novaehollandiae. The sequence continues at coordinate 93,710,704 of NC_088098.1, forward strand.
CCAGCAGCTGATAATGTCAGTTCACACAGAAAACCAGCTGGAATAATGCTGGTATGCATTCCCAGGGCTCGAAGCACTAAGGAGGATGTGCAGTGAAAGGAGAACGGCTTACGTCTTACACGGAGCCTCTCACTGGAGACCGAGGTTTTCACCTCCTGAGTCACAGGGTTGTAGGCAGCACATTTATAAGTTCCCTCATCCTCTTGGCTGGCATTGACAATTTGAAGGTTCCCAGATGGCATGATAAGGTAGTTGTCTATAGGGAGAGAAGAGGAGAGCATGTGTGGTCATAAGGAATACCCCTCCAAAAACAACACAGTGCCCTGAAGGAAAACATAGGCAAATGGGAAGGGAGAAAAGAACAGGATAACACTGACAGCAGTGAAATGATCCCTTCTGGTTCCAGCACTGGGGGGAGGGGGGCAACGAAGCAACAGGGGAAGGAATGGAGCCTCACATGAAGCAAACTGACATGCAACAAATGGAGTGATGCTGCAAAATTCAGATCCAAATTTAAAAAATTCCTCCAAATTCAGAGTCAGAGTCATCTTTATTGAGGGACTGGACTAGAGGAATACTTCATGAACAAATGAAGAAGCCCAGTGAAGAGCAACATGGTGTATTAGCTAATTTTGCCTCCTCTCCCCTTTCATGACTTGGTTTTAAATGTGGCTCCCCGGGCATAGCTAGTGGGGGACATCACTGAGACCTGGCAGAGGCTCTAAAATAACCTGTGCTCAGGCCAGTGCAAAAGGAACAGAAAAAAGGAGGCAGCAGACAGAGAAAGTTATTGCTGCTAGGGAAGGGTAAAACTAAGGGCTGTGGGAAGAGGACAGGAGGGAAAAGCCCTCCTGGTGCTTGTCCCTGCTGGTGGCTCACCTCGGGATGCCTCCAGCCACTCATGCTTCACGCTGTAGCGGACCTGAGCCTTAGGGTGGCTTTCGGGCAGATCGCAAGCAATCACAGCTGTGTTCCCCTCATCCACCTCGATCACATGCTGGCCATCAAACTTGAAATCTTTGAGATCTGTAAAGAGAGCAAAGCACAGTATCTCACAGGCTGACTCAGCACCTCGGCTTTGGCTCCAGAGAGACCGTCTCAGAAAACTGCCTCAGAAACCTTCCAGAGAAACCAAATTATAAAGCTAGCATCAAAAGGCAGACGACAGTGAAGACAAACAAAATTTGGGAGGATCAGGCAACAAAATTTAGAAGCAAAAGACCCCCAAATGACTTATTTTGACTAGCAAATGGGAAATACCTGTTCTGAAAGGCAAGTGCAGGAGAAGGAACGCAAAGCAGGAAAGGCGGCGTTCTCAGCACGTGTTTTGCAGACCTCAAGCTCGGCTTCCAGCTCTCCCACTGCCTGAACAATTGACATCTCCGTACACGGAATTCTTGCTTTGGCCAAATATTTTACAGCCAAAGACTGGTTAACCACTAGAGTTTTAGTATGTCTGAACAGTGCCTGCACCCCAGTTCAAAGAGCGAGAGGATTGCGAGTGAAACCAGGGGGCAGTGAGCAGTCTCCTTCAGCAGGTTTGCTCACAGAAGCTAAAAAGGTTTTTCAAGGTAACAGGAGGCAAGGGGCAGGAGGCCATCCCTGAGCATACAGGAGCTACTTTGGCACACTTTGTTTGATGGCTAGTGGGTCCCCTGCTTTTGAACTGCATTCCTGGGGCGAGACTGCCAGTCAAGGGGGCTTTTTAATAAAAGAAAAAAAGCGATAAATGAGAATAGCAGACCAGGAGGAACGGATGGGGTTTGGGCATGAGAGGCATCTGACCAGGCACCTGCTGGCTGGTCCATTTGGGAAGTCCATCAAAGAGGGGGGATGTTTTCCCAGGCTTAAGGTCCCTGAAGCTCAGCCCCTTCCCCTTCACTCCCCCTTTTCTCCCAGCTGCACGCTTTAGCCAGCTGGCCAGAAGAGCAGGAGGCCGACACCGAAATGCTTTGAGGGCTCCCATCTGCAGCCCTAGGGGCAGACTGACTTTGTGCCCACGTCTGCCCTGTGGCGCACAGCCATCCCCTCCCAAAACCAGCTGCAAGTGGCCTTGCACACCTGCTGTCCCTGCACTTGCCTCTGCACATGGCTGTACCTGGTTGCACCAGCTTTAAGGGGATTGTTTTCTTCGTGGGGCCAATTTAGGAAGCAGGAATGGCAGTGCAGGCTGGGGGAGGTCTGCCCAATTTTTTGTTTTCTTTTCTCTTTTTTTTTTTAAGCAAGAGCAGAAGGCTGTGGTGAAGCCCCGTGGATTTGCCAGGCCAGGGAGCATTTCAGCCTGGGGGTGCTCAGTTTGCAAGCCGAGCAGAGGTGTCCTCAGTGGCCTAAAGTGTGTGTTTAGCCCCCAAATCGCTTTTTCACAGCAGTCCAGCCAACTGCTCTTGGATACACTGGCAAATCTTTCCTAGGGCCCACAAGCCCAAAGTTTGTCTGAGTCAGTTTGTGCAGGGAGGGAGGGGGATTTGTGCCAGGGCCCTGCCATCAACAAGGGAAAGGGCACTGAGTTTTGGGGAGTGACAACTGGCAGTTGAAATGGAAAAACTGTGCATCCTTTCCTGGAATTTTTCCATCCTACTTGGAAAAAAGTCCCACTTACGCATTTTTATAATGCCATGCACCAGCCCACTTGACCACCAGTGACAACTCTGCGCCTTGCAGCAATAAGTTATGTTATTGCGTCAAGGCTCGACAAAGCCCAACTGCACAGGACGGAGCATTAGCACACATCTTCTGAGTAGCGCCACTAAATCAGGATGAGACCACATTTCGTTTTTGAAACTCCATGCTAAGGCAACACATTACATCCATTGCCATGATATGGCAAGGCCAGGCACTGTCAACAGCTCTGTTGCCCCTCAAAACCAATCCAAATATGTGGTGCCCGTGACCTTGGGCAGTTTGGAGAGCGGGGGGAAAACAGAAGGGTTTGTGGAGAGCGGACTACACACAGCCCTCCCTTGGCAGCCCCAGCGAGCAGAAAAATGTGTTTTTGTTCTCTGGGAAATGTAGCAGCTCTCCAAGAGCAAAAGGCAGCTCTGGCTCCAAGCTTCTCCCACCCACAGTCATGGAAAAGTGACATGAAATTTCTCAAACAGACTTTCTGATTAAAGCAAGATCCTTTATAAAGTTTAAATAAAACCCAGCTCTCTTGGCAAGGCAGCGCAAAAGCCTCCCCAAACGCCGACTGGAGAGGCTGCCGGGCCATCGGGAGAGCGAGTGTTCCAGTGCCCAGATTTGAGGAACAGGGAGGAGGTTGAGAAGAGAAGGGGAGGTTTTGCAATGTCATAAAAATGATTTGCAGAGAACATGCTTAATACTTCTGGAATTTCTTGGCATCATTCAATTAAAAAATAATAATAAAAAGAAGGAATAAGAGTGAACTTCAGAAATGTGATTAATCCTTTAAGACAAGCTGAGGAGGGGAGCCATGTTTCCATGGGGTATTAAAGCCAGATGAAGGTTAACTCGTAACTTGTGAGAAGCTGGCAGCATGTTTTGCTCCTCCACCAACGAAAGTTACTGCTAGGGAGGGGGAGTGTGCTGGTTATTTTCTCTTCTTTGCTTTTTCTATTAGATCAAGGAATAAAATAGTAAGAGCCACAGAAATGGAAAGAGGTGGAGAAAGGGCGAGAACCCAGTGTCTGCCTGCCCACATCACACATATTTCTCCGAGCAACAAAATATAAACGAGCATCAGGAAAATTAATGTGCGCCTTGGTGGTCTGAATTCATCACATCCAAATTAAGACTTTGGAGCCAAGGCACAGGCTCCAGCAATGCTGGCAGGGAGCTGCACATACACACACACAGCCCCAGAAGAGGGTAAAGGGGCCCAGGAGCCAGAGAGGCAGGAGAAAGAACAGACCAAGGGCTCCGCTGCAGCGGCGCCCACCAGGCAACACCAGCCTCCCCGGGATGGAAAATAACTGCGAGATTTCGACAGTCGAAAAGACCCGCTTGTGTAAGAGATGGCAGCTCCGGCTCTGCGCTGGGTGCAGAGCAGGGAAGGATGCCCCTAAGATTAAACTCGCAGATGAGGGACTGGGCCCGTGCCGTCCATGAGAGCTGCCACGAGTCGGCTCCCCCCGAACTCGCCTCTCGGAGAGCAGCGCTGCGTCCCCGTGCTGCGGGGACCCCAGGGATGGGGACGATGCCTGGGGGCAGACATGGGGGGTCCCTCGTGCAAAACCCTCAGCCAACTGGTTTCACAGCTGCAGCTCCTCCGGCCCCACCGGGGAAGACAGGCACCCCCTCACTCCTCCTGCCTTCGCCGCCCCGCCAGCCAGCCTGGTCTCCGGGGGAATGAATGGCAAGGCTGCGCTTGGAGGAGGAAGGGCTGGAGGAACTGGAGAGAGCCGGGAGCAGCTGTGGGAGCACAAGAGCAGGAGCAGCAGAGTGAGGATGGCAGCGGAGAGGCAAACCCAGGTGCAAGGGAGAGGGGAAAAATCAGGTGGGCACAGGGATAAACTGTTCCCAATGAGCAAGCGTAAAAAACTTCCTGCCAAATTTTTCCAATGAATTCTTGCTGCCCCCGCAGCGAACAACGCTGCTGTGCTTGCCAGGGGGGTTGGCCCAGGAAACTGCCCATTGCCCCTCTCCTTGCTGGCATGTGCAAGCGCAGTATGGGGTGGACACGGGCAAATGAAGCACACCTCCAGCGCGAGGGTCCAGCATTCGCCCCCTCCGGCTGCCCAGCCTGGAGCAGTGTTACCCAGTTTCTATCACACAGTTTACACCACTGGCCTAACTTCTGCCTCCGCTGGGAGAAACCACTTCCTCGATCCACTGGCTGGGCTTCCTTCCTCATACGATAGCCGTGCTTTAGCGCGCCAGCCCATACTGGAGGTTAACACACACACACACACACACACACACACACACACACACACACACACACACACACACACACACGCCCTTGTCCTTAAAAGACATACTTGATCACAGGGAGGCTGCGAGTCCTCATCCACCAGCCAGGACGTGCCGCGGACAGACGGAGCATGGCAAATCCCAGCCACGCTGGGATAACAGGAATTTTTTTCTTTCTTTTTCTTTTTTTTTTTTTTTAAGAGAGTGCAACCAAAGGCCATTGCCTGCGTCCATCTGCGCCGGGCTCACAGGCGTGATCCTGTGAGCGGGAGCGCGAGGAGGGTCAGGCCTGCGGCCAGCCGAGCCGCTGTCATCGGGGAGCAAAACCAGCTGAACGCCAGGGCCCGGGGCCAAGGAACGAGACGGACTAGACAGATCAGATTAAATGAATGGGAGACCATAAATAACTTCTACAAAAAACATAATAGTAAATAAAAGCAGGCCCTCAAGGTGAAAGTCTTCCTTCTTGCCTTCACTTCAAGGACAGGGAAAGGTCAGAGAGGGAAGGCAGAGCCCTGGAGAGCAGGAAATGGCCAGGACAGAGGGTCCTCCAGCCCAAATGGCAAGGGGGGCAGCTTTCCCTGCTAATCCCCTGTTTGGCTGTCGAAGCAGCCTGGGGTTACAGCTCTTGCTTGTGCTAAGCTGCACCGCGACCGCTGCTCTGTTTCCTCCGTCTGGGAAACAGTCGGCAGACCTGTCTCGCCAGGTCCCCATGGCAGGATCTCCCCCTCACTCCCATTTCACTTCCCTGGCCCCAGGCTACCTCGCAACCCTGCTGCCACGTCTCCACAGGCTCTCTCCTCCACAGGCCAGCTCAGGAAACACCACCTGTGTTTTTCCTCGCTCCCCTCCTCGCTTCACCTCTGCCCCCAGAGCCGGGGCCCTTGGGAAGCTTGCCGGGTGAGCAAATGCTTTTCCAACGTGCAGCTGAAATCCTCCCTCCCGCCCTGCCGCTGGTGCATGCGTTGGGGGAGTTATCAGGAGAGAGGCCCCGGCAGGAGGAAAATGGAGGGGGCTGTCTGCTGAAAGCAGCTGCAAATTCCTGCGGGATCCCAAGCGCGGCCCAGCATGGGTTCACTGCTCGCTGGCACCGTGTGGGAATGCCTGGCTTTGCCCCACTGGCTGCCACCAGAAAACTCAGTGTGGAAACTCCTCGCTGGGCGTTGCAGCTGATCCTTCGATTGGCATCAAGTGTTGCCTTGGCCTGCGTAGGTCTAACCCAAAGTCACTGGGAACAGCTCTAGCTCGTGACCGAGCTGTTTGGCCCCAGGACGGCAGGGGATAGCACAGGGATGCGCCGAAGCAGCTGATGCCCTTTACTTCCCTCCTTGTCTGAATTAATGTCACATCTATCCAGGTCAGGCTTGCTGTTGTGCGAAATGCACTCAAGTTCAACGCACAACTCAGGAACGGGGCTGGAGCAGAGCTTCTCATGTGATGGCAAATCTGCCACCCGGAAGTGGACAGAGAAAAAGCCTCTCTCTTCCTTGTGCCTCCCAACCATATGAAGGCTGAGAAAAATCAGGACTACCAGCCACCCCTGCTCAGTATATTCAAGCTGCCCTAGCCTCCGGCCCATCACTGCGGGGCCAAAGGACTGCCTCTGAGCAATGCAGCACCTACCCCACACAGCATGGCCAGCAGTGACCAGCAGTGACATCCACACTGATGTGCCACAGGCTGCCAGTGTTGGGTTTTGGCATCGCAGGGCACCCAGCTACCTCTACTTGGACTCAAAATTGCTCAAGTAATGGCCGAAGTGCTGTTCCTTTAAGAAAACTTCCCCCTTCTGCAAATCCCTGCTCTCTTGACCCTTCGGCTCTACAATAGCTATTTCATCTCTGCTCGAGGAATGAACTGCTAGTTTCGACTAGCCCTCCAAGGCAAGGAGAGCAGAGATGGACTCAGGAATGCCAACAGGCATCGCTGTACCACAGATGTGAGAAGTAGGTATCCGTCCCAAGGTCACAGCTGTCAGCATGATAAAGATGATTATCTGCTTGCTGGTTGTCAATAAAGCATGAGGAGGCCATGAGAAATGGTGCACACACAGTCTGGGATGCTCTAGGGTGTTTCCCCCAAAGGAGGAGGAGAAAAAAGAGTGGAAATAGCCTAAAATTTGGCCACAAGATGTTAACTACTCCCTCCAAACCTAGCAAGGCAACTTTTCTGGTGACCCTGGCCCTCTTCTAAAACACACCTCGTAAACACTTTGTCTCTCCTGTTTGTCTCAATCACACTCGAGTGTCACTTCCCTCCCTCCACCTAAGACATTTTTGGATGGGGCTAAAACTTTCAGAGGGCTTTTTTCCTCCCTTTCAGCCCCAAAGGTGACCTGGAAGATCAACTGCTATGCCTATCTGCCAGGGGCTTCCCTCTTCCTCCTGAGAGGACGGTCTCACCAAACGAGCTCTGAGCAAGGCCCTGCAGACAGGGTCTAGAGCTGGAATGACAGCCCATGGTGCATTTGCTACCACTGCTTTCAAACTCAGTCCCACTACAAATCAGTGTCTACTCTGTTATTTTAGACTTATGCAAAGCCATTTCAGAAAGCAGCTTCCAGCTCACTAACATGAACCTGTTCTTTGATCCCCTCCCTCTGGCCGCATGAAGAGAGATTTCCCTCCTACACCTTCAGTCCCCCATCTTTCCAGGGCTTGCCTCTCACTCCACTCATCAGCTGCCAAGCCTCCCCCCACCCAGGGCTCTCTATTGCCCAAGACTGCCAAAATCTGTGTGGGACCCAGCCACTACCCTCCCCAGCTCCTGTACAAAGACAGGGAAACCACACAGGGCAGCAGGGGAGGCTCCGTGATGGATTAGTTGCTCATTCAGCCAACCTCTAGCCTCAGTTTTGTGAACTCCTCTGAAGGGTGCTTGTGGCTTCCCCTTACCAGTAGTGCCTTTGCCATGGCAGATGCTGCACCAAGGGGCAAGTCCCCCTCATTTACACCCCCGGCCCCAGTTGCAATTCAGTGGCTGAAGACACTTGGTTCCTGGAGAGGGCTGAAGTCTGTAAAGGTGCAAATAATCACAGGGCAGGTCAGTTCTAATCGGACCAGTTCAGCACCACTGTTCATCTCATGTTCCCCAGGCCCGTGTGGGCTGGAAGAAAGAACAGACTTAAATCAACAAAGTGCTGTGCTCCAGGTCAGTGCTGGACTTGGTTATAGCTTGGATCTGTCCTGATGGACATGGTAGGACCTCCTGCTCTAGGGACCTGTCTCCCCTCTGCCACTGACTCTAGACCAGAGAAGATAGATAGGCGAAACAGTAGTGCTTGGTCCTAGGAGAAAAAACTGGGGGGCAGGGAGGAGTATGCGTGTGTGAGGGGAAATTTCAGTCTAAGAATGAAATGATCAGGCTGAGGAGCACACCCTGCTCTCCTAAATGCAAACCATGCCCTTGGTAATCCCATCCACCTCTCCCCTCCTCTCCTTTCCTCTATCAGGCCACCAGCGCACACAGCCCCCTTTCTGCTCTGGAATGTGTTCTCCGAAACTTAATCTCAGTGCAGAGCTCAGGCCAAATTCCCCGACGGATTCAGCCGGGTGACACCCCCCTCCCACCCTGCATTGGAGCTCAGGAACTCTCCCTCGCTTTCCCTCTCCTCTTCCTACCCACCCCGGCCTAAACATTTCACTTCTGATTAATGTATCAGTGACAAGCCAATAGCTCTTGGCTTTAAAGCAAAGCCAGCCCCCACTTTGCACAAACATCTTCACTCCTTCACTTTCTTAAGGCTTAGCCCCAAACTCCCCCTTTCCAGGAAGATGGAGGCCCCCCCAAGCCAGAGGAGGGGGCCGGGAGACAGCGCTGTCAGTGCTGGGGGGTAGCTGTCTCCTTTGCGTGAACTTGCTCTGTCAGAAACTGCACAGGTCTCAGAGAGGATCAGACTCTCTGCCGCCAAAGAAGGGTGATTCATACACTGCCTCCCCTTCTCCCAGCAGGCGTGGGTTGCCCTTTCTCAGATGCATCCAAATACAGCACTTTCTCCAATTTGAGCATAACATCTGGCCAAAACCAGACCCCTGTAAGAGAAGTTCCCCATGCTAAGACACTCCCCACTATGCACACACATCTTCTTGGTCTGTTGCCAACATGAGAGAGCAGCAGTGAGGAGGATGTAAGCTCAGAGATAGCAGCAAAGTCCCATGCTCAAAGCTGTGGCTCAGAAGCAAGGTGGCTCCTTGCTACCATGCCATTGCAACCTAATATGAAGAAGACAAACCTCTAGGAAAGGAGAGCCTGCCCCACCAGGGTCCCAGTGGTTGTAACAAATACAGTGTCCTGTCCCTTAAAGATAAAAATCACATTACAAGTGCTTCTAGATACCGTGCTGCTCTGTATCTGGGTCCTGCCAACTTCTGCTCTTGCCTTATCAAACCAGAAGCATGCAGGCCTCTGCCTTCATTGGCCCCACGCATTCAAGGCCCTCCTTAAGAGTCAAGACATCACGTCCCTCAGCTCTCCCTCTCCCCAGCAAGGAACAACCCTAATATGAATTCAGGGCAGCACAGGAATGGCAGGTCCCACCACAGCATGAGTGGGGCAAGAGACTCACACTTCCTGTGGGACAGGCAGGCAGTAAGAGATTGCAGACACTGTCCCCTGCCTGGCAACAGCCCCACAGCCCAGGCAGTGGTTTGGTGATCAGCACCAGCAGGTACTTTTTGGCAATCTCAGATAAGAACTCAGCAACTGGATGAGGCAGCATAAAGTCAGGGAACCACATGCACACACACAAAATTCATAGCTGACATTGTTCCTGCTCTTTGTGGGCTTGTGTAAACTCACTGCAGGACAGGTCTGTAGCCTGCCATGCAGAAGAACTTCTTAGGTCATGGCCAGACTGTAACACAACAATCAGTCTACAGTTGAAAATGCTATAAAATGGCCCAGGCCAAGGGAGCACTTCCTTGGTGCCAGTGGGAACAAGTGAGCTTGGATGAATCTCCCAACATGCATAGGTGGAGGCCCGAGCAATGAGGGGGACAGCAGAAGACTGAAACTACTCACTAGCTAACGTTACCACTGCAGGAACACTGGCAATGACTCCTTCAGGCACACGAGCAATGCACTGGTATCGCCCCACGGTGTGGTTGTTGAGAGCTGTGATGACGAGTTTCCCTCGCTCGATGTGGATACCCATCACGTCATCTGATCCAGCCAGCTCTTTCCCATTCAGTCGCCAGGTAAGGTTCACCCTGACGGGGTCCACCACACACCCTAAGCTGACTGAGCCCCCCAGCTTTTGGACAATGGAGGCAGGCTGGACAGTGACCTGCAGAGATTCACCTGCACAGAGGGAAAGAAAAGGAAATAAGAAAGCCCCCTGAGTCTCAGCAAAACAAAAGATGGGAAAAACTCTAGTGCTGGTATGCTTTGCATTCCCCATTGCCTATACTTGTGCTGCACAGTCCCCTTTGCCCCCCATACCCACCCTACTGCTTGGAGATGCACATCAGCCCCATTTCTCCTTGGCACTACCATGCTGAGATGTGCAACTCCAACTGCAACCCCTTCTCCTCTTGGGAAGTGTTTGAAACCAGACCTTCAGTCAAGGCTATTGAGGAAGGAACGGAGAGAGAAATCAACCTGTGCTTGAGGCACGGCCATGCTAACCAGCCCAAAGGGAGCAGCAGGGTGAGGACGCTGCGTGAGTGGAGCCAGGGAGGAGCACTGCCTGCCCAAGCAGGGATTTTGCTAGTGGGGATTTCCCCCTTCCCCTAGGGGAAATGAGGCAGCAGGATTTACTGTACCATCTCCGGAATGGGATTGGACATGGCAGGATGTTCCTTAGGCAGATGGGAGAAGCCAAACCTTTTGAGAGAGAAGGGGGATCTCTTGTCTGGAGTTTAATAGCCTTTATTTGCCTTAAGGCAAAACATAAAACAAGAGGGAATAGATGAGTAAGAAAGGAAACTCACTCAGTTTGGCAAAGCAGCTAGCGGCTGCGAAGATCAGGCAAGGGATGGGGGACATTGGTCTCTTCCTTCCGCGTGTCATTGCCATCCCATGCAGCATGTCCTGGAGCAGAGGTGCCCAGGGAAGGATCCCATAAGCTGCCTCAGAGGATGCAGCAGAGGTGTGGCAGCAGCTTCCTGTGGATGACAAGAGAGATGATGGCATGACACTCTCAGACTCCCTCTGCTTTCTCCTGGCTTCTTTAACAATATCCCTCAAACTCCCAGGGATTCATCAAGTCTGTAGCCTGAGCAGGCTTAAGATGCTGGCCTCTCCCTGAGCATGGTCGTTAGTCTCCCAAGACATCATATCCTCAGCGCTCAGTATAAATTTACATGTTCGTGCATGCAAACACACACACACATATATACTCCCTTTCACCATTTCAGATTCAGCAACGTGAGTGCCTGTAATGTGCCAGCAATCTATATCATGCAATTTTCAGGAGCAAAACACAAACATTTCCAACAAAATGCTACTTAAGATATTCACTAAGTGTTGCTGCCACTTCTTGGTTGTGTCTGCAGAAAATACTCTAGGTTAATTGCAAAAAAAAAAAAAAAAAAAAAAAAAAAAAAGAAAGAAAAACAGAGGAAAAAAAAGGGGAGATGCAAGTACAGCCCTAGTCTTGAAAACAAAGTTGATCCCACACTTTCACAGTGTGTTCTCGAGACTTTGACCATGTCACTATTCAGCATACCCACATTCCAGTTCAGACAGGACTCCTTATGTGATCTAAACGTTTCTCTACAAGGAATTATTCTGAAGTAGAGAACACATCTTTTGGGAGAAAAGAAATGACCAATTCCAAATTTGTTTAAATTTAATGCCCTGGGCTAAAGGTGGATTAAGCTAATTTGGCTTAACATACCTTACCTTTATTCTAGATATAGAGATCCAATGTATGAAAGAATTCAAATTAACTATTCTGCCTGAAATGCACAATCTGTTTTGAATTGAAGTTCCCTGTCTAGACAAACCACTAGATTCACATTTGAAAGCACCAATAATCTTCAAAAATCTCGAAGTCCAAGATATCCTGGAGATAAAAAGTCCAACAACCTGTCACAACCCAGATTGCTGTGAAGAGCTCCACACCCCAGCAGCTATTTTGGAGAGCCTGTCATGAACAAACCCTAAACCAGACAAGCCAGGTAGGGGGGAATTAAAAATCTAAGTGACTACAGCCAGAAGACACCAATATGCCTTTGATGTCAGATGGGATTCACCTTCAACCAAGGGTGAAGGGCTGAGAGCAAGAAGAGGTATCGCCCTATGGAAATTGTAATACAGCTACAGTATTCTCAGCTCCCTCCAGGAGCAGCCCTAAGAAGATGACCTGCAAGTCTAAAGGTGTTTTAGAATTGCTCCTATGGCATGTCCACATTGGCACTGGAAGAGCCCGAAAACCAAACCTATCACAGCAGCCAATTCAAACAGCAGTTGCTTTTCCTGCTCCCCCTGCAGATACAGAGTCAGCTCATTAATAGCAATCACCATCCTCAGGAATATCTGGATCCTGCAGAGCAGTATTACCTACGTTCGCTATGGTCACTGCTCTAGCCATCACTGGTCTGAGCATGTCCTTTCCATATCCATCTCAGTCAGAAAGGGGAGACAAATCTCTTCAGACATAACAGCTAAAAGAGGGAGTCCTGAAGTAGGGACTGCCACAGACTTCCTGTGAGATACTTGGCGAGTTGTTCAAGGTAAGGCTGATCTACTACTAGCAAGGAATGACAGCACTCATGGAGATCTAACTGGCTACGCTCAAATGACTTCACCTGAGCACTGGTGACAGCAAAGGTGCAAGAGCACAGCACCCAGAGCAATGTCTGTGGCTGGCTGTGCTGAGCTCCACATGGCTACAAGGGAAACTGAGAAAGCCAGTTTGAGTACATCTCTGCAAGCTGTGCGGTCCATTTGACAGTGCCACAAGCTGGCCCCTTGCCCCTCTGTGTCCAGAGCACTGCTTGGGAGACAACTCATGGAGGAGACATTCATTTCAAGTTGAGAGGAGGTGGGAAAAAGAAAAGCCACCTTTGAGTTGGAATTTCAAAAGGAAGAGATGCCAAATAAACTGACCTGCAGCTGGAGCTTTGCAAATGCCACAAAGAACATCTTTACATGGTGTTTTGAAGGCTGATGTGCACTCACTCTGCCTACCTTTCCAGTGGGCTAGATGCAAGCCAGCTCTTTCCCAGAAGTCACGTAGCCATAGTTAGTGTGGCTGTGAGCCCAAGCTAATAAGCCTTGCTGAGAGGTAGGGTAAATTTGGTCATGCTCGACATGGCCAGGAACATGGACAGAGCTCCCTTCCTTCAGGCATCAGGTTGATGCGTATCATGAAGACACCCAGAAAGATTACGTAAACTTAGATTCTATGTACTGCAGCCCACAGCCCTGTTACATGTGGAAGTCCTCCGTTGGTAACCACTAGCACCAAAGCAATAGTAAGTGATTTCCCTCCCATGCTCCTCATCATTCCCTGTACCACTCTCCTCCCCAGATGATGGAAGAAAGTCTCAACAATTTGCCTTTGAAGAGTTTTCTCCACCAACCAACACACACAGTAGGACTAGATCCTTTAGCTATTAGCCTGGAGAGCATCTGTGTTACTGAAGTTCATTTTCCTATATAAGACAACTAACAAAGCAGCCCACTTTACACTGTAGCCGTCTCTGGCAAACCACCACCAACCACAGCAGCAAAAGTGCCTGATCTCTATTCATGCCAGAACATGTACTATCAACACCACTGATGCACCACTAATTACATTAATCTAGAAAAGACTTTGAGTTAATTTAGGCTTAAAATCTGAGCCTTGTTTGCACCTTACACCATAAGATATCCTGGAGATAAAAAGTCTTCCACCAAACTAGAAGAAGAATCTTTTTGGGGTAGGATTTGAGTGTTGCTTCCCAGTGCTGGAAGGCTACAGAGTAAAGCTGACTCATTTGCCCTATCTGGATGGGTTTGGCAGAGGGATGGAAAAATGTTGGACAGAGAAGAGAGCTGTTTCTTGGAGCCCATGCTGGGGGAGGGGGTAGGCGAAAAAGTTCCCAACCAGACCTCCCTGCAGTTCTCCGTGGTGCAGAACCTCTGGCCAGGAGGGCAAAGGAGCAAAAATGTGTAACGGACCCTTCATGAACTAGGACCACCCAGGCACATCGACGCAATGACTAAACTGGCTGTCCCCAGCTCTGTAAAAAGATGAAGGGCAATAGGTGGGAAAAAAAAGAGATCAAAAAATTTGGCCAATGCACTAGGCAGATTAAACAGTATTGAACACAGACTGAGGAGAGAAGGTGTGTTGCAACAAGTGTATGGTACCTCCCCAAAACTCCAGGCAGAATTAGTTCTAAATAGGGACATGTGGCCATTTCTTTCACAGCTGAGTGAAGTACAAAAAGTAAATGGCTAGCATAAAAATAATGAGGAAAATGAATGAAAACATCAATTCCAAAAGAACTATTAGGATCCAGGGCCAGATTTCGAAATTCTCAGCTTCCACAATTGAAGCCAGATTTTCAAAAGCATTCAGTTCTTGACATGCTGAGCTCTTCTGAATAGGCAACCAACTTATTTCGATGCGTAAATGGGAACTGACCTCTTTTGAAAATGTTGCCCTTAAGCAGTCTGCAAATAGTGCAAAGCAAGGAACTTTATTAATCAAGCAGATTTTGATCTGCCCAGCGTCCCTGTAAGCAGCCCCAGAGCTGACGGCAGTGGGAAAGGCGGCAGAGGTGCAGAGCAGAGGGCGCCCCAGGCGCTCCAACCGCGCTCCCACAGCGAGTGCTGCTGGGCAGTGAGCTGTGCCGGGAGCCTCCCGGCTGCCCTGCACCAGGAGCCTGCTCTGCTACCTTTTCTCCTCAAGGCAGGTCCTCGAAGCAATACGCCTGGTTGCTGACAGTCCTTTTTCCTCCTGCCACTGAGACCATGAGTCTCAACAGCTCACACTTAAGTGCTATTCTGGAAAAGAAAGAGTTAAGATCATCTGAAGAGCTTCAGCAGGGGAAGAAAAAAATTATTTATTTGGTTTTTTTTAATTCTTTCCTGTCAGGTTAAAATAACAATTTCCTGTCAGTGGAGTGAAGGCTCTAAGTCCTTTTCAGACAGCTCAGTAAATCAAAGGAGAGGCCATTAGGGGAATAAAATTAACGAGAGCTTCATCAGATATGGTGGGTGTAAAATTTGTCAGTTCGGTTTCCCGCCACACACCTAAGTCCACATGTACACCCAGATGCAGAGATGGAGAGGACTGCAAAGGGAGAGGAGCAAGAAAAAAAAATTTAAAAAAGGGGGTGAAGGTATGAAAAGGGTAGAAAGGAGTGTGTGTGTTTATGGGGGGGGAGATAAAGCTGGAAAGCAAAAAGTGGCCTGAATTAAACACAGGCAGCATGAGAGGTGTTTGCTGATTAGAAACTGAAGGTTTTACTGAGGAAATGCTGCGCACAGCCCCAAGCCCCCTCCTGCTTAACAAGGCCTGGCCATTCAGCCCTTGTTACTGCCACATCGTTCGTGATTTACAGGGCTCCCAAACAGAAACCAGCCTCTACCCCCGCTCCAGGGCAGCGGCACAGCCCAGCGCTGCAGGGACGGAGGCAGGGCGCAGGGCAGGAGCAGGGAAAAGCAAAGGCAGGCCGGGAGGGGAAAGCCCGGAGATCCCCTAAGTTTGAGGGGAAAGTGCAAGGGCAGCACCAAGCATTGCCACGCACTGGGACGAGCAGAGGGACGCCTGCACGCTCGCCCTGCTCTGCAACGGGCCCAGGTGCCAGGACAACCCCGGTCCAGCAGAGCCTGCAGGTGAGAGGCACCTCTTCCATTTTATACCCCAGCATTTCTTGGCTTTTGGGTACTCAAACTGACTCACAAAAGAGCACTTCAGCTGTGCTCAAGGTGGATCGCAGACTGCAGGGCTGAGCTGACCTTAAAGGCATGGACGGCATCTGGGAACCGCAGAAGGAAACTGCTACTCCAAAAACACATCAAACAGTAACATATGAGAGGCTAAAGTTAACCTCAACCCACCACCATCCAAAATTTTTATTTCAGAATTTCACACCATTAGTTACATTCACTCTTTCTGACAGGGTCTGGCAAATGAGGGGTTTGGAGCAGGACAGATGCTCCCTCTCCCCCATGAAAGCATGGGGAGGGGGATGGCCTCACTGCCCTGGGAGAGCCAGGAGCCTGAGCAGAAACAGGTCCGTGTCGGGAGGGGGCAGAGAGGGGCAGCATCCAACACTGCACTGCTGTATTTAAAGTCAAGGACGTATAACATTGTACATGCAAACAAGGATAAAAGCTTGCCTGGTTTCCTCCTTAACACTGACAGCTCGTGACTAGGGAGTGCTTTAGCTCAGTGAACATGGCCCTTGATTAACATGGTGTGAGGAGTTTCCTTCCAACTTTTTTTTTTTTTTAAGCGATTAGGCCAAATAAAGCTTGTTTAAGAATAAGCCGAAGAGGTCCAGGCAGAGGGGCATTATGAGTCTTGGCCACTCATGAGCTCAGCGACCCCACAGAGAAGCCACAACAGAGAAATCTCAGGGTAAATTCATGCTTAAGGTTGGGAGGAATAAAACGTCCGGAGCAAAACTTGGCAGGGCATCGCCACTGTACCAAAGAGTGAGTTTGCCCTGTAAACTACAAATCACGCTTGGGCACTGGTAACCCTAAAAAAGAACGAGAGATTATCTCAAAGTGGATCCTGAGCATTTGTGCGGTAATAAATACCTTTCTAAAAAACAAAGTAAGCTTGCAAGCAAAACACCTCTCATTGCTTGACAGAACTACCCATGCAAACCAGACCGGCAATGACTAAAACAAAACACACGGCCACCTCCGTGCCTCTCTTCTGGCTTCCCTTAACGTGAAGCTATTGCCCTGGGCATTACACCAGCCCATGGCCTCATGGGCAGGGACTGGCTGTGTGAGCTTCGATTCCGCAACAGGCTGCAAAGCCTTCCCCTCGCCTGCCTGCCTTTCGCTCGCATTCCTGCAGACCCACCGCCCGCGTCTGCTGCCTGTGGGGCGGGAGTGCGCCTTGTCCCCGGGGCCCCAAAACATCCCTGCCGCACCTGCGAGGGTGGCGTTACCCCGCCACCGTGCGGCTCTGCGCCTCTGGGGACCCCCCTCCCTTCTTCCAGGGCGACCGGAGAGGGGCCGCGCGCTACAGCTGAATTTGCTGGGTTTCTCTGCCCCTCAGCGCGCCCTGAAAACAGCGCCAGCCCTTGAAAAGATAAAACTCCTTGGCTAAAGTGTAGGGGGAAAGAAAGGAAACCCACGTCCTTTCTTCAATATAGTGCTTCCCCCATGCCCTAGACACTTAATTTCCCTCCTTCCCCCATTCCCCCCCACCATTCTGAGTAAATTCAATTTGACAACCCTGCTAATTGGATAAACGCTGCTCCCTGCGCTCCTTTAGGGCCGCTGGCTTTTCTTTTCTTGTTTTTGGAGGGCGATTGTGGCTGTTCTTTAACACGAATTCCATCTGCTTTATTTCTCCTCTGCCCATTCAAGACCCCTCCTGAATATGGATGAGGGCTGCACCCCCCTCCAACCCTCCTCCCCCCTCCCCGTCCCATCTCCCTCCCTCCATCCTCTGCTCCCTCCCCATCCCTTCCCTCTCCCCCCCCCCCCCCCCCCCGGCCTCCATCCTCCTCCCTGCCCTCTCCCATTGCCCGGGACAATAACCCCCCAAATGCCCCCGTCTCCCACCCCCGGCCCTTTTTGCTTTAGATAAACACAGGCAGTGTCAAGTGTGAGGAGAAGGGGGGATGGGGTGCGACTGCCAGTCAAGCCCCGGGCCCTCAATGCGGCCCGGAGGCCTACCCTAATCTGCTGCATGCTTGCCATATGGGAGCTGTGTTGCCCTGGGAAACACTAACAGGCAGAACGGAGCTTAATAGAGTCCATATTCATTGTAATGCAGTGAAATGGCTCGAGGGACTATTGCCCCTTGGGTCTGTTTTCATTCTTCTGTTCCCCCTCTTTCTTTTCTCTTTTTTCCCCTCCCTCCTTCCCTCCCCCCCCTTCTTTTTTTTTGTCTTTCTTCCTTTCAAAAGGACGAAGTCCCTGGAGAGCTCTAATCTGGAGAGGCTGGGGGCTCCGGGAAGGGACATGGGGGTAGGAGCGGGAAGGGGGCAGGGAAAAGGCGAGGCGGTTAGGGAGGCGAAGGAGAGGTGGAGGGCAAGAGGAAAGCAGCCACTAATAAGCATGCAGCAGGCCAGCTGTCAAGATACTCGCAACGCTGCGTGGGGTGCAGAGCGCCAGCCAGCGCTGGCACCGTGGCCGCCGCGGGCTCCTTCCAGGGACGCGCTTGCCTCCCCCGAGTGCCTCTGTCCTCGTCTGCTAAACGCGGCACAAGGGACAAAAAGGGCGCAGATGGAGCGTGCTGCGCAGCCTCTTCAGAAGCAAAGTGCACCTCGGAAACAGATGTTGTTGCTGCAACAAGCCCGGACGGAGCTCCTGGCTTCTCTCTGGTGCCTTCCCCAAACTGCACGACGGGGGGCGGGGGGTGGGGGGAGGCAGTCCCGTAGCAGTCACTGGATCGGCCCCCTGGGGCCAGGGCAGGACGTTTCAGTGGTCAAGACCCTTATCCAAGATTCAAGCCAACTTCAATCCCCACCTGGGAGAGCTGTCATAGATTAACTTTTCCTCTGCATTCCCTCTCCTTTTCTTCCTTGACCCATTTGAAAACTCTTCAGCCTTTTAGCGAACATCCTAATTTAAAAAGCTGGAAACTCCCCCAAAGAGTGAACATCTCCAGCATTTACAGAAGCAAGTGTCAGGGAATCAGCAAACCTTGCTGAATTCCTAGTTTTGAGACACTGTGGGATCCCAAGCAAGAGCACGCAGGTTTATAGCTCAACCTACCCTGCACGCCAAAGCTGGCTTTGAGAGAACAGGTCAGCATCACCTTGTAAAACCATGAGGTAGCCACATGCTTGTAATCAGTTACCTACTCTGAAGAGTTTTCAATTTGCCTCATGCTCATGGTACAGCAAGAAGGTCTGACATATCTGGACTTTGCAACAAGACAACATTGCACCTTTGTGATGAGAAACACCGCAGAGGAGGAAGCATGAAAGGGGTCACTCATCAACACAAATATGATGTGTAAAACACACTTTCAATCTTAGATGCAGGTGATTTCCTGCATTGCATTACTTGCCTATCAGCTCAAGCATCCCATCTTTTGCCATACTCTTGCCACTACCCACTTTATCATTCACATTGCAATTAAACCCAGAGATCACTGTCAATGCGGTCAGAGCTGTATGGTGACAGGTGCTGTACTAAACACAGAGCAAAAACCAGCCCATGCCCTAGACAGTTTGCACAACAGGCTAGGAAGATCACCCTCCGTTGAAGACGCTTGATACAAGGGGTAACAAAATTTACCTGTCTACATCTTTTTCTGTTTGGACAGATGGGGCAAAGAAAGCAGTTCTTGCCTGCTCATGGCCCTCTGTTTTTGCATTCCCTAAATTCACTCAGAGGCAGTGTAAGAGACAGGCCTGCATTTTGTAGAGACTCTGGGTAGCCCTAGACAAGACAGTTGAGATGTTGAGACAACTTAAGGACTGCATAGGTAACACCAGAGGCAATTCCCTCTGCCACTCCCAGACACTAACCACTAACCTCAAGCCAGGAAGGTGTAAGGGTAACATTAAACCTCCCTTTTGTTCATGCCCCTCTTGGCCTTAGAAAAGAAGAATTAGTGAGAAAGAAACAAGCCCTTTAAAAAAAGGGAGGCAAAAAAAATCAGTGTAACCTCAGGTCAAGAAGACTGGAATAAAGTAGGGTATGCACCTGAGCAACGCCCATTCGTCCAGTTTGGGTTACTGGGCTTGGCAGGGTTTGATGCACTGGGACTTGCAGGACGGGCAAAGAGAGCCCTGCAACGCTGCTGGCGTGGGGCTGAGTGCCGTTGCCGCTCAACCCCCACCAACCCACACCGGGTGTCAGGTTGTTCCCCTCCCTGTCACCAGCTGCAGCAGAGGAGAGCCCGGCTGGGATGGGCAGCTCCCACCAGGAGCCATCACCGCAGCCACACAGATGTGCCTGTGGCCAGTTTACATCAGTCAGGGCACTGCTTTTGTTTTTCCATTCTCGTGCTTTCCAAACAAAAAAACAAAACTTGAAGTCTGAGGTTGAGGCTTTAATTGCCTGCTGGGTTAGGGAGAGGTCAGAGAGGAGGCAAGCTCGACAGAAGTGGGGAAAATAATACAGGGCAAAAGCTCTGTGAGGTACCAAAGGAAAATGGGAAATAAAAGTGGCAGAAAGGAAAAGCCAGGAAAATTAGATAGAGATGAAGGGGTCAGAGGGGTGGGAGAAATGGGGGAGCCGGGAATTCGGATGATGTCCTTATACTGCATTTGTCCTTGACTGCTGCGGGGCAAATCTCTCGCTGTAGCTGAGTGACAACAGGGCTCACCTGCAGTGCGGGAGCCCACGCTCCAGTCCTTGCTCTGCCTTTCCCAAAGCAGGACCGTGACCTGGGATTGCCACATCCCAAGCAAATCTCACTCTCTCCATCCAGCACTGCTCCACCTTGTCTAAATGTTGGATATTCATCAGACAAGGAAAACTGCCCCTGTTCTCACCAGAAACTCCATCCTGGTCTACAGTGAAAGCTTAATCGACAGCTGAACTTCCATAACATGCTCCGTTTCCAGTGAAATAGTATTTTTCCCTGGGGAGAAGGGTGGCATGCGCAGCTACCTGGCCCTCACCCTTGCGCGTGAGGAGGTGTTGCACTGCCTCACCGCAGTGCTCCGTCACGCTGACCAGGACAAGTGTTTTGCCACCGATGTGGCCACAACGCTATAAATCCCATAGCCTACATCATCTAATATCACCCTGCAGCCTCTTGGTAGCTTAGCCACGTTGAGCAATCGGCCCTAGGCTGTAGGTGTCTCCGGGAAGGAGGACTACAAGTCATGATAAAGGTGTGATGAGGTGCTGTCCCGAAGAGACTGATCCCCATTTTATTGCCTCTGTCACGTGACAGAGCTCAAGCTTACAATGGGACAGATAATAAATATCACAGTATCTATTCATCCTAGTACCTATGGGTAATAATAATATGGGTAATAATACTCCTCTCTGAGAGCAAAATTCATGTAATATTAAGCAGACCACAGAAGAGTGGTGTACCAGCTGAATACCCCTGGTTAACAAATGCAGAAAACACTGCAGGATCACCTAGATGAGAAGGGAGCACTGGGTACCCATTGCTACTGCCAGCTCTGAGCCAGTTACCTAAGCTCCTGACCTCAGAGCAGACCACAAAGCAAAGGCACAGCCCCTACTGAGGCTTCCTGAAATCAGTCCACTTCTTCATATGCTAAAACATGGGCTAGGGAACCTTCCTTTGAGATCCAATTTTCAAAAATCTTTGTCTAGGAACAACAGAAAAGGTTTGATCATGCCAAACTAGGAACAGTAATGGAGTGAGACAGAAGTCTGAAGGAGGAAAATAACAAACAAACAAACAAAAAAACTCACACGAAACCAGAAAAGCCTAGAGATTCTGCCAATGACAAGCTATCAAGTCTTGTCTCAATGGAGAAATTTTCCTTGTGGAGCGGAGAGACCTTTTTTTCTTTCTTAAAAAGAAAAAAAGCTTTTGAGGCCTCTTTCAACTCTTGCAGTGTTTATTTGGGGAGCAGAAGCACCTACAACAACTGCAGAGTTAATAGAAAATAACCAAATTTATTATAAGTCAGTCCCACAGCAGATTATCTCCAAGAAATAAGGCATCTAGAAGCTCATAACAGAGGGCTTGATCTTGCTGCCTCTAAAATCAACGTGATCTTTGCCATGACTTGAATGGGAGCAGGCTCAGAAATTGCATTAACAAGTGCAAGACCAGTTTAACATAGTTAAAAATCAAAATCCAGAAGAGCATACAAAAGAGACAGGACAAAGTACTCACCAGTAACATCAATACAAAGTTTAATCCCCAGATGGCTGGCTTTAGAGACATCCCCATCACCACCATAAAGAAAAACTGCCTTCCAGTTTGAACTCCTTTC